>NW_005871055.1:15403456-15447414 GCF_000147115.1 Myotis lucifugus
GCCATTGGTATCTTGCTAGGAGTTGCATTGAAAAAAGAGATTGCTTTGGGTAGTATAGACATTTTAATGACGAAAATTCTTCCTATCTGTGAACATTGTATGTGCTTCCACTTATTTGTATCTTGTTCTTTTCTCAGTGTCTTATAAGTACAGCTCTTTTACATCCTTGGTTAAACTTATTTCTAAGTATTTTATTATTTTTGAAGCAATTGTGAATGGGATAGTTTTCCTTTCTGATGGTTCATTATTGATGTATAAAATGCAACTGAGTTCTGGATACTTATTTTGTATCTTGCTATTTTACTGAATTCATTGACCAATTCTAGCATTTTTTTTGGTGGAATCTTTACGGTGCTTTATATATAGTATCATGTCATCTGAAAATAATGACAGTTTTATTTCTTCATTTCCAATTTAGATACCTTTTTTCCTTTTTCTTTTTTGATTGCTGTGTCTAGGACTTCCAGTACATGTTGAGTAAGAGTGATTGAAAGCAGACATCCCTGTCTTGTTCCTGATTGTAAGTGGGACACTTGTATTTTTTACCCATTGAGTATGATGTTGGCTGTGGGTTTGTCATGTATGGCCTTTATTATGTTGAGGTAAGTTCCTTTTATTCTCACTTTGCTGAGAATTTTTATCATAAATGGGTGCTGGATTTTATCAAATGCCTTTTCTGCATCTTATTATATGATCATGTGGTTCATATCCTTCATTTTGTATGTGGTGTATCATGTTTATTGATTTGTGGATATTGTACCAACCTTAGATCCTGGAATAAATCCCAGTTAACCATGGTGTATGATTTTTTTTAATGTATTGCTGGATTCAGTCTGCTAATATTTTGTTAAGGATTTTAGCATTTGTATTCATCAGGGATATTGGCTTATAATTTTTTTCTTTGTAGTGTCTTTATCTGATTTTGGAATGAACATAATGTAAAATGAGCTTGGGAGTATGGTCTTCTCTTGAATTTTTTGGAATAGTCACAGAAGGATAAGTGTTAGTTCTTCTATGAATGTGTGGCAAAATTCACCTGTGAAGCCATCCAGTCCAGGGCTTCTGTATGTTTAGAGTTTTTTTTTTCATTACTGCTTCAATTTCACTAGTTGCAATCTGTCTATTCAGATTCTCTGATTCTTCCTGATTTTGATTTGGGAGATTGTATATTTCTAGGAATTTATCTACTTGATCCAAATTGTCCAAATTGTTGGAATATAGTTCTTCTTTTTCAAGTTCTTTTAAGTGTAAGGTTAGATTGTTTACTTGAGCTTTTTCTTGTTTCTTGACATAGGCCTGGATGCTATGAATTTCCCTCTTAGGATTGCTTTGCCTGTGTCACAAAGATTTTTGGGTTGTTGTGTTCTCATTAGAATTTGTTTCAAGTTATCTTTTGATTTCTTCTTTGATCTCATTGTTAACATATTAATTGTTTAGTAACATGTTTTTAGTCTGTGTTTTTCAGTTTTCTTCTTGTGATTGATTTCTAGTTTCATAGCATTATTATGGTCAGAGAATATGCTTGATATAGTTTCAATCTTCTTGAATTTATTGAGACTTATTTTGTGTTTTAACATGTGGTCTATCCTAGGAAATGTTCCATATGCACTTGAATAGAATGTATATTCTGCTACTTTGGGGTGAACAGCTCTGAAGATGTCAATTAAATCCACCCAGTCTAGTGTGTCATTTAAGGCTGCCATCTCCTTGTTGATTTTTCTGTCTGGAAGATCTATCCATTGATGTCAATGGAGTGTTAAAATCCCCTACTGTATTACTGTCCATCTCTCCCTTTATGTCCATCAAGATTTGTTTTATATATTTAGGTGCTCCTATGTTGGGTGCATAATGTTTACAAGTGTTATATCCTCTTATTGGATTGCTCCCTTTATCATTATGTAGTGTCCTTCTTTCTCTCTTACTACAGACTTGATTTTAAAGTCTATTTTGTCAGATATAAATATTGCTACCCCAGCTTTTTTTCCTTTCCATTTGTGTTAAATATCTTTTCCAACCCTTTACTTTTAGTCTGCATGTATCTTTCATTCTTGAAGACAGCATATATATTGGCCTTGTTTTCTTTTTTTTTAAATCCTCACCAGAGGATATTTTTTTCCCATTGATTTATTTAGAGAGAGTAGAGGGGCTAGAGGAGTGGGGGGAGAGAGAAACATTGAAGTGAGACATATCAATTGGTTGCCTCCTGTTTGCACCCTAACCGGGGCTGGGGATTGAGCCTGAAACTGAGGTATGTGCCCTTGACTGAGAATTGAACCTGCAACCCTTCAGTCTATAGGCTGATACTCTAACCACTCAGCAAAACCACCAGGGCTAGGTCTTACTTTCTTATCCATTCAGTTACTCTATGTCTTTTGATTGGAGCATTTAATCCATTTACATTTAAATCAATTATTGATATGTACGTATTTATTGCTATTTTATTTTTAAAACTATATCCCTGTTTTTTCTTCTTCTTCCTTCTCTTCTTCCTCTCCTCCTCCTCCTTCTGTTTTTTCTCCTCCTCCTCCTACTTTTTCCTCTTCAAATAAGCCCTTTATCATTTCTTATAATACTGGTTTGGTGGAAACAACCCCTTTAGGTTTTTCTTGTCTGGGAAGCTCTTTATTTCTCCTTCAATTTTAAATGATAGACTTACTGAGTAATTCAGCCTTGGATGTAGGTCGTTGCTTTTCAGCCCTTTGAATATTTCATGCCAATCCCTTCTGGCCTGAAATGTTTCTGTTGAGAAATCAGCTGACAGTTTATGGGAGCTCTCTTGTAGGTAACTAACTGCCTTTCTCTTAATACTTTTAAGATTCTCTCTTTGTTTAACCATTGGCATTTTAATTATGATGTGTCTTGGTGTGAGCCTCTTTGCATCTATATTGTTTGGGACTCTGTGCTTTCTGGACTTGTGTGTCTTTTTCATTCACCAGGTTATGGAAGTTTTCTGTCATTATTTCTCAAATAGGTTCTTGATTACTCGCTCTCTCTCCTCTCCTTCTGTCATCCCTATGACATAGATGTAGTTATGCTTCATGTTGTCCGAAGGCCCCTTAAACTATTCTCACTTTTTAAAAATTCTGTTTCTTTTTGATGCTCCGATTAAGTGTGTTTTTTCTACTTGGTCTTCCAAATTGCATATTCAATCCTCCATTTCATCCAACCTACTGTTTATTCCTTCTAGTGTATTGTTTATTCCAGATATTGTATTCTTCATTTATGACTTGTCCTTTGTTATGGTTTCTATGTATTTTTATGCTTTTGGGCATCCTTATAATCATTACTTTGAACTCTGTATCTGACACATTGCTTGCCTCCATTACAGTTAGCTCTTATTTTGGAGAATTCTCTTGTTCTTTCAGTTGGGGTCTGTTTTTTTTAATTTCCCCATTTTGGCTGCCTCTTTGTGTTTGTTTCTGTGTATTAGGTAGATTTTCTATGCCTCCCAGTCTTAGTAGGTGGCCTTAGGTAGTAGGTATCCCATGGACCCAGTGACACAGTCTCTCTGATCACCTAAGTTGGGTGCTCTAGGAATGTCCTTTGTGCACATTATGTGTGCCCTCCTGTTGTAAATGAATATTGATTGCTGTTGGCTCATTTGTGTGTGAGATCAACCCTAAGACTGGCTGAATGTGAGGCTCAACCACCAACAGAGCGTGCAAGCTGCTGTGCAGGTACTGATGGCATGAAGCAGAATTCACCTCTGCAGGGATTGGTGCCTGCCAATATCTCCCTGTGGATATGCTGTTTGTAAAGCTTATTGGATCCTTCTCTGTTGTTGTCTGAAGCTGGTCAATGGGTATTATTGATTATGGGCCTCTTCAGAGGGACTCTGATGTAGGCCTATGTCAGAAGCTGCCTGTGACTGATCCTGGGCAACTTGTTTGGAACTACCGGTGATCTATAGCCTGTGGCTCCCTCTTCTAGGCTTGGTTGCATACAGAAAGCACAAAGCTGCACAGCAAGGCCAGATTTTACCAGTACCGGGTCCATGGGTAGGTAAGCAAAAGTCTCAAAGCACAGAGAGATTTGCCTCCACCTGCAGATTTTCTGTTAGGCTTAGTCACTGAAAGAGCCTCTGGCTGTGGCCCTCAACAGGGCATAAGCTCCATAAGGTAGGCAGGAGGCATTTCAGTGGGCCTATTGCTTCCCCTCAAGCTAATACAGCATGGAGAGAAGTGCTCTGCCAGGGAAAGACGGCTTCTAAAGTATGGGGGAATGACTCAGCACAGAGATTCTGGCAGTTGATCCTTCAGCTCCCTCCCCAGAACCACCCACCCCAGACTCTTCATTTGGCTCTGTCCTTCCTCTGCTGGAGCCCAGGATGAATGGCTGTGAACAAAATTTTGTGTTTGCCTTTTAAGGAGTTGCCTGCATCTCTAGCCATCTCTTCCTGATGCACAGAAACCCCACTGCTTTTCAAAGCTGGATGTCATGTGGGTGCCTTTCCAGGTTCTGATGCTCTAGGCTTGGGAGCCCAGCTTGAGGTTTAGACCCCACACTTCTCAGGGGTAACCCCCCTCCCAAAGCTGAGATATCTCTCCAGAACTTCAGCTGCTGGAGAGCCCAGTCATCCCTCTCACACCTCCACACTTACTACCAGTCTCTATGTGGCTTCTTCTGTAAGTCCTTGGTTATAAGGCTTCTCTCTAGCTAGTCTTCAGTTGGTTATTCAGAATGATTTTTTTATAATTTAGTTGTAATTCCAGTTTGGTCCTGGGAAGAAGCTAGTGTAGCTTCCACTTAATACATTGCCATCTTGATTTTACCACAGCTTTTTTATCCATTCCTCTACTGACGGGCACTTGGGCTGTTTCTAGGGCTTAGCTATTGTAAATAATGCTGCTATGAACATAGGGGTGCATATATTCTCTTGATTTGGTGTTTCTGGATTCTTAGGATATATTCCCAGAAGTGGGATCACTGGGTCAAAAGGAACTTCCATTTTTAATTTTTTGAGGAAACTCCATGATGTTTTCCACAGTGGCTGTACCAGTCTGCATTCCCAACAACAGTATACCAGGATTCCCTTTTGTCCACATCCTCACCAGCACTTGTTTGTTGATTTATTTATAGAAAACTTCACTTTCTGTGCATTTTCTTTTGTTTGTAGCCTAGTGAGAAGAAAAACATTCTCATAATCAAGAACTAATATGATTATTGCTAAAAAAAAAGTATAGCAGTGGAAACCTTAGAAGAAAGAACATTTTAAGCTGTGCAATGAGTTTAGGGAAGACTTCATCTAGGGATTACATATATGCAATGATTTGTTATGAATATTAATGATTTGAAGTTTGAATTCCCTAAGGAGACCAGAAGGTAAGACCAGGAAGTGGGCAGAGCAACCATTGTGTAGGAAGATGTGAGAGAGTAGAGTATGTTGGGAAGCTCAGCCATTTCAATAAGCCTAGAGCAGTGGTAGGCAAACTCATTAGTCAACAGAGTCAAATATCAACAGTACAACGATTGAAATTTCTTGTGAGAGCCAAATTTTTTAAACTTAAACTATATAGGTAGGTACATTGTTATTAACTTAATTAGGGTACTCCTAAGGCTTAGGAAGAGCCACACTCAAGGGGCCAAAGAGCCGTATGTGGCTCATGAGCCGCAGTTTGCCAACCACGGGCCTAGAGTATAGATTTGGGTGGGGTGTAGTGAGAGACTGGGATGAAACAGGAGACTCTGGGTGATGAAGATGATGTGCTGAACTGGCGCCAGATCATGAAGAGCCTTGATTGTCCTGATAGAGTCAGGACTTAACATTGTGAGATAGGAGAGGGATCGAAGGGCTAGTAATTGTACCATTATCATATTAGAAAGGCCATGGGCAGCAGTAATGTGGAACTAGAGATCCCTCTACTAAAGATAGGCATTTAGGATGAAACCCAGCCTGGAGTAGGAGGAAGATCAGTGGATTTGGAACCAACAGACTAAGGATGAAGTTGGGATTCTCTAGGTCCATGAAGCATCTCCATTTGCAAAATGTCTTGTGTTTAGGGTAGGGCCACCGTGTTCCCCACCCCAGCCCTCTCTCTTATTCCTGGTCTATCATCCTCAGAACTCTGGGGCTCCACAGATCACCAGCTAAAACTGCTAGCCAATCTCTAAGGTTCCTTCTAGGTCTATCCTAGTGTTGTAAGGTGAATGAGGGAGTCCTTTGCCCTCTTATAACAATCCTATGCCTTCATTGTGCATAAATATGTCGTGAAACCTGGGATCTCCTTTAATTTTACTTTATATGGAAAATTACTTCCTAATTGCATTGCATGGCAAAAAGATCATGGCTTAGGAAGTCATAAATCCAGGTTTCAAATCCCTGCTCTCCCATTTACTGGACTAAAACTTTTTTTTTTTTCTCTTCAAAGATCTCTTTTTATTTTTATTTTTATTTTTTTTAACATTTTTATTTTTTTTTATTGCTTAAAGTATTACAAAGGGTATTACATATGTGTCCTTTTTTTTCCCCACCCTTGACAATACCCCGGCTTCCCCTACCCCCCAGTGTCTTATGTCCATTGGTTATGCTCATATGCATGCATACAAGTCTTTCGGTTGATCTCTTACCCCCCTCCCTCCTGCCCCCCAACCCTCCCGGGCCTTCCCGCTGCAGTTTGACAATCTGTGTGAGGCAGCTCTGCCTCTGTATCTATTATTGTTCAAAAGTTTATAATGGTCTCTATTATCCATGAATGAGTGAGATCATGTGGTATTTTTCCTTCATTGACTGGCTTATTTCACTTAGCATAATGCTCTCCAGCTCCATCCATGCCGTTGCAAATTGTAAGAGTTCCTTCTTTTTTACAGCAGCATAGTATTCCATTGTGTAGATGTACCACAGTTTTCTAATCCATTCATCTACTGATGGGCACTTAGGCTGTTTCCAGATCTTAGCTATGGTGAATTGTGCTGCTATGAACATATGGGTGCATATATCCTTTCTGATTGGTGTTTCTGGTTTCTTGGGATATATTCCTAGAAGTGGGATCACAGGGTCAAATGGGATTTCCATTTTTAGTTTTTTGAGGAAATTCCATACTGTCTTCCATAGTGGCTGCACCAGTCTGCATTCCCACCAGCAGTGCACAAGTGTTCCTTTTTCTCCACATCCTCTCCAGCACTTGTCGTTTGGTGATTTGTTGATGATAGCCAGTCTTATACCACTTTATACTATTTATTATCTTTAGGGCTGGTTATTTAATCTCTTTGTGTTCCAATTTCTTCATCTGTAACACTATTCATAGGACAGATGTAAACATCAAATGAAATAATTGATATTAAAGTGTTCCATAAGAGATGTTATCAATTGTTACATATTACTATCATCAGATCACCAAATGAAGAATCAGTTTTAAGTATATTCATCAAAGAAATTTCCAGTGTACAAGGTCTAGTGGTAAAGTACTGAGATTTTTCTAAATAAATAAGCCTTTAATATCCAGATAAATATTATCTTCAAAAATGTCCTTTGGTTGGGCAATTTGTTATTCTGATAATGTTGCTGTTACTTAAGATTTCTTTGAAATGTATCTCTTGATGCTGTCTCCAAAGCTGTTATATCCTTGGTGGTGGTAACTCTTTATTGAAGTGGATTTTGGTGAAAACCCATAGAGCTACAGGTAGTGAATCTAGGTTGATAAGTTGAATGTGTTTAAAAATCAAAAACACCTTCTATGCCATGAGCTTATTTCCTTGTGTATAGATTCTACTGTACTTTTTAATGTATAATTTTTCTAAAATTCAGGTTCCTGGCCTACACTAATAAATTCCACCATTTAAAGAAATGTGGAAATTGACAACTGAATTAGTTTACTTACTAATAAATTGGCATACTGGGCCTTTAGACCAATGAGAGAAATTTCCTGGGGTGCCATTCCTAGGCCCCTGAATCCCAATGTTAGAGAGCAGTACAGAAATCTGTGCTTAGAATGAACACAGATTGATCGCCTGAGTGATAAGATTATGTAGGTGAGGTTGGCTTTTGGGGAAGGGAGAAATTATGCTTGCAGGGACTTTGAATCTTGGGGAATAAGTTTCTACTGGACTCATGAAAATGATGCTTGGGAACTGCAAATGATAGAGTTTCTTTCTCTGATTCTGTCACGGGCCTTCACCACCCTATTGTCTGTGTCCGAAGGTTATGCATATATGCACACAAATTCTTTGGTTGATCTCTTCCCAACCACTCTCTCCCCACCTTCCCTCTGAGATTCCAGTCTCTTCCATGCTTCTGTCTGTGGATCTGTTTTGTTCATCAGTTTATTTTGTTCATTTGATTCCACATATGAGTGAGATCATGTGATACTTGTCTTTCTCTGACTAGCTTATTTCACTTAGCATAATACTCTCCAGGTCCCTCCATACTGTTTCAAAGGGTAAGAGATACTATGCAGTGGTAAAAAAACAAAAGACTAGAGATTTGAGAGTTTTATGCTGTGTCATCCATTTGTTTAGCAGGGGACTGTCTTGCCCACGAACCATATAGAGCCCACAAAATATTTTGATCTGGCCCTGCCAAGGCATTAGGGGTGAGTTAATTAAATGTTTAACCAAATATGGCAGGCTAATTTTTAAGTTGATAATTTTGTATGGCCCAGGAATAATGGTAAAAATATCCAAATGGCCCTTGGCAGAAAAAAGGTTCCCCACCCCTGGTTTAAAGGCAAGTATATTCCCTTCAGTTAAGTTCAAAGCCTGGGGCAGAGCCCACTAGACCAGTGGTCGGCAAACTGCGGCTCTTTGGCCCCTTGAGTGTGGCTTTTCCACAAAATACCAACTTCTGCGCATGGGCCACGAAGTTTCCATCGCACTGTATGTGCGCGCCCGCACGTGGTATTTTGTGGAAGAGCCACACTCAAGGGGCCAAAGAGTCGCATGTGGCTCGTGAGCCGCAGTTTGCCAACCACTGCACTAGACGCTTGTCAAGCTGGAACTCAGGCCTCAGCAATTTCACCCCTGCTCCTCACACTCTGTCACTCTCAGAACAAGCTGGGCTTTGCATGTGCTATGCTAGCTCCTTCCACCCTCTCTCTTCAGGGTGCAGCTTTTGTGCTCTTCCTGACTTCGCCCAGAACGACCCTGCTCCCCCATGTCCCAGAAAAATTTGCACCTGTGTTACAATCAAGATGTATGTTATAAATACTTCAAAGTTTGTTTCTCTCGTACTTCTTAGTGTCTGCTTCACACTGGCATTGCATTCATAAATAACCAAGTACATACCCTGTATAAATGTATAGTAGTATATGGATGAATGAAGGAATGGCCTCTTCTTAGAGGCCTCTGAAGGGAATTAGACTTGTATTGATAACATCAAGGGAAACAATTAAAATCTGATACATCGAGGTGTGTGATGTGTGTCTCTCTGTGGGGCAGCCTGCCTCCCTAATCAGCTATTAAAGGATTGCCAACAGTGTTCTGCAAATCTTCTATTTACTGTAAATAGTCAGACAAGTTAAGGAAAATCCCTCTGCAGTGTTCTGCTTGGTAAATTCAACCCCACAACAAAATTGATAGAGCAGAGCTATTTCTGTCTTAAATACAAATCCTTAATTCCATTAGAAATTAAGATAAAAAGAAAGAATCCTCTGTTGTTATACACTAATTGAAACCTGCTTCAGAAGACCACCCATGGTTCCAGAAAAGGGGGTTTGCTGTTTAAGTTTTTAAAATTCAAGTCTTTTGGAGAGGCTGATTTGAAAGCAACCATAAATCACACTAATTCAAATGCCATTGGTGGTTCATGAAAGGACCTGACCCTGGCCTGCTTAATCTCCATAACAGATACCGTGTGATCTTCCTCTGGCTGAGATGTGACATAAGCAATGTTACTGTGAACTGCTGACTTGATTCAGTGTAATTATATCTCTAGAATCACATACCAGGTCTTATTGAAAATTCTTAGATATTAAAGATGAGCAAATGATAAATTTAAGCTGTATGTATATACCTTATTGGATGCCAAATAGGTTTTTAAAAATCAGAAAATACCTTATTGAGTTAAAATGGGACAAACAGACAAATTCAGGATGACAAGTAGCTAATAGCAAAGAGATCTTAATAATAGTGGTAATAATGAAAATCTCATTTATGTGACTATAGAATACTTCAGACCTGCTGTTAGAATCTCATAAGCTTGAGTTACTTTTCCCAGCCATTCTACATGGACACCAGTCTACATAAGCCAAGGGGCTCATGGGTCATGGTGTGGAAAAGGGAAAGAAGCTAAAGAAGCTCATGAAAGCCACAGTGTCCTTTAACACCACAGACTAACCAGCTGAGAGAATATAATATTGCTTTAAAATAACCCATTTTTTTGAGGAAGTTTAAAGCCCTCCTTTAAAATCTAATAATACTAGAGGCCCAGTGCACAAATTTGTGCATGGGTGGGGTTCCTCTGGGTGGCCTGCGGGGATCGGGTGGAAACCCGCAGTCCAACGCTGCTTGCAGCTCCTACCTGCCACTCCCACTCATCCCGGCCCCACTGTGCCTACCACAGGCTTGCACCCAATCAGTCCCAATTGGGAGAAGTTCACATCACCATAGCAGCAGTGCTTGCCAGCCATGAGCCCTGCGTCTGGTACCCTCAAGAGGGGAGTGGCCTGCAGGATTGGGCCGAAACTGGCTCTCCGACATCCCCTGAGGGATCCCAGATCGAAAGAGGGTGCAGGCCAGGCCGAACGAAGTACCCCACCAGTGCATGATTGGGGCCGGGGAGGGACCGTGGGAGGGCTCTAGGGCGTGTCTGGCCCGTCTTGCTCAGTCCTGATTGGCCAGACCCCAGAAGCAAGCTAACCTACCGGTTGGAGCGTCTGCCCCCTGGTGGTCAGTGCACATCATAGCAAGTGGTTGAGTGGCCTTAGCATACCATTAGCATATTACACTTTGATTGGTTGAACAGTCTACTGGTCACTGGACGACCAGACACTTAGCATATTAGGCTTTAATTATATAGGACTAGAGGCCCGGTGAACAAAAATTTGTGCACTCGGGGGGGGGGGAGGGGGGTCCCCCAGCCCAGCCTGTGCCCTCTCGCAGTCTGGGACCCCTCAGGAGATAACGACCTGCTGGCTTAGGCCTGCTCCCGGGTGGCAGAGGGCACGCCCAATCCCTAGGTGCAGCCCCTGGTCAGGCTCAGAGCAGGGCCGATTGGGGAGTTGGGGCGCCACCCCCTGTCATGCACAGAGCAGGGCGGATCGGGAGGTTGCGATGCCACCCTCAGTCACGCTCAGGGTAGGGCCGATTGGGGGGTTGGGGCACCGCCCCCTGTCACACTCAAGGCAGGGTCGATGGGGAGGTTGCGGCGCCACCCCCTGTCATGCACAGAGCAGGGCCAATTAGGGGGTTGGGGCGCTGCCCCCTGTCACTCACAGAGCAGGGCCCATCAGGGGGGTTGGGGCTCCGTACCCTGTCACACACAGAGCAGGGTCGATCAGGGGGTTGAGGAGCTCCCCCCTGTCACGCACAGAGCAGGGCCCATCAGGGGGTTGAGGAGCTCACCCTTGTCATGCACAGAGCAGGGCCGATCAGGTGGTTGAGGAGCTCCCCCCTGTCACTCACAGAGTAGGGCCGATAGGGGAGTTGGGGCACCGCCCCCTGTCACACACAGAGCAGGGCAGATCAGGGGGTTGGGGCGCTGCACCCTGTCACACTCAGGGCAGGGCCGATGGAGAGGTTATGGCTCTACCCTGTCACACACAGAGCAGGGCGATCAGGGGGTTGGGGCGCCGCACCCTGTCACACACACAGCCGCAGGGCGATCAGGGGATTGGGGAGCTCCCCCCTATCAGGCACAGAGCAGGGCTGATCAGGGGGTTGGGGCACCTTTCCCTGTCATGAACAGAGCAGGGCTGATAGGGAGGTTGTGGCCCCGCCCCCTGTCACACACAGAGCTGCAGGGCGATCAGGGGGTTTGGGCTCTGCCCCCTGTCATGCTGATCCCGGTGCCGGGAGGCCTCGCTGCTCCGCTGATCCCGGTGCCGGGAGGCATATTACCCTTTTACTATATAGAATAGAGGCCTGATGCATGGGTGAGGGCCGGCTGGTTTGCCCTGAAGGGTGTCCTGGATCAGGGTGGGGGGTCCTCACTGGGGTGCCTGGCCAGTCTGGGTGAGGGGCTGAGGGCCGTTTTCCGGCTGGCGGGTGACTGAAGCTCCCAACTGCTCCTTTTTTTCTTTTTCTTTTTTTCTATTCTGGGCCAGCTTTAGCTCTGAGGCCTTGTTGCTGAAAGCAGGTTTCTGGCCTTTGTTTACCTTCTGTATTTGATACAATGTTTCGGTCAGGCTGGCTGAAGCCCGGCTGACTGAAAGCCGGTTTCTAGGGTTTTGTTTAGCTTCTATATTTGCAACATAGTTGCTTAGAGTTGCAGCTGAGAGGCCGGCAAGTCAGGCGGGGAACGTTGGAGTCTGCCATCACTGGAGCAAGCAAGCCTCCCTGTTCGCTTCAGTGCCTGGCTGCCAGCCGCCATCTTGGCTGGCAGTTAATTTGCATAAGGATATGCTGATTAGCCAATGGGAAGGGTAGCGATCATACGCTAATTACCATGTTTCTCTTTTATTAGTGTAGACTAGAGGCCCGGTGCACAAAAATTTGTGCACTCGGGGGGTTCCTCAGCCTGGCCTGTGCCCTCTCAGGATGACCAGCTGCTTGCTTAGGCCTGCTCCCCAGGGGATTGGGCCTAAGCTGGCAGTCAGACATCCCTCTGGCAGTCTGGGAGCCTTCAGGGGATGTCCACTTGCCAGTGGGGAGCAGGCCTAAGCCATCAGTCAGACATCCTTAGTGCTGCCGTGGAGGCGAGAGAGGCTCCCACCACCGCTACTGCGCTAGCCATCCATGAGCCCAGCTTCTGGCTGAGCGGCGCTCCCCCTGCAGGAGCATACTGACCACCAGGGGACAGCTCCTGCATTGAGCATCTGCCCCATGGTGGTCAGTGCATGTCGTAGCAACCGGTTGTTCTGCTGGTCTGTCGGTCTGCATATTAGCCTTTTGTTATATAGGATAATGTCTTATTATGGGCAAGGCCTCTAATTCAATTTTTTTTATGTAGTTAAAGGGAGGGGCAGAATTTTCACTCAAGCCTGAAGCTAAAATTGCCCTTAGCTCAAAAATCTGCATACCACTGAGACACATCTTGGTGAGGCTCATTCTGAACCCATACACTGTTCTATTATGTGTATAAGTATTGGGATCCATCTTATCTCTTTAGTGAAAGGAACCTTTTGTTATGTTACAATGACTAACTTTATCTCATAAGTTGTGTTTTGGCTTCAAGCCTGCAAGTATTCATGCAGCAACTTCAGCGCTTCTGTTCAACATTTACATGGCATATCTTTTATTTTATTTTCTCTAAATCTTTCTAGATTTTTATGTATTAGATAGGAATAGCCCATGGACAGAGACAGTAGTCTGGCTAAGGCCTGGAAGGGGTGGGTGCAAGGTGGAGGAGATCAATGGGGAAAAAAAAAAAACTAAAACAAAGGAACATCTGTAATACTTTCAACAATAAAGATACATTTTAAATAAAGAAAAATATCTTAGTTGAAAAGAGTTTTATGTGAAATAATATAAGTAATTGCTCTACACTGTACTTTATATTCTCAACTCCTCTCAAAGAGATATTAATTGACCCTATGTCACTTAATATTAATTGACCCCATGTTCAATGACTGCAGGACTGACTTCCACCACACCGACCCAGCACTGACTGCCATGGGGCTGCGATCAGACCCTGCTTTTTTCTCCCGGTCTGTTCCAGACCGAGGGTTCCATCTCCGTGAAACCCGGGTCAGTCTTTGCATCGGGCAAGTGGAATCACTGAGGCCTATTTGAGAGTCGCCAAGGCTGGGAGCGTGATCTCAGAACAGTTAAAAACACGTTCGTGAAGTGATGCTAGGGGTTCTCATTAAAAAGCCCACACGTGTCTGTGCTGCACCAACAGGGTTGCTTTAACACAGAAGCCTCCATCCGCAAGCCCACCGGCTCCAGGAGCAGGCGGGAGGTTGAAAGTGGCCGTGGGTAGATGAAGCCGGTGTCAGGCGACCTGGCAGGTGTCAGCAGCTTGGCTGTCTGAGCCCCAAGCGCGGGGAGACAGGCTCTGACGTCACCACCGCGCGGAGGATTTGACAGCAGCGGCTTCAGAGCTTGTTGCTATTTTGTTTTATTTATCTCTCCTTTTCCCTTTAAACCTCTAGGTTGCCTTGTTGGAGAGAGGAGCAGCCTTTGCAGCCTCCTCGGTGGAGAGCAGGCCTTCGATCTGGGTTCACACGCAGCCAGACAGACTCCTGTTTAGAAACACGTGTGGGTCTTGCATTATTTGCTCTGTTACCCAAAAAGATGGTTTTAGATTCTGGAACATAAATGTGTTTCCTGCTTATCCACCACGGCAGGCCAAGCGCAGCCACAGGCATAGCCACAGTTCTTCACTCCTTCGCAGGCCTCTGTCCAAGGGCGGCGGTGCAGGCGCTTCACACAGGGAGGGGGACGGAGAGCAGGTGGGGCAGCCCTGCTTTCCCCAGACCTTCTGTCTCAGTCCCCATCTTTCTGCTCCGGGTTTGTAGGGTCTTCCTTTTGAGGCAGATTCAGGCGTCTGGGGGGACATGTTTATCACACGCTGTTTTCCGTGAGGGTGGTTAACAGCCGGGTGTTTCTGAATCAGGCTTCCTTCAGCATTGCAGTAGGGGGCGGGGGGCGGGGGGCGGGGAGACAGCATGAAGGTGCAAACACAACCTGTGGGGACTTCTCGCTGAGCGCCTTCTGTATACCTTCTGTATACCTGGTGGGCGTCTCCCCTCAGAAAGGGCGCTCCCTGCGTCTGCGACCAGTAGGTGTGTGTGTGTGTTGTGGGGTGGAGGGGCGGGGGGAGGAGGATGAGGCTGGTTGGCTGCTGCAGTGCCCTCATAGCCAGTGTCAGTGGGTGGGGCAGAGTACCTGGGACCCTGGATTCCCTCTGGGGTTTGCAGAATCTCCCCCTCCCTTTGTTCTCCCATTCTCCGCGGAGGAGGCAGCTGTTGGCAGGCAGCAGGGAGGATGGATCCGCCATCAGACGTACCGCCGGTCCCCCAGGGAGGTTTCCTGACCCTTCTGTGTCAAATGTGGTCAAGTCCAGCTCACCTGAAGCCCCTAAAATAGTCGGGGTGTCCACTGCTCAGAGGCTCCCGTGAGCTCGTGGAGGTGGGCCCTTGGTCATCGGTTATTATTTTTTTACTATATTGTTTCCGTGTGCAGTGATCACACTTCATCTGGAGCAGGGCGGGCTCAAGTGACCCTGTGGAGTGTCTAGGGCGGGGAAGCAGCCGCAGTGCCATGGTTGTCAGTGCCTGCAGATCCGGACCACCCCACTTGGTTTTAAACGCAAACCCGCCTTGGACAGGCCTTCAAGGTCTTTTTTCCTTCTGTCTGCTTACATTCAAGTGCTGGCAGCGCTGGTCCCTTGGTGCCTGGCCTGTCCTCTTCAGATTCAACCTGCAGGACTACTAAGGGAGCCAGTCCAAGGGAGGGGAAGCAGCCTCAGTGCTGATCGCAATCATGGGAGGCAGGCAAGGCGGCACACAGGCCTGGGGTGCCACCTTGACTGCGCCCAGGCTCTCCTATGGCAATGCAGCGCTCTCTCCCTTCGATTGCCATGCGATCACCAGGCGCAGGCCAGCCGGCACCCCTGGCCCCCAGGGTTCTGGCGGTGCTGCCTGGCCTGCCCCTGGCTCTCTCTTCCTCCAATCGCCATGGCGATCATGGGGCAACAGGCCAGCCGGCAACCCCATCCCAGGGGTCCGGGGGTGCCGCTGCTTGGGCAAAGATTTCCCCTCCCCCGATGGAAAGGGAAAAAACTGGGAAGGAGGCCAGCCGGGGCTCTCTGCCTCTGATGCCATGGATTCATGGGGAAGCAAGCCAGCTGGCATCACCGGCCTGGGGGCCTGGCCGGGGCTCTCTCCGCCCCCAATCCACAATGCAATCAGGGATCACCACCGCCTTTGCCCGCCCCCCACCTCTTGCCTGCCACCTGGGTTTCCAATCTGCCTCCCAGCATTGTGGCTACGTATGCAAATTAACCGCCATCTTTGTTGGCGGTTAACCGCCATCTTGGCTGGCAGCTAATTTGCATATCACTCTGATTAGCCAATGGGAAGGGTAGCGGTCGTACGCTAATTACCATGTTTCTCTTTTATTAGATTAGATAGGTTACTGAGGGGAAGGGAGGGAAGAATGAATAAAGGGATTGAGGAAGGAAGGTAAGAAGCTAGGAAGAAAAAGGAAACTCTTACAGTGACCAGTGTTCTTATCTTTTGTTAGTCCACACCTCTGCAGGAGAACAGCCTATTGCCCTCCATAAAAAATTAATACATAAAACTTCTTCCATAAGTCCTTCCTTTTTTGTGTCATAAAATGAAGGGAAAGAAAGAGATCATAATAAAACTTTGATACCAAAGATTCTCGAATAACTCAAAGCATTTTCAGTAGCTTGATATGCCTGAGAAATATAGGCAGTCACTAGTAAGGATTTCAAATCTCTCTCATAAAGTTTGAGGGGCCAAAAGGGTTATATTGGAAAGATCAGAACTTAATGAGACTCTCACATGGGACAGCAAGATGGTGTGCATTCACACCATCAATCACTTTCTTCTAAACATGCAAATAAGAATACCAGATAACAATTTTATTCACAAATAAAAAAGGTATTACAAAACTATTCATATAAGAAAATTCCAGTATGCAAAACAATAATAATGAAATCTAAATTGAGTCAAGCTGACTACCTTAAGGCAATGATATATTTTTTCCTTTTTATGGTTTATATTTTTACTAGCATAGACAGTAAGTAGTGCTTAACCTAGGTAACAGCAACATTAACTTTATCTAAAGTAGAAATTTTATATTTGAAATATATATTCCATATACATAAAATTAGAAAACCCATGCCTTTATATGGTTGTCTTTCAAATCCTTGTCTCATTCTTGTCGATGACTGCTTGCAGCATTAAAAGTCACAATTATGCACTCCCAGCCATGTTATTACTTAATGAGTTTCCAGCTTCAGCACTCTAGCAGCTGTGTTTATTTGAGTGCTATAGGGTATTCCAACAATGTGAAATGCAAAATGGATTTTCCTCAAATGTTTACAAAGAATGTAGAATATAACACTGTATGTGTCTATAGTAGTGGGGTAAAATGTCTTCATCTTAATAAAAATAATCCAGGATTTTTCAAATGCAGTATCAAGTCAAATTGACTTTCAACTCTAAGTATTTATCTACTGATCAAAAGTGAAGTTTCAGGATTTTTGGCTAGTCTCATTCTCATCAATCTAGCTCTCATTCTCCAGCAAGTGTTTGTCTTTAAAGTTAATGAGGGCTCATATGGAAAATATATTCAGGTTACAAAAATGAGCACAACCTTGGCTTACTTTGATCATCCCTCTTTCATAACAAAAATGATCAGATTGCAAACAATGGAACACGTATATGAATTTAAAAAGCATTTTCATAGACATCTTGTGGTCAAGTCCTAAATATTTCACCTGGGTTTCCTAAAGACAATTCTCATAAGAGTTGGTGAGTACCAAAGTTTAAGAACTATTGGTTTATGGTAAAAAACAAAACAAAAAACACAACACACAAACAAGAAGAAAATAGAAATCAATCGATTATGACTGGGTGCTCACACAAAATTGTGAGTTGCCATGAGACACTCTAATTTCGTATTTCAGTTAAATGAACTGAGGTCATGAGAAGGACAAACCCAGGCAAGCTAACATGCACATATCAGAGCCTGAAACTATGGATAGAGAAACTGTTCCAGCCACAGAAAAGGAATCATTAGGTTTTACTAATGTCTTACAAAGAGAGAAACGTATGGGGTGATGTGAGAAGATAATAATGTCCAGATTTTTAATGTTCAGTTTAAATGTTCAGTTTAGGTAAAAGACACTGATTTGGATGGGGTAATTCTGAAACAAAATATTTTAGCACATTCTAACACACTGATGTTGAAAGGTCTTTCTTTTTTAAAAAGTGCAAATGGGACAAAGCTAATGGAATCAGTTAAAAGGCCAGATCTGATCATGTAGGTTTAAGAAAGAAACAATAAATCCTGTTCAATTAACTCCTCTCTGGGCCATAAAAGATGAAGAGAAATGAGCCATCCCCAGTTCATGCCTGATCTGCATTTATTTCTGTCTTGGCTATAGTGATATTTCTAGTGTGTAAATACCAATGTGAGACGGGATGGGGTAAGCATCTGAACAGAAGCTCCACACTTAAATCAGCATCGTCTGGCTAAGATGGGACATTATTGTCCTAACTAAGCTGATGAGATCAGAGGGAACACTGTAATGTCCTGGTCAAACTACATTGCAGCAGTGACAGGCTGTTTACTCAAAGGCTGCTGACAAACTGCTTTTTCTCCTGGTTATATTATGTAGTGTATCTCATAAGATTGTTCACTTGGTGACATGTTTCAGTAGTAAAGGGACCAGATATGTTGTCATTTCTAAATTCCTTAGTATGATAGGCAAAACAAAACAAAAAAACAAACAAACCAAGTTCATAGATACAGAGAACAGGTTGGTGGGTGAGGGGTGAGAGAAAGAAAAAAAAAGACTATCTTAATAAATACTTTTCTATAAAAGAGAAATTCTGCATCTTCTGTCACAGGGACAGAGTAACAGATGCTGCCATACCAACTGATTTCCACAGAAATATGCAAGTCTCTAGAATGTGTGTGTTCAGTGGTTTTGGACTCAGGGTGATGGCGGCCTTTCCCCACCTTGTTCCCTGACGCAGTCCTCTCATGAGTAGCTCCAGCAGGTAGGTGTTTGTGAGCTGCTGGCTGAGGTTAGAAGTGTTGATTCTTAAAAAGACTTGTTTTCCTCTAATTTCTAGTTAGGTCAATTGACTTCAACTAATAAACCCAAGATTTAGGCAGGCAGAATGAAGCCAATTCTAGCCTTCCCAGGTCAATTAGTTTAGATGACAAAAAAGTGACCTTCCTCAAATAGAAACACTCATTTTTGAACCCATTCTACATAAAAACTAAGGTAACTAATATAACATTGACTTTTAGTAGGATAATTGACTATGTGAAATTATTTTACAAGAAAATATAGATGAAAACTTATACTTTGGGTCTTTAGTCTTGTGAAACCACATTCACCTTGAAAATACACACGACTGCATTTCTGGTTCTTGTTATTGGTCCGTAACCTCCCTGGCTGCCAACTCAGTGCATCAGTCTTTGAAGTCACACTTGTAGCACAGAAACTTCTTGTTTAGGAAAGATGCAAAGCATCATGAATGCCTGCAGTCTTGTCCTGTTCTTCCTTGAGGTTTCAGCTTACAGCTGGTCTGGCTCAGAAGCAACTGGTTGAAAGGCTTAAAAAGCCATCAGTTTGATTCAGATTTATATTTCCCCCCAGAAGCCATGCAAGGTCCAGACTGCTCAGTTCATAAGTGTAAGTGGAGGAGTGCGTGCCCCTTGGGTTCCATACGTGCACTTCTAATCCAGAAAGAATGGAGTCCTAAAAAGCTTCCTAAAACAGCAACAGAAGAAGAGCTTTAAAAAACCATACCTTACAAATTAAAGCTGGGAAACTGTAATTGTAAAAAAATCTATATATAAAACGTTTACTAGTAATACACATGAATTTAATCACATACAGACAAGAAGCTCATGTAATGGTGTTCATATATCCAAGTACCCATTACTTTGAGAATAAAATAAAGATTCTATAACAACTCACAGTCACTCAATATTTGCAAACAGTACTTAAAAAAATGATAATGTAACCCAAGCATGTCAAACTCGCCGCCCGCGAGCCGCATGCAGCCCACAACGAATATTTTTGCAGCCCAGTCAATATAACGGTATGTAAGAAACGTTTTAATAAAAATTTTATAACTTAATTTTTACAATATCCTGTTACACATAACTATTAATAACAAACTACAATGTTCACTAATGACTGATTACTATAATCGTGTTGCATTCATTTTCCTTACACACCTTATGTGCAGGCACACCATTTCTCTCCACTAATACTAGCAGCAAATATTTTAGCAGCCGGTTGCCATGTCATTAGTCTTATACTGTTTGGTGTGCACAACAGGAAATATTTTGCTTTCAGAGAACAAGAAAAATAGTTTTATTTGCATTATGCTTATTAATTTGTGCAGTTATTCAGTGTCTGGTAAGTTAATGTTCAAGAAAAAATACTAATTTTTATTAAAATGTTTTATTATTTTATGTTAATGATTACTCATTTATTTTAGTCCTTTGTATTCAGCATGTCTCTATCGAAATAAACCTACGTTTCTATGAAAATTGAAACTTGTTTTTTTGCGGCCCACATAAACTTAAACCTTGTTTATTTGGCCCCTGTTAGTTTTTGAGTTTGACATGCTTGATGTAACCCATAGCAAACAAAGTGTATTAACAAACAATTTTAACCTCATTTAAACATAGAAAACCCGTTTCTGTGTTGTACTCCTTTAAAGTAGGTAAAGATCTTAGGAGCCTTTTGACCCTTATTTAAAAGAACAAAGATGATTAATGAACAGTGCCATTCTTCATCTTTGAATTTAAAACTTACACTAAACTAATGGAGAAAGTTTAGAAATAGTTTGGGAATGAGATTCCCTTTATAATGCTCTCCTTGGAATATTCACACTCTTCGTAGGGCTGATGTCCTCTGGAAAGTGGAGCCCTTACATTTGTCCTTATCACAGAGGGCAGTGACCTCACCTCATGAGGGGACGAGGCACTGGCCAACTGTCAGTACTGTAAGTGTGAAATCTTCATTCTATGCACTGACTCTTCATTAACTTGTATACCACTAATTTGGCATTAGTGACATATTGGATACATTTTTTTAAAAAAATCCCCCTCTAGGCCTAAGGAGATTATCTGAAAATAGAAACTTCTTAAATACTCTCGATCATCAGAGATAGTTTAGTTAAATATGTCAATCAATAGATATAATAATAAGCACATTAA
Organism: Myotis lucifugus; assembly: GCF_000147115.1. Classification (NCBI taxonomy): domain Eukaryota; kingdom Metazoa; phylum Chordata; class Mammalia; order Chiroptera; family Vespertilionidae; genus Myotis; species Myotis lucifugus. The sequence goes on from NW_005871055.1 coordinate 15,424,436, forward strand.
CATTATTGTGGGAGGCACATTATACTCATTTTGTCAATAAGGACATAGAGATTTTAACAGATTAAAAAACTAGAATCCAAGTCATTTAATATCTTTCTTACCATTCCTCCCATTGTTTTATGCTGACACTTAAAATGTTGGTTAAAAAAACATCACCATAAAAAGCCTCCTTCTCCCAAACATCATAGCAAATGATGTCCCAAATATCTTAGGTCTGTTCCCTTCTGGGGAGGGAGAAAAATTAAATCATACAGACCTAGAAAGGCTCTGACACCTATTGGCTTTATTCTGAACCATAACTCTCATCATCAGATTCTGGGTGGTCTTAAACCACCCACAAGAAAGCATTTGTGCTTGGAAACAAATGCTGCATGCATTAGAAATCTGAACTTGCCGAAACCCGTTTGGCTCAGTGGATAGAGCGTCGGCCTGCGGACTCAAGGGTCCCAGGTTCGATTCCGGTCAGGGGCATGTACCTGGGTTGCGGGCACATCCCCAATGGGAGATGTGCAGGAGGCAGCTGGTCGATGTTTCTCTCTCATCGATGTTTCTAACTCTCTATCCCTCTCCCTTCCTCTCTGTAAAAAATCAATAAAATATATTAAAAAAAAAGAAATCTGAACTTAACACCATATAAAGACAAACATGCTGTTATGCATTTCACAATATACACGTGTAGCAAATCATATTGTACATCTTTAACTTATACAATGTTATATGTCAACTGTATCTCAATAAATCTTGGAAAAAGAGTGAATAGATGTTAACAAACTGAAAATAAAGTGAATGCCTAGGGAGGAATTTAAAGTTTTATTTAAAATAAAATAAATTAATCCCGTTAAAAAAAAAAAAAAGGTCTGTTATGGCTATTGCTGCTCTTACACATCACCTAAATGGAAATCCAGTGCTTTCCTGAATTATGAATGAGCCCATGCCAAGGAGCCAAGCTGACTAAACATGACCTTGAGGAACTAAAAGTCTTATACTTGCTTCACAATAGTAAGCTGCTGAAATCAAATTTTTAAATAAGTATATTCTCTACGTTGGAGAATTAACCTATTGAGGGAAGTCTGAATTGCTTTTTGGAATCTAATGGATTGGATTCCAGTTAAAAATGTGGCTGACCCTTGAAATAAAGAGGATCAATTTCCCAAAGAGATACAGTTACCCCTATCTCCTATTTTCTTTTGAAGATTAAGCTTCATTCACCAAGTTTCCCACATTAAGTAAATGCATCCCATGAAGAAGTACTTTTCAGAATCTGGAAAATGTTATCTTTTAGAATGGGCTCAAAAGATTATTTGCTGTTCTTTGCCCTAGCTGGTTTGGCTCAGTGGATAGAGCACCGGCCTGCAGACTGAAGAGTCCCAGGTTTGATTCTGGTCAAGGTCACATGCCCTGGTTGTGAACTCGATCCCCAGTAAGGGGCGTGCAAGAGGCAGCCAATCAATGATTCTCATCACTGATGTTTCTATGTCTCTCTCCCTTTCTCTCTAAAAATCAATAAAAATATATTTAAAAAAATACATTATTTGCTGTTTTTAATTTTAGGGTAAAAATGGAAATGATTCATTTTTTGAATTCAGAATGTCTAATTTAGATTTACCAAAATTATGTAATAATTATAACACATCTTATAAAGCTAACTAGAGGCCCGGTGCACAAAAATTTGTGCACTCGGGAAGGGAGGGGGGGTCCCTCAGCCCGGCCTGTGCCCTCTCGCAGTCTGGGACCCCTCGGGAGATAACGACCTGCTGGCTTAGGCCTGCTCCTGGGTGGCAGAGGGCACGCCCAATCCCTAGGTGCAGCCCCTGGTCAGGCTCAGAGCAGGGCCGATTGGGGAGGTTGCGGCGCCACCCCCTGTCACTCACAGAGCAGGGCCGATCAGGGGGTTGGGGCGCTGCCCCCTGTCACTCACAGAGCAGGGCCAATCAGGGGGTTGGGGCTCTGCCCTCTGTCACTCACAGAGCAGGGCCCATCAGGGGGGTTGGGGAGCTTCCCCGTGTCATGCACAGAGCAGGGCCCATCAGGGGGTTGAGGAGCTCCCCCCTGTCATGCACAGAGCAGGGCCGATCAGGTGGTTGAGGAGCTCCCCCTGTCACTCACAGAGTAGGGCCGATAGGGGAGTTGGGGCACCGCCCCCTGTCACACACAGAGCAGGGTGGATCAGGGGGTTGGGGCGCTGCACCCTGTCACACTCAGGGCAGGGCCAATGGGGAGGTTATGGCTCTACCCTGTCACACACAGAGCAAGGCCCGTGGAGGGGGGTTGGGGTGCCACCCTCTATCACCCACAGAGCAGGGCCGATCAGGGGGTTGGGGAGCTCCCCCCTATCAGGCACAGAGCAGGGCTGATCAGGGGGTTGGGGCGCCTTCCCCTGTCACGAACAGAGCAGGGCAGATAGGGAGGTTGTGGCCCCACCCCCTGTCACACACAGAGCCGCAGGGGGACCAGGGGTTTTGGGCTCTGCCCCCTGTCATGCTGATCCCGGTGCCTGGAGCCTTGCTGCTCCGCTGATCCCGGTGCCGGGAGGTATTTACCCTTTTACTAATATAGAATAGCCTGAAGGGTGTCCTGGATCAGGGTGGAGGTCCCACTGGGGTGCCTGCCAGTCTGTGTGAGGGGCTGAGGGCCGTTTTCCGGCTGGCGGGTGACTGAAGCTCCAACTGCTCCTTTTTTTCTTTTTCTTTTTTTCTATTCTGGGCCAGCTTTAGCTCTGAGGCCTAGCTGCTGAAAGCAGGTTTCTGGCCTTTACCTTCTGTATTTGATACAATGTTGCGGTCCAGCTGGCTGAAGCCCGGCTGACTGAAAGCCGGTTTCTAGGGTTTTGTTTAGCTTCTATATTTGCAACATAGTTGCTTAGAGTTGCAGCTTAGAGGCCGGCAAGTCAGGCGGGGAACGTTGGAGTTCGCCATCACTGGAGCAAGCAAGCCTCCCTGTTCGCTTCAGTGCATGGCTGCTGGCCGCCATCTTGGCTGACAGTTTACCACTTGGGTTGCGGGTGAATTTCCCGCCAAAATATAAGATGGCGCGTTAAAATGCCTATATCTTTTGAAGTATGGGTTCGATTGAAATGAAATATTTGGTAATACGCAGTTACAATCGGCCCGAGTTTACACGTTTCCCGCACTCCACCGCAAATCTATATGAACCGAGTTTTAAGACGGCTCCCGCGGAGTACGCGCAATTCACGCGAGCCGACTTAACTCGTTTCCCGCAACCCAAGTGTTAATTTGCATAAGGATATGCTGATTAGCCAATGGGAAGGGTAGCGGTCGTACGCTAATTACCATGTTTCTCTTTTATTAGTGTAGATAAGAACCTTTCATTAATAAATTACATTGTGTAACTTGAATGTAACGCTTCCTCATCCATTTCATGTATAACTTTACATAATAATTTGTGTTGAAAATAACTTTATGCAGATCATAATCACCTTGATAACACTCTTTGAAAAGGAATTAATGTCATTAATGTCAAAAGGAATTAATGTCAATGATTAATGTCATAATCACCTTGATAACACTCTTTGAAAAGGAATTAATGTCACTTATATACTAAACTACATTTCTAAAATTTTACGTTAATGTAACTGTGATAATAGTGCCTATCAAACCTATGTCCTCCTCACCAACAACATAAACAGAAAAAGGTAGAGAATGAGTTGGCTTTTATATAACTAGGTATCAAAATGTTTCATTCCTTAGTATTTACATCACAGAATTGGGGACAAGCTACAAAATTAAGATGAGTGGTAATTCCATTTACTGACAATACTCTGAAATACCAGTAGTGAGCTGGTAGCACAGTCATTTTAGTTACTCAGACTTTTCCCTAACGATGTATGGGGAGATGTAATAGATATTTGTGATGGTAACACAAACAAGTTTGATATCGATGCCAATTGAATTGATATAAAAGAAACTTCAACATCTTGTACTGAAAATGGAATGCATTAAACTCTAAGAGTTCTATGACTTTTATTTTGGAGTACCTGGCAAGGCATCCCATTGGGATACTGAGATTAGTTATGAAGCGGGTGGAGGCCTCTCCATGCATCTCTAACCTATTGTAAGGCCAGTTACCTGCTCTGGACTGCTGGGAGTCCTCAACCCCAAAGGTTTGTGGGCCACAGCCATCCTTGAGACCTACCCTCAGCTAAGCTAACTCTTTTTTTGTTGTTGTTATTGTTAATCCTCACCCAAGGATATTTTTCCATTGATTTTTAGGGAGAGAGGGAAAGAGAGGAAAAGACAGAGAGAAACATCAATGTGAGAGAAACACATTGATTGGTTGCTCCTGCATGAGCCCTGAACAGGGCCCACGCTGGGGAGGAGCCTGTAACCGAGGTACATGCCTTTGACCAGAATCAAACCTAGGACCCTTTCGTCCGCAGGCCGACGCTCTATCCACTGAGCCAAATTGGCTAGGGCTAAGCTAACTCTTAAGTCTTTTCTTATTATCATGAAAGTTATTAAAATTAGGGATGGCTCAAGAGAACAAGGTCAGTAAAAGTCTTTCCCAACTACAGAGGTATGCATTTTTTAAAAATTTATTTTATTCCATCATCATTTTTAAACTGTCTAATTTGTTTGTTTTCTTTCTCTTACTTATCTTTTCTTCATTTTCTTTTTTTGAGAAACAATTTATTTTTGCTCCGGAGACAACAAATGTTTTTGTATAAAATTCCCTATAAATGCCTACAGAATGAGCTTGAAGTTAAAAAATAAAGTACTGCAGATTTAGATTAATATACAACCTAAAAGGAATACATCTCCATCTACACTTTGACATTAGCATGTTCCTGATCTGCGTAGACAAGGGTTCACTCAGGAGCACATGCAGCATGTCCCATAGTGCTGCCTCAGTACCCAGGCCCCTGACTGGGCCAGGAGGGGCACAGAGGGAGAGCAACGCTGGTATTGTGGGGCCTGGGAGCCTCACTGTTCTGCGACTCTGCCCTTTCATACTCAAGGCTGGCGTCATTCTTCCGGAAGAATGTATACCAACAATATATGTGCTTACATTAAGGAAATATTAAACATTAAGTCAAACTCAGCAAGGGCCACATCCTTGCCTGGAGGAAAAAGCAGGGTCAGTGCCCAGGTGTCCCTGAGTGCTTCTCTGCCTCCGGTCTTGCAGCATGCCAGAGAGACCCGTATGCCCGCAGTCGCCATCTCCCCAAACCTTATTTTAAACCCTTTTACCTAGGGTTTATGCGGCATTTAGTCTCAGATCACAACCGACAATTTCCAACCAAACCGGTCAGGCAGTCAGAGCAGAGAGGAAGGAAAAGTATAGCTTTAGGAAACCTAAATTCTCATGAACTTCACATTGAATGAAGTGCCTTTAAGTATTGGGCATAAGAATATTACAGGGAAGAACAAAGGTGAGAAACTGTTTGCAAGATTCTCCTATAACTAACTCTTCTCTCTCAACCAGGAATGGAGCCAGGAGGCACTGTGCTAAGTAGCATTGACTCTTAAACAACACGGGTTTGAATTGTGCAGGCTCACGTATATGTGAATTTTTTTCAATACGTATGTATAGTACTGTAAGTATATTTTCTCTTCCTTAGGATTTTCTTAATAACATTTTCTTTTCTCTCACCTACATAAACCCTATTATACAAAATATATATTAACCTATGTTTTATATTATCGATAAGACTTCCAGTCAATACAGGGGTAGGCAAAAGTAGATTTACAGTTGTTAGTATGGGAAACAGTTTATTCTTGTATTATTACTTATTAATTATTGTGTTATTTTCTATACAAACAACTGTAAACCTACTGTTAGCCATCCCTGTGATAAGCTATATTAGTAGTTAATATTTTGGAGAGTCTAAGGTTACACTTGGATTTTCTACTGTGCAGGGAGTTGTGGCCCTAACTCCCACATTGTCCAAGAGTCAACTGTAGCCCTAACTGGTTTGGCTCAGTGGATAGAGCGTTGGTCTGCAGACTAAGGGGCCCGGGGTTTGATTCCAGTCAAGGGCATGTACCTTGGTTGCGGGCACATCCCCAGTGGGGGGTGTGCAGGAGGCACCTGATCGATGTTTCTCTCTCACCGATGTTTCTAACTCTCTATCCCTCTCCCTTCCTCTCTGTAAAAAATCAATAAAATATATTTTTTTAAAAAGAGTCAACTGTAGTTGGATTTACAAAGACGAATAAAAAAATGTAGCTGCCCTTTATGGCCTTATACATTAGCTGTGAGTTTAAAAGAAAACTCTTAGAATTTAATTTAAAATACAATATATTCTTCTATACACCAATAATGATCTATCCGAAAGAGAAACTAAAAAAACCCCACAATCTCATTTACCATTGCAACAAAAAATTAAGATACTTAGGAATAAATTTAACCAAGGAGGTAAAAGACCTGTACTTAGAAAACTATAGGATGTTGAAAAAAGAGATAGTAGAAGATATAAACAAGTGGAAGAATATACTGTGTTCATGAATTGGTAGAATTAACATCATTAAAATGGCCATACTAACCAAAGCAATCTACAGATTCAATGAAATCCTTATTAAAATACCAATGGCATATTTCACAGATCTAGAACAAATATTCCAAAATTTCATATGAAACCAAAAAAGACCCCAAATAACTGCAGCAATCTTAAAAAAAAAGAACAAAGTTGGAGGGATCACAATACCAGTTATCAAGCTATACTACAAAACCACTGTAATCAAAACAGCTTGGTACTGCACAAGAACAGACATATAGACCAATGGAACAGAACAGAGAACCTGGAAATCAACCCAAGCCATTATGCTCAATAATATTTGACAGTGAAGGCAAGAGCATACAATGGAGTAAAGACAGTCTCTTCAATAAATGGTGTTGGGAAAATGGGACAGATACTTGCAAAAAAATGAAATTAGACCACCAACTTGCACCAAACACAAAAATAAACTCAAAATGGACAAAAGACTTAAATGTAAGTCTTGAAATCATAAAAATCCTACAAGAAAATAGACGCAGCAAAATATCAGACATCTTATGTAGCAGAATTTTCACAGATACAATGCCTAGGGCAAGAGAAACAAAGAAAAAAAATAAACAAATGGGACTACATCAAACTAAAAAGCTTCTGCCCAGCAAAAGAAATCAGTATCAAAATGAAAAGGAAACCCACTGTACCGGAGAACATATTTGCTAATGATACATCTAATAAAGGGTTAATTTCCAAAATATATAAAGTACTCATACAACTCACCAAAAAGAAGACAAATCAATTAAAAAATGGGCAGAGGACCTAAACAGACACTTCTCCAAAGTGAACATACAGATGGCCAAGAGACATATGAAAAAATGCTCAACATCATTAATTATTAGGGAGATGCAAATTAAAACCACAATGAGGTACCACCTCACAGCTGCCAGAATGGCTACAATCAATAAATCAACAAACAAGAAGTGTTGGCAATGATGTAGAAAAAAGGAACCTTAGTACACCACTGGTGGGAATGCAGACTGGTACAGCCACTATGGAAAACAGTGTGGAGTTTCCTTAAAAAATTAAAAGAATGGAACTGCCATTTGACCCAGTGATCCCACTTCTAGGAATATATCCTAAGAAGCCAGAAGCACCAATCAGAAAGAATATATGCATCCCTATGTTCATAGCAGTGCTAAAAAAACGGTCATACATTTACACAAATGGAATACTATACAGCTGTAAAAAAGGAGGATCTCTTACTATTTGAGATAGCATGAAGGTACCTGAAGAGTATTATGCTAAATGAAATAAGCCAGTCAGAAAAAGACAAGTATCACATGATCTCACTCATATGTGGAATCGAATGAACACAATAAACTGATTAATGAAAAACATCCAGAGACATTGAAGTATGCCACAGAATGAGGTATTTGAGAGGGAAGGGGGGAGGGCTGGAAGAGATTAACCAAAGAATTGTTATGCGTATATGCATAGCCCATGGACAAACAATAGTGTGGGGAAGATCTGGGGAGAGGCTGGAACAAGGTATAGGGGGTCAATGGGGGGTGGAGAAAGGGAACATCTGTAATACTTTCAACAATAAAGATAAATTTGAAAAAAATTAAAAAGTATATATTCTTCTTTAACACACAGAAGTTATGAAAGATGGCAAATCTTCTCATCAGGTTCCCCCACATATTGTGGTAGGAACAGAATTCATTCCCTATGGTCTTCCAAAAGTCAATGCTTTGTCCACAGTAAAATCAGTCATTGCCTTACCTGGAGGGACGTCTGAGTTTGAGTGGTTCGGTTAATGATATCCCCACTTGTTTGACCTAGCTGGCTTCTAGTAATTAGGGCATCCTGAGTTCGCACTGGTTCTATCAGTGAATTGTATCTAAACAAATCAGTAGTTTGTGTAACGTTTTCAGAAGAAGCTTGAATTGGAACAGCGCCACCAACCAAATCCTGACTACTGTTTGAATCCAAGGATTCATTTTCTGGATTTTGAGAATAAATATCTTCTCCAGTGAGTTCAGGATAAGAGTCACAAAAGGAGATATCATCACCATAAATGGGATTTTGCATCAGAGGCCAGGCATCCGAAAACTCGCCACAGATGAACTGAGAAAGGGACCCGAAGAAAGATGGCATGGTCTCTCCCACCGGACCTGCATTTCTGAACACATGTTCAAAAGACTTTTAAGTGTTCTATAGGGAGAAAAACCACGACTACAAAGCAACATTCCAACAATACTTTCAAGTTTTCTAGATGAAATAGCAATTTATTGTCAGAATTCCAGTTGTTATAAACTTGCTTTAATACAATAAGCTTAATTCCTCCAATTACTTTAAAATTTAATATACTTCGTTTTAATCAATGTAGTTATACTTAATACAATGTCTAAAACATGCAGTTTCCTGGGTCTTAACTGAATTTGAAGGCTGTTCTAAAATTCTATGAGTACATGACATGTTAAAAATTACTTGCAGATGGCAGAAGTGTCACAAATAATGAGTATAAGACAAAAATAAAATTGAGGGGCCCTAGCTGGTTTGGCTCAGTGGATAGAGCGTCAGCCTGTGGACTGAAGGGTCCCAGGTTCGATTCCGATGCCAGGAGTTGCGGGCTCGATCCCCAGTAGGGGGTGTGCAGGAGGCAGCTGATCAATGATTCTCTCTTATCATTGATGTTTCTATCTCTCCCTCTCCCTTCCTCTCTGAAATCAATAAAAATATATTTTAAAAGATAAAATAAAATTGAGGGTAAAGTATAAAAAATGTTGTATTGGATATTAGTAACCCTGAGAGACTTACCTAATTCGTGCCAAACACATGCCCCCTCCAATGACCAGAATGGCATTAATGATATTAAAAAGTGATGCCCTCATGAAACATTTTTAAATGTTTCACATGAAAATTGGTAAATGAATGTAATGCATATTTGCACAAGGATTATGAAGTTATATTGCTTAAAAAATACCCAGTTACCTCTCCTGAAGTGTGGCCCGGGAATGCACCCTGCAACCAAGAGTCACCTGGTCGATGCTGCAGGAGTCATCACAGCACAAGGATGGGATCAAGTGAACAGGCCCTAGGAAAGACAGCAGAGGTATGAAGCATAATGCTTTTCCTGGGAATGTTCTCTTTAATACCAGTTCAACATCGTTCTTGAAACTTGAACTATTCCCCTTTGGGTAACTTTTTGGGGAATGGGAATATGAGTCTTAATTTTTTTCTCTGTTTTTATCTTTTTAAAAAAATGATGAACCATTTATATTATATACCTAGAGTAGTCAAATTCATAGAGACAAAGTAGAATGGTGGTTGCCAGGGGCTGGGGGAGGGGGAATGGGAAGTTAGTGTATAATGGATACAGAGTTTCAGTTTGGAAAAATGGAAAAGTTCTGGAAATGGATAGGTGGTGATGGTTGCACAATAATGTGAATGTACTTAATCCACTGAACTGTACACTTAAATTTATTGAAGAAAAAATTTAGATATAAAGAGAGATTAGATAAATTAAAAAAAAAATCTTCCTTAGCCCTATAAACTAGAAATAAACACTGTCAATATTTGGTGAACAGCTAGACTTTTCTCTCTATATATACACATATAATTCTAATTTTATAAAACCATAAACATACTAAAGCATACAGGCAAATACAAAGATACACATAAATATAGAGAAAAAGACTTGAAGTAATTATATATTTACATGTACATATATGTTTATGTATATTCAAACTTAACATGAGGATTATCTCTTTACTTTTATAAACAGGAGAATAATATGAAACTAATATTTCCCTTTTGAAAATATATTGAGATACAATTGCAAACCAGTGTTAAGCAAGACAGACACCCAACATACTTTCACCTGAATCTCTCTCAAACAGGACACACCTTGTGCTGTCTGAATACGTGTTATTATGACCATGAAGAACTCACTTGGATTCACTACCAATTAACTCAACAAACATGTGTCATGCTCACTGTGGAATTTCTCAAAATTATTTAAAAGCAAAAGGCACTCCCATTCCTTATAGAAATGGCTGGTTCTAGGACTCAATCAGGGAAAGTATAAGATGAGCATGAAAGAGCCTGAAGGGACTTCCACTTGCCAAATCTAGGAAAATTTGAGCATCAAAATAAATGATTGCAAAGGATTGTAACCCATTGAATGGGGTCCATTAGTCCACACTAATTAAAGTAAATAAATGGGAAGAAGGGGAAATTCTTTCTGACCATAGGATGCCAACTAATAAATGTAGAAAGAATGATGCAATTAGAAAACCAGCAATTGTTAACCATTATACTAATGACTGACTCAGGTAAGAATCATCAGAGAATGCTAAACTACTGGGCCAAAGTTTGGAAGCAATAGGATGTTTACATAATCTCAAAAAATCTCCTACGAAGTTTCATTAATTACCAAAAACAATGATCATTTTGTAGCAGAGAAAGCTTGCAGACACCACCTTAACAAAGTGACCCTAGTTAATCTGACCGAAATGAGACAGATGTACCTCCTGATATGGGGCACTGAGAAATACACAACATCACCTCTGTGGTATTTTTGAATCTGATCATAAAAAAAAATGAGAAAACCCAAACTGAGGGTCATTCTACAAAATTATTGGCCTGCCTTTGTCAAAAATATTGTCATAAAACGCAAAGGAAGATTAAAGAAATATTCCAGATTAAATGAGAGTAAAGAGATAGGACAAATAAATAAGTGTTATCTGGGATTTTCTTTTGCTACACAGGACATGATTGAGACAATTAGGAAAATCTGAATATATTCTGTAAATTATATAATAGCAATAGATTTAATGTTACTTTCCTGATTTAATAAGCATGCTTTATGTAAGAGGATGTTCTTGTTCTTAGAAAATAAACACCAAAGTAATAAAGGGTAAAGGGACATTATATCTGCAAATGATTTTTAAATGGCAAGTGAAAAAAAATGTGTATATATATGTGTATATATACACATGCAAAAATGTGTGTGTATATGCAAAATATACAAAACAGCCCTGACCGGTTTGGCTCAGTGGATAGAGCGTCGGCCTGCGGACTGGAAGGTCCCAGGTTCAATTCCGGTCAAGGGCATGTACCTGGGTTGTGGGCACATCCCCAGTAGCGGGTGTGCAGGAGGCAGCTGATCGATGTTTCTCTCTCATCGATGTTTCTGACTCTCTATCCCTCTCCCTTCCTCTCTATACAAAAATCAATAAAATATATTTTAAAAAAATATACAAAACATGTATGAATATATATATATACATACACACACCACTTAAGAGAGAGAGAGAGAGATAAAAATCATAAAGTAAATGTCAGATGAGATAAATGTTAATATTTAGGGAATCTGAGTGAAAGGTATGGGGGAATTTTTTGTCCTAGTCTTTCAACATTTTTGTAAGTCTAAAAACATGTTAAAATAAAAAGTTAAAAGAAAAAAGGCACGTTACTAAGGAGGAAGTGATTTAAATGGAAAACTGTACTGAACCTAGGCATTAGCATGGGGGGATTAAGCTCAGCATTCTAAGAGGACATGAAACAAGGCTATCTATATATTTAATCTTTCTTTTCAGACAGAAGTTCAGGTGAGGCAGAGTTTGTACAATGCTGTATTTTATTATATTTAAAATTTGAATTTCTATCTTAAGAAATTATCCCTCACTCTGATTCTGTGTCAATGTCATGGTACAGTATCTAGGAAACAATGCTTGGGGCATTTTGAGGATCCAGTAGCTATTGGTAGCTGTCTAAGGGTCTATTATCAGCGTAGACAGAGGCAAAAATAGATCCCCACACACCACAAAGTCTTACATTTCATTCTTAAATATATTCCTAAAATAGAATATAGTTATGATCAGTAGAAAAATAATTATGTTGAAAACTCCTTATGCCACATATGAGATATTAGATCGAAAAGCTCAATCCTGCAATTTCTTGAAAAGAAAAATTAAACAGTGCCAAGAGAATAAGTCCATCTCATCAGGATACATTTCACTTAAAGAATGAGACAAAAGGTGATGTTAGTATTGCTTCAAAGGTGCTAAGAGAATTGGGAAGTGAGGAGAGAGGAGGGAGGCTAGGGCAGGTTTCTAGAAAGGGTTGCTGGACACATCAAATTTTACTTTGCAGAGGAGATAAGGTCATTATAGTGGGGATAGGAGTGGGGAGTGTAAGTGTAGAAACCTTGTGTTAATGAATATAAATAAGTGGCAAAGAAAGTTGGTACTACCTTTGCCCATTTTGCCCACATCAGAAACCAATTCCCATTTGAATTATTTCCCTGAACTTTCATTTCAGTCAATAACCTAACAGGCAATTATGGTTTGTGGAAAACCCTGTCATAGAGCTTTCTCCTCCTTCTTCCTTAAGAAATCCAAGGCATTAAGGTGGATACATGAACTTTAGGTGTGAACCCACTAGAAAGGAAGGGGCACAAAGTCCTCCTCTACAAAAAGTTGATAGTGTTTTAGATTAACTGACTCAAAACAACAAAGACAAATTTGCTGAAAACTTTCAGGATTTTGATCATTATTTTCTTCTTAATATTTAGGTGGCACAACACACACCAAACATTTGAGTACGGTGGAGAATATTTTAAAAAATATATATTTTATTGATTTTTTACAGAGAGGAAAGGAGAAGGATAGTTAGAAACATCGATGAGAGAGAAACATCGATCAGTTGCCTCCTGTACACTCCCCACTGGGGATATGCCCGCAACCAAAGTACATGCCCTTGACAAGAATCGAACCTGGGACCCTTCAGTCCACAGGCCAATGCTCTATCCACTGAGCCAAACAGGTTAGGGCGAGAATAACTATTTAACAAGATTAGCTTTAAGTAGAAACCAAGCGGAGCAACCTAGCTGTGGGACAAACAGGAACAGAACAGTTCTTTGCAGCTTCAATGTCATTCCTCTGGTTTCCCTAAAGGATTCGTAACTGTCTGAACTTACCACAGGTCTGGGCTAAGTCCTGGTGGCACTGACAGCAGGCTCTGGGAGCAGAGTTATTGAGCTGAGGTCTGTCAAAACAGGCCAGTTCAGAACCATTGTACTGAATGTCCTGTGCTCTCAGAGACCCTAAAGGAGGGGGTGAGAATTCTGTCAGTAAAGACAATTTCCTCTTTAAAGGACATCATAATACAGACAAGTACCATCCTAGCATTTGTATTTTTTTTAAAAGAAGGCTATCATTCACATTTTAAATTATTTCTTCTTACACGAAGGCACAAATCCTATATAATAAAAGTATAGTATGCAAATTGTCCCCTCAACCAGGAGGTCATCTGAGAGTTCGACCAGGGGGGTGGGGCCAGCCGGGGGAAGGGAGGGAGGCCCCAGCCAGCAGCGGCGGTGACAGGAGGCCCTGGCCAGCAGCGGCGGTGGCAGTGGCAGGCGACCAGGGGAAGGGAGGGAGTACCTGGCCAGCAGCTGGCAGCCACTAGGGACCCCAAAGTTTGTGCACTGGGCATCTAGTATGAAATAATTTGTTAAGAAAGCTTGAAATGGAAAGTATTTATGTTGCCAGCACTTAGAGTAATTTTTATTTTTGCCTAGTGGCACAGGGACATCTCTGCCACCCATCAGTCTGCTCCCTCAAGGCTAAAAAGACTGTGACAAAAGACTGTGAGATCTCTTTTCATGTGCTCTCTGTCCCTTAAACAGCTCCTTGATTCTTGTCTTATTCAAGTCTCTTGTGGAACACGAAAACGACAATGATGATAATTGCACTTCACCAATGCTAAGAAATAGAAAGAGCTCAAAACTTACAGCTGGGTTTCTTCTCCATAAATTGTCTCTTACAATAGATGATGCAGAGAATGAGCAGAGCCAGCAGGACAGTAGCCAAGGCACTGCAGATAACAGCAGCCAGGGCTGTGTCTCTCGGGCTGGAGGCTGTGGACGGGATCTTCACGAGGTTGACCTTACTGGTACCTGAAAACCAAACAAATGGAGTCAGTGCTCTCAACCACCCAAGAGACTCAGACACTTACTAGTACACTGACCTCAGCTGTCATTATTAACAATGGTCTTCATGCAACATAAATCAAACCCCAGGAACTAGTGGGAGGTATGTTAAGATGGCTTAAGCACTCCCTCCTCTTAGAAGATTTCTTGACTACTACAGCTCCACCCTGAACCCCAAATTGTGTAATGTGCTACTCCTTCATTCCCACAACACACAAGCCTCAACACTGTATTGCAGGAAGGTGCTTTTAGGTTCCCTAGACCAGAACCATTTGTGAATTTATCATCTTTATCTCTGTGTCCCCAGTACTTGGCAATGTGTTTGGCACATAGTAGGTACTTCATATTTATTTCATTGGAATCAAGCTACCTACATTTTAAAATAGACTGAACTATGGTATGCTTTTGGGGGCAACTTTAGGGAAAAACAAGAAGTTGGATCATTCATGACCTTACACTAGGTCCCCAATTTCTGACACAGTAAATATTTTTAAATCTTAGCTGTTACATTACTGAACAACATCTAAGCTGTGGAGAAAACACTGACACCATTGTTATATGATGGAGAGGCATGCATACTAATGTGTTAAAAGCATCAAGAAGAGATTTTGTCTTCGAGGATAGTACTGCATCATGGCTAAGGGCCGAAATCCGGGGAATCCTACTGTACAGGTCAACTTCTAGATGTGTGACCTTGAGCAAATTACTTAATGTCTCAGAGTATCAAGTCCACATCTGTTCAAACAGAGGTAGAAATAGTACCTGCCTCACCTTGCTGGTGAGAGGATGAAATGGGTGATCATAAAAGCATTTAGAACAAGCACTGTACCCAGTGCTATAGAACATTAGCCATTGTATCAATGAAGATCGCAGTTGACACTTTATCTTTGGGTACTGGGATGGACAAACTCAGTTTAGAAATCTGTATTCAGTGAGGTCCCATTTAACTAGCCTCAAAAGAATTTGAGAGATGGAAACCTAAACAGAGGGACAGCTATGCTTTCTCTGTCTCCAAGTAACTGCCCTTAAGCTGAGGTGGGACTCCATTTTGCTCCCTTCAGTTGCTCCCAGCTCCTTAGCAACACCCAGCAGAAGCTCCCTGCTGCCTCACAGAAGCATGCGCCACTCATGTAATTTTAAGCTGTCTAGAATCCACATTAAAAAAGGAAAAATAAACAGGTGAAATTAACCTCTTTTTCTTAAGCCAATTATCTTCAAATATTATCATTTCAATGTGCACTCAATGTAAAACTTATTGACATCTTTTGCATTCTCTATTTTTATATAAAAATGTCAAAGTCGGGTGTGATTTCACATTGACAGCACATCTCCATTTGGACCAACCATATTTCAAGTGCTCACGTGTCACATTTGCATAAGGCAATCATAATGGACATTGAAACTCTAAAGATTCAAGTCTGGCATGTGTATTTATGCAACATGGCACCTACAGGCAAGCCAACTCAGTAGCTGATACCTTTCTCCCCATCCCTTGCTGCAGGCTAGAATCAGAGAGAATGTTTTGGGTTAATATTATTGAATCATAAATATAACAGGAATGATTATCTTGTAACATTGAATCTTGGTATTTCTAGGCTCAATAATTCTGAATCACATTGATAAAAGTTTCTTATTGCCACCTGGAAAGGCAATTATTTGTTCAGGATTTATATAAGCTATATTCCTTGGATAAACAGGAATCATAAACTAATCACACATTTTAAAGAATATTTGTTTGTGAACATGGTTAATATCTTTAATCATAAACACTAACAAATAGATAACTGACAAAGGATTTATATCCTATGCAAGTAAAGTAGTAGGCTTCATTGAAGGGGAAGTTATTTGGGAAATAGAAGAATTATGTGGGCCAAATGGGAAAGTTGTGGCAAACTGCCATCTCATTTATGTTGGTGAGCAAGGCGGTTTACAGGAGTGAGATCAGGTCCCTTAGCTTACACTTTCCTTTAAACAACCTGGCTCTAGTTGTCATAAAAATGAAGTATAATACATGATGTGAGTTGAAGATATCAAAGCTTCTAACCAATGTTGTAACTATTAAGGTCATCAATTAACATAGTATTAGATATTCAAAAAACCTTACCGAAATAGGGATTTTAATTTAATGATTAGAGTCCTGTAAGTTCTTCTTGTTTAAAATCTTTCTAAACTGTATTAGTCAACTTATTTACCTTCATATAAAAGGAACTCTTTCTGACTTATAAACAAACTAAAATGCCCCCAAATGGAAAACAAATTATTTTTATTTTTTAAATATGTTTCTATTGATTTTTAGAAAGAGAGGAAGGGGAAGTGATAGAAAGATAGAAACATCAATGAAAGCGAGACATTGATCAACTGCCTCCTGCATGCCCCTTACTGGGGATCGAGCCCACAACCCTGGTACGTGCCTCAACCAGGAATCGAAATGTAACCTCCTGGTCCATAGTTCAATGCTCAACCATTGATCCACACCGGCTGGGCAAGAAGTTTTATTTTTAACTTGATGGTTGTGATTCAGGATTTATTTCCCCACGCCAATCATGAAAGTCTTGCTAATATATATTTTCCCATGATTGAAAACTACAACTGTAATTGCAATATTATAGAGTTTCCATAATAACATCAATTTTAAAGGAAATAAGTCCCCTTTCTCTATGCCTTTCCTGGGCAGTACATCTGAAAATGAAAAGAAAAATGCAGTAGTTTTACCACTCAATTTTTGACACCTATATAAGAAGAGGCACTTTGTTAACTCAGACACCCCCTCAGAAAGTCCCCATGGGAAGTCAAGTTCTGGAATGCATGCTCTTGTTTATATGTATACGTTTATGACACTTATAGCAAACATAATCTTTTTTATTGGAAATGGGTTCATCATTCTTAGGTTCAATTGTCACATACAGCAATAGAGACATAAAATTGAAGCTATAGGAAACCAACCTACCATTTGATTTTGGAACAACCCCAGAAATTCATTCACATAAATTCCTGTTAAAAGCCCATTCTCTCTTTGACTTAAGCAGAGAGAAAAAAGGCGGGGAGGAGCTTGGTACTAATTATATGAAGTGGTGTCTACACTCTATTAAGTTCTGGTTAATTTAGATGTTGCTGAGAATTCCTCAGAAAAAGGTTTATCTGCTACAAACTAAGAAATATTGCTTTGCTGACCTGTGGCTGCTGTAATTATATTGAGATTAAAGATTCTTCCCACCCACATGCTTTGACTAAATTCTATGTCCACAGTTCACCCAGCATACTGAATGTTAGTGAGGAATTTCCCCCAAACCTTATTAGGATGTGGACCGTACTTCTGAAGAACTGGGAATAGGAATACTCACATTCTTGGAAAGTTTAACCTTTCTGGAATACAAAGGCATCTCTTACCCTAACCAATTAAGTTTTTAAATTCCACTATAATCTTAGCATTACCTTTTGGCAATTTATTTCAGTAAGAACTGTTTTCTTAGCTTACATTTTACATCACATTACATACATGACATAGGTTCATTTTTATATTATACATTTCCTTAGCTCAACTGAGGTACTGAGTATCTATTATACATAAGACATCCTACAAGTCATTCAGTACGTTGAATGAGAATCTGAATAGAAGAAAACAGAGGTCACCAGCAAAGTTTAGCAAGTGTTGTTATAAAGTCCACTGTTACCCTTTGGAGTAACGAGGTACACAAATCCAAATAGCAGAGATGCTCTCCTCACATTTCACCCTTCTGGAAGGTAGCTGGAGAGATTCATATGTTGAAGAGATCTGTGTTATTGGACTCTGACTAGTCATGGAAAAGTCTTGGAAGAGGAACTCGTTTTCAGACCACATGGTTGACTGGACATCTGTGTGCTTTCATACATCTGTACATTGCTCACACACTTTCAGTGATTTAACCTTCCTACCAGTGAGGCAAAGTGCTGACAGTTATTGCTGACTCTCATTTGGTAGATGAGAAACCACGACTTTTAGTGACTTGCTCAAGGTTACACAGCAAAGTGGAGACTGCTTGAGAACTGGAATAGGGCCTTTTGATCTTTTCCAGTGGACCAGTGTTCCATGGATGCATGTAGCTTCTAACAGAATAAAACATTCTGGGAGATAACAATAAGCAAAATGTGGCTCAAGTCTGTTTCTGTGAAGAATATGCTCAAATCTGTGGCTCTGTGGGGAGAAACCAGCTAGGCCACAGAAAGATCATGGGACAGCAGACCTGTTCACTTGTGCATGACAGCTGGTTTCCCCAGTGCTTCTGCCCTGAGAGAAAGTTTCAGCAACCCTCTGCCTCTGTGTGAGTCTCAGTGTCACATAATGAGCTGCCATGAGGAGGCGTGCCAGGAATGGGCACGCTGAGCAATGTTGGAGTAATACTGAAGTGGGAGGAGAGAAAATTTTATGGAGGTAACTGAATCTGGAAAGGGCTGGTTAGAGAGAAAGAGATGGGAAAGGCTTGCAAAGATGGCTGCTGAAGTGTCAGGCTGGCCAGTGCACTCTGCCTGGGTTTTCAGGGCCACCCCCTTTGTGTAACCATAGCTCTGCTTTCTATGAGTCTCCCTACATGTTTAACCATTCCAACTTGCTAACAGGCTATGTTTAAGAGTCTCCTGCTCTACCAATTGAGCTGTCTGGACAACCTAGCAGACTATGTTTAAAAACCTGCTAAACAAAAGGTCCTTCTTTCCAGACTATACTTCTAACAAAGGTAGGTCTCTGTTCAGGTTTGGGAGGAAGGAAATGGGTCTCCAGAATGAGGCTCTCACCCCTTTCTACGCTGGCCATGAACAAGACTTTGTACCTCTGAACCTCAGTTTCCTCACAGGGAAGATTAAACAGTGGCTCATTATGCAGACACCAAGACCCACCACGGGAATCACTGAAAATTTATCTTAGGGCTGATGAACTCAGTGTAAAACTAGCTTCCATATACACTTGGACAGGGCAGCTACTGAGAAGTCCCATGATCTCTCTCATGGTCTGGCTGATTTCTTCCCACAGAAATAATCATGACCTTCATATTAAAGAATAAGATGAAGTAGGATGTGTATTTCACTACTTAGCAATTTATATTTCCAGTTTGAGCTGCTTTCCTGAACAGTAGATTCATATATCCAACAGTCTATTGAACATTTCACTTGGACAGAGATGTGTCTTAAACTCAACATATCCAAAAATGAGCTCTCCATTACAATCATGACCCACTCTCTTCCTATCCCTCCAATACCCCATAGTTCTCCCACAAATCTTTGCTACCTGTCATTACCTCTTTGTGCAATGGGCTGCTGCTGCTTCAACTGTTGTAGGTCCTGCTTCAAATGTCACCTGTTTAGTGAGGTTTCCCCACCAAACTCTAAAATCACCGTCTCTCTCCAGTGCTTTCTATTCACTTCCCTGCACTTATCCCCATATGAGACTTACACATTTAACTTGTTTGCTTCTTGTCATTCTCCCCTATGGTGGGAATAATAGAATCCATCTTGCTTCCCCAACACATCCACCTGGTTTGTGTTTAAGCTGGGTCCAGCAAGAGCTCGCATTTTCCAGCCCCCTTTGCAGCTAGGTATGGTAATATGTCTAAATTAGAGTCAATAGAGAATGATGGGGGAGGGATGGTAAGCAGAAGTGATGAGTATAGCACCTGTGTCATCTCCAATTTAGGTACAAATTACTTGCCCAAGACTTCACCTTCACTGTGAGATGGAAGCTGGAAGCTGCAGCAGCCTAATCTTGATTCTACAGATGAGAAAGATATCAAAAGGCTGGCAAAGCAACAGGGAGAAAGAAACTTGGCCTCTCAATGATGTGCTGCAGCAGAGCTGCACCATCAGGCTGATGGGCTGGACTGTCTGAATGGAAAGAGGAACTTCTATATTACTGAGGCTATAATATTTTGGGGTTTCCTTATTACAACAGCCCAGTCTTTGCTCTAACCAATTGAATCCCTCCCTAAAATATAGGTTCCACAAGGGCAAGGATTTGGGCCAGTTTTGTACTTCTAATAAGTACAAGATTTCCTGGCACACAGTTGGTGCCTGATAAATATTTGATAAATGATTAAATAAATTAATGTTTTTGAAAGCAACTGAAAAACCCCAAATATTCCAACAAATTTATTTAATGGGGAATTGTTCAAACAATCAGATGCAATTATGTAATTTGACTTTGGGTCGTAAACACACAATGCAATATACAGATGGTGTATTACCTCCAATAAATTTAATTTAAAATATTTAAAAGATAAAATTATGCTCAAAGCATGCTTCTCTTCTAGTCTTCCATCTTTGGCTTTGTAGGACAGTACAGATGGAAATAACCTGAGGCAAATAACAGGTTCATTTGCATGCACTTATTTTATACAGTGTTAATTTGACTATGGATGAAAAAGCAATGTTTGCTCAGATCTATCAATATATAGACTTTGCCTGGGAATGAATACTAAAAAAAATCTTAGCTTCTCCCAATCAATTCTATTTAGCCTTTTTATGGATTCCATCCACAAAGGGATCTTATTTTTAGTTATTATATGCCAAATGTAATCTTATTTAACCAATGCATACATAGTGATGGCAGATTTATAATGAATTACCAAAGAACCTAGAAAAGGGGAGGACCTTCTGGAGATCAATCTCATCTTCCACAGAATGCTGCTTTGCTATAAATTTCAAAAATGGATTATTAGGCAAGTTGGATAAGGGAACAATTAAGCATTCCTATCATTTTATCAAATTAGGCATATTAACTCTACCTTTAAACATACCCTCTTCCCCTTAAAACTATTCAGAAGTATGAATAAAATACCATGAGCCTCTAGAGAACTGTTAGTACAGTAGCCTATAATTATATTTTGTGGAAAGTTATACAAATGATCATCAATACCATAACAACTACCATATACCAAACACCTACAGGGGCCAGCCTTTACATACTGACTTTGAAAATGTCACAATAATCCCTATGGTAAAGATTCCATAGATGAAGAAGTCTGTACATATCTATAAATACTTTTTTCATTTCAAAATGACATCAGGTGGTTGGATCTAGATTCGATCTTGGGTTGTTTGACTCTAAAACTTATGCTCTTTCCCCCCCCCCGCCCCTCCCCCATAAATTATGCCATACTCTTTCCAACCATTTAGAGCAAAAATTATACTAAAGTGTGAATGATTAGTGGTTCTTATTTTGTACAGGCCAATAAACTCTAGTTAATTAGTTAACATATACAATATAATTTGACCTAATTTAAAACACAAATAGAGCTTTACAAATTCAGTCTGTCTTACCCCCATGATTAAAGAGGCTGTTGCAAAGAAAAATAACATATGACTTTTAAAATTTCTTTTTTAAATGTTATTTTTATGGTCAATGTAGTATAATTAGATGAGTATCAAAACATAGTAGAGAAGCACAAGTTGTAAATGAACTAATTATGCTTTCTGTCTGAACTTCCATTTTTGAGATTTCACCAATGCCTTGTGTTTTCATCAGTGTTTAACACATGAAGACATCACATCAGGTTTCTTGATGTATCACATATCCCTCTGGAAACACCAACAAAATTGGAAATATGAGCATTTTAACTCATTGATGAGTTAAAATTCCATATTTTGGCACATGGAATTCCATTAACATTTAGTTCTGGACTAAAAGCATATGATTGAGACATTTTCTAATAATTTTCAGTAAAATATTTTATCTTTGACTTTTATATTTGTTTCAAGAAAACTACAATTCAACCCATTGCTTTTTGTGCTTTTCCATCACCACCATCACCAACAAAAAGGCCACGTCGAATAAAGGTTTAACAAAATTAAAACCTGAAAATCTAACTCTAGCCATGTTCTTTAATTAAAGACAATTATTAACAAAGAACTCCTTGCAGTCTTACTGAGGGAAGCATATAGTTCTATCGTGCAAGCTTTATCTTGTTAATCTAAACTGGTTAAACAAAAATACCTATGGTAACACTCAACATATGAATTCCAGATGTACCACAAAAGAGTCTGCCAATAAACAAAATAGTTTAATTTTTTTAATCCATTTTATACCAAGCACTGGATGAACATACAAAATTAAGTCTGTATCATTTAATTCTTTTCATTCTAAACACTTTGGTCTTAAAACTATGTGGTCTGTTTTTCAATAACTGATAGAAATATTATTCCTAAATGAGCCTTTTTTGTTTACACAACTAATAAGTAAATAAATAATAATAAATTGGGCAGATTTGCAAAATTGCAGTTAAAATATGTAACATAAAATTTACCATTAGTGACATTGAGTATACTCACAATATTGTGAACCATCACCACTAAATTCCAGAACAGTTTCATCACCCCCCCCAAGAAACCCCATATCCATTAAGCAGTCACTACCCATCCCTCCTTCTCCCACTTTTCGCAACCACTAATCTGCTTTCTGTCTCTATGGATTTTGCTTATTCTGGATATCTCATATAAATAAAATCATGCAATATTATGTGGCCTCTTGTGTCCATCTTTTTTCACTTAGCATCATGTTTTCAAGGTTCA
>NW_005871055.1:15447514-15458195 GCF_000147115.1 Myotis lucifugus
TTCTTATGCTATATTGATTTTACTAAAGACCTGCATTAGTATCTGTTTTTGGAAACCAAAAGAAATCCAAAGAGCATTTTTGCTTTTATGAAAAAAGGTGAAAGGGGAAAATAGCATTCAGCATTTGTTTTGCAGTGCCTCATAGAGCCGGCAGCACCCAGATCGTTAAGAGTGGCACCTGCCCTGGCCAGTATGCTCCAAGTTGGTTGAGCATCGTCCCATGTACCAAGAGGTCACAGGTTCGATTCTCAGTCAGGGCACATGCCCGGGTTATGGGTTTGATTCCCACTATGGGGCATGTAGAAGGGAGCCAATTGATGGTTCTCTCTCATCGATATTTTTTCTCTTCCTCTCTCTCTAAAACCAATAAAAACATATTTTAAAAAATAAAAATATTTTTTAAAAGAGTGGTGCTTCTAAGCTCTTTCCTGGGAATCACACTTAGCATCTCAGCATTGAGCCGTCAGGGCTTTGAACTGTGTGAGCATCTGTGCTTTATCTCAGTTTATTTTGTGCATCTGTTAGCAAGATGTGTCCCTAAAGTAATTGCTTCTTAGCTTTATGCCATTTTGGCTTACAAAGGGTTTCATAGGAAAGCTCTCCTTTTGGGTATTGGGGAAAACCTGTACCTCATTTGTTTATCCATTCATCAGATGATGGACATTTGGGTTGTCTCCAACTTTTGGCTATTGTGAGTAGTGCTTCTATGAACATTCATGTACACGCTATTTCCATATATCTTTAAACTTTTCACAGAGATACATAGGAATTGTTCCACATGCTATCAAAAGATACATTACTGTTATTACACTACAGCCGTGGTCGGCAAACTGCAGCTCGCGAGCCACATGCGGCTCTTTGGCCCCTTGAGTGTGGCTCTTCCTAAGCCTTAGGAGTACCCTAATTAAGTTAATAACAATGTACCTACCTATATAGTTTAAGTTTAAAAAATTTGGCTCTCAAAAGAAATTTCAATCGTTGTACTGTTGATATTTGGCTCTGTTGACTAATGAGTTTGCTGACCACTGCCTACAGCATTAAGTTCATTAATAAGTCAGTCATATATTCAGTGTTATTACACTAAAACATTAATTAATGTCAGGAAATATACTTATGATGGTTCAAAGAACTAAGAGAAGAGTGCAGGGGGATGATGCCAGAGAAGCTGGTCAGGGTAAGTTCATGTAGGGATTTATAAATGGTAGTGAGGAGTTTGGTTTCTATTCAATAAATAATAGGAAGTACTCAATGATAACACAGTACACATTCTTCTCAAGTGCATGGGGAAGATTCTCCAGGAGAAACCATATTTTAGGTCACAAAAAAAGTTTCAATAAATTTAAGAAGACTGAAATCAGACAGATTATCTTTTCTAATCACAATAGAATTAAGCCAGAAATCATTAACAGAAAGAAAATTGGAAAATTCACAAATATTCAGATATTAGATAATACACTTTTAAATAACCAAATGGGTCTAAGAAGAAATCACAAAGAAAATTAGAAAGTACTTTGAGATGAATGAAAACAAAAATATAAACCAAAACTCATGGGAAACAGAAAAAGTAGTGTTTAGAAGGAAATTTATAGCAGTAGATGTCTACATTAAAAAAGATCTAAAATCAATAAACTAACCCTTCAACTTCAAGACATTAGAAAAAGAGCAAACTAAACCCAAAGCTAACAGATGAAAAGAAATAATAAGGATTGAAGCAAAAATAAATAAAACAGGGAATAGAAACACAATAGAACTAATAAAGCCAAAAGTTGGTTCTTTGAAAAAATAAAAATTGACACAATTTCAGATTGACTAAGGAAAAAAAAGATTCCAATTTCTAAAAATCAGAAATAAAAGAGAGGACACTGCTACTGACTTTACAGAAATAAAAAGGATTATAAAAATATTATTCAAACTGTGAATCAACAAATTGGGTAAACTACAAGAGATGGACAAATTCTTAGAAATACATGAACCAACAAAACTGACACAAGAAGAAAAGAAAATCAAAATAGACATAACAATGAGATAGAATCAGTAACCAAAAAGCTCCTGACACAGAAAAGCCCAGGATTAGACGGCTTCACTGGTGAAATCCACCAAATATATTTTTTAAAATTAACACCAATCCTTCTCAAACTCTTCCAAAAATGAAGAAACAACACTTTTTAACTCATTGTATGAAGCCAACATTACTCTGACACCAAAGTCAGATAAAGGCACGACATGAGAAGAAAACTATAAATCAAGATTCCTTATAAATATAGATGCAAAAATTATCCTCAACGAAGTAGTACTAAATTCAATTCATAGCATATTATATGATTACTAGAGGCCCAGTGCATGAAATTCGTGCACTGCAGGGGGTGGGTGTCCCTCAGCCCAGCCTGCACCCTCTCCAATCTGGGACCCCTCAGGTGATGTCCGACTGCTGGTTTAGGCCCGATCCCAGCAGTCGGACATCCCTCTCACAATCCAGGACTGCTGGCTCCCAACCACTTGCCTGCCTGCCTGCCTGATTGCCCCTAACTGCTTCTGCCTGCCAGCCTGATCACCCCCTAACCACTCCCCGCCAGCCTAATCGATGCCTAACTGCTCCCCTGCCGGCCTGATCACCCACAACTGCCATCCCCTGTTGGCCCGGTCTCACCCAACTGCCCTCCCCTGCTGGCCTGGTCACCCCTAATTGCCCTCCCCTGTAGCCTATCGCCCCCAACTGCCCTCTCCTGCTGGCCTGGTCACCCCTAACTCCCCTCCCCTGCCAGCCATCTTGTGGCGGCCATCTTTTGACCACATGGGGGCGGCCATCTTGTGCAAGGGCGTGACAGTCAATTTGCATATTACCTCTTTATTATATAGGATACCCCATGATCAAGTGGGATCTATCCCAGGAAGGCAATGATGCTTGATCATACAAAAATCAATCACTATAATACCTATAATAGTATAAGCATAATATGCTAATTAGACCAGATGTCCTTCCAGACAGCCTTCCAGATGAATCCGGGGCTGTGAGGGAAGCTGGCGGCCAGAGGGAAGCCCAGGTCCCGGGTGCCAGAGGGAAGCCAGTGCCAGCAGCCGGGGGAAGGAAGACTTACTCTTGCATGAATTTCGTGCATTGGCCCTCTAGTACAATAAAATGAGAGGAGGAAAAAAACACATGATCATCTCAACTATGCTGAAAAGCACTTGACAAAATTCAATATCTTTTCATGATAAAAACACTCAATAAATTTAAGACAGTCCCTGCCTGCACCCACCCTGAGCCAGTGGTTCTCCACATACCTAACACCCAGGGAGACTCACTGGGCACTAACAAAGAAGACAATGGCACAGCAATGGTGGCCAGGTTTGGACTGGGCTGCTGCTTCTGGCAGTGCTCTTACCCATATAGATTTATTCAAACTAAACAACTGTGTAACACTTTAATTAAGTAATTCCACATAGAATACCTCAGCTGTCCCAAATGCATGAAATTCCACCATCATGGCAAGTGGCAGTGCTCTGCGGTCAACGCCAGTCTCTTCATGATCCTGCTCTCCCCTCTATATCTCTACTGTTAAGAGACTCAGGCCAAGAAACATCTATACTTCTCCATCTTCTAAACCCAATCCAAATAGCATCTAGATTCCAGTGTGGCAAGGATAGAACAGGTTTTAATCAAATCTGCTAATTCTACACCTTATTTGATTGACTGAGAAAAATTTGAGGGTCCTAAATTTGATTGCTTTGAAGACCATGTGAAGGGTTTGACTAGATAATAAGTGCCATCTAAATTTGCTGGAGTTTCATGTACAAGATGAAGAGAGACAACATCCAAAATTAGTTAAAATATAATTTTCTTAAATGTGAAGGTTAGAGAAGGATGGACACAAACTCTACCTTGAAAATAAGAAAAGATACTATCATATCTAAAGATAAAGGATGGGAAGTGGAAAAGAGACTCTTCATTTGGTTAATGAAATCCATAAGGCCATAAAACAAGTAATATAATAAGCTTACATAACTTTATTTACATGTACATTAGAAGGAACTTTCAGGTGTTACTGTAAATCCTCAATGTACTGAATCACAGTACTAATTTAATGTTGATAGTTTTAAAGTTAAGCTATCACTGTTCTCATGTGAACCAAACTCTTTCCCTGGGACTTTGGATTTGACATTGCATTTGATATCTTCTGTGTTAATTGACATGTGCCAGGGCAAAGATGGATTGGAATCTGTCCTAAATCCAATGAGTAAATTTTGCTTACATACTTATCACCTATTCCTATTCAACAAGGACACCAAATTCATGTAAACTGATTCCATTGGGTAGAAGTGCATGACCTCAACAGATTGAAAACACTTTTTTATTTCTGCATATGTTGATTAATTTTTTAAATTCCAAACAATGATCAGTTTTAAAGGTAAAATGAACAAATTTTTAAATTAAAATGACAAATATGTGAAGGAGCCAAAACTGTAAATCAAGTATTTGGGAAGTGAAGACTGGACACTAGTGGGCATTAAATTCAGAAAAACTTTTACTGTCTTTCTGTAAATACTTAAAAAAAAAACCTCTATGAATCAGAATAGCTGCACTTGAAACACTTTCTATTATCAGTTAATATTTTTGGTTATTTAGAATCTGGTCCTAAGCCTAAAATGGGCTTGATTCTGGAAAGTAAAGCTTTTCACAAATGTCTCAATGCACAGAAAACTTTTTAAAAAACAAACACTGCCTAAAGTCTTATTTGCATGATCAAACACTGATACTTAGATGTTCCAGTATCTAATATGGCCATAATAATCTTGAAAACCAAAGACTTTTTTTTAACCTTTAGATACCTACATGGGAACAACCATAATCCAATGAACCCAAGCTACTGTGTGTGTGAATAAACATTTATTTTTTCATATCTGCTTGCTGTATATATATTTTGGATTATATACTGTGTTTGTATATTTATATTTTGATTCATAGTACCTTCTCATATTATAAAACTGATTTGCATTGAACACAAATTTTACATAAAAAGAAGTGGCTATAAGAGAAAAAAGATTAAGGATAAAAGAGAATTTCATCATGATAAAGGTCATATATTAAAAACTCACAGCTAAAATCATATTCAATGGTAAAAGACTCAACACTCTTCCCCTGAGATCAAGAAGACGACAAGGATACTCACTTCACCACTTCTATTCAACATAGTACTACAAGTCCTTGCCAGAGCAGTTAGGCAAGAAAAGGCATCCAAATTGGAAAGGAAGAAGCAAACTTATCTCTGTTGGCAAAGATAGCACATGATATTATATGTAGAAAACCATAAAGATTCCACAGAAAAACTGTTAGAACTAATAAACAAATTCAGTAAAATTTTAGAATACAAAATCAACATACCTACAAAAATCAGTTGTGTTCTATACATGAGCAATGAACAATCCAAAAAGGAAATTAAGAAAACAATTCCATTAGCAATAACATCAAAAAGACTGTAATAATTAGGAATAAATTTAATTAAGGAGGTGCTAAACTTATACACTGAAAACTACATTGTCGAAAGAAGTTAAAGAACAACAAAATAAATGGAAATGTATCCCATGTTAATAGACTGGAAGACTTAATATTGTTAAGATAACAACACTGCCCAAAGAGGTTTGATGTCCTCTCTATTAAGATCATAATGACTTTTTTCTTTCTTTGCAGAAATTAAAAAAATACCATCCTAAAATTTATATAGAATTTTAAGAATCCCTAATAGCCAAAACAATCTTGAAAAAGAATGAAGTTGGAGGATTCACACATCCTGATATCAAAACTTGCTACAGTAATCAGAAAAGTATGGTACTAGAATAAAGACAGACACATAAAACAATGGAACAGAATTGAAAGTCCAGAAATAAAACCATACATCTATGGTCAGCTGATTTTTGACAAGGGTTCCAAGACCATTCAGTGGGGAAAAACAGGTTTTTCAACAAATGGTGCTGGGAAAATTGGATATCCACCTGTAAAAGAGAATGAAGTTGGATACTATCTCATTCCATATTTTAAAAATTAATTAAAAAATGGATTGAAGACTTAAATTTAAAAGCTAAAGCTACAAAATTCTTAGGAGACATATGGGAAAATGTTCATGACCTTGGATTTGGCAATGGTTCCTTAAACATATAGCAAAAGCACAGACAACACAAGAAAAAATAGATAAATTGGGTTTTACCAAATTAAAACTTTTATGCTTCAAAGAATACCATCAAGTACATGAAATAACAACCCACAGAATGGGAGAAAATATTTGCAAATCATATATCTAGTAAGTGTTTAATCTAGAACATATAAAAAACCATAACTTAACAACAAAAAGACAAATAATCCAATTAAAAAATAGATATAGCACTTAAATAGACATTTCTCCAAAGAAGGTATACAGTGGCCAACAAACACAAGAAAAGATATTCAACATCATTAGTCATTAGGGTAATTCAAATCAATAGTACAATTATATACCACTTCATACCTATTAGGGTGGCAATAATAATAATAATAATAATAAACCAGAAAATAATAAGTGTTGGTAAAGATGTGGGGAAATTGTAACTTATACTAGCACATTGCTGGAGGGTTAGAGTTTGGCAGTTCCTCTAAAATTTAAACATAGAATTATTGTATAATTCAGCAATTTCACTCCTGGTATATACCCCAAAGCGTAGGAAACAGAAACTCAAATAGATACTTGTACACCAATCTTCATAGCAACATTATTTGCAATAGCCATAAGGTGGAAATGATCTAATCATCTATATAAAGATGACTGGATTAAAATGGTATATGCAGGGTGTGGCAAAAGTAGGCTTACAGTTGTTCATATGGAAAATACAATAAATAATAATACAAGAATAAACTGTTTCACCTACTCACAACTATAAACCTACCTTTGTCCTACCCTGTATATACAATAGAATATTATTTAGCCTTAAAGAGGAATAAAAATTTAATACATGCCACAACATGGATGAATGTTGAAAACATTATGCTAAGTAAAATAAGCCAAATACAAAAGGACAAATATTGATATAATTCCAAATATTTTAAAAATCTAGAATAGGCAAGTTCGTAGAGACATAAAGTAGATTAGAATTTACTAGGGGTGGGTGTGGGAGGGGAACAGGGAGTGATGAAAGGGTAATGGAAGTACGTAGTGATGCTGCACAACATTGTGTGTGTATTTATATACCAGTGAATTGCACAGTTAAAAATGGCAAATTTTACCAATAAAAAAAGAATACTAGGAAGTGATTGGAGGGGTTCATGTGTGGAGGGTAACATGCTGTGTCTTACACTTTAGAAAGATCACCATCTGCAAGGTACTGAAGGACAGGTATGAGGTGGAAGGGTGTTGTAGTGGTCTAGATGACAATGACGATGGCTTGGGTAAAGATTGGAGATGTTGCTATGGTTATATTTGAGAAACATTTGTTGTCAGCGCAATTGTATATACTGATTATGAGTCAGGTGAAAGTAAACATGGAATCAATGCTGATACCTAGTTTTTGGAGTAAACCACCAAGTAAATTACGGTTCCATTTACTGATTGGGATGGCAAAAACTTGAGGGACAGTGAATTTGACAATGGGCGGGGCGGGGGATAAAAATTTCTGGTTTGAAGTCCTATTATCTATGCATGATTGAGCTGGCATTTGGATATCCGAATGAGGCAAAAGAGAGATTGAAATTAGAGATAAAAATTTTAAAAGCATGCGTGCATAATCTCCAAAGCTCGTGGACTGTTAAAATCACCTATAGGTACAGTGTAGATAAAGAAGCGGACCTGGGACAGAACACAGGAACACTCTGAAATTAGGAAATCAGAAGAGAGGAGCCAGCCTCTGAGATAAGAAGAAAACAAGTACACATTTCAAGAAGCTTAAGGGGATGAGTTCTTCTGTTGCTTAAATAACTAGGCTACCTCAGAATATCTTATTTTGGGGATTATTTACAGAAAGCAAATTTTAACATTCCGGAAGAAAGTTAAACATAAATGTGTTTTTTAAAAATGAGTGACCTTGTCCCTTGTAGCTGCCTGAAAATTTATTATTGAATGAATCTTTGAAAACTACACCAAAATGTGATTTTGAAATGTGATATCACACAAATAAGAGGAGCAAAGCTCAGTAGGAGTTTATAACAAATAGTAAACATGAGTTAATCAAGGTCCCATTACTTAATAAGCAAGATTATATAAATTAAGAAAGTATCATTTTTCAAATGAATGATAGAAGGATTATACTAGGACTTGCATCTTTTTCTTAAGGAATCATTCTGAGCTTACTTTTGAAGTTTCAACCAAATAAGTATATATTTCTTTGGCTTGGCATCTCTGTTTACCAGCATCTAAGATTAATAAACACTGACCAATATCTTCTAACATCTATGTCTAGAAACAAAAGTTCATCTTGCCAGACAGTTTTCAAACATTGAGGGCTGGGTTTCCAAGTTAGTGCTCTAAACTATTTTCACTGACTTTCCTTTTTGAACACATCAGAAAACAGTTCAGCTATGCAAGCATTTTTTCCTTTGTTGAGCAATAATGTAACATTTGTTTATAAATACAGAATTTCTAGCTTGATTTCTTCTTTTAAGTTCCCTTCTGGCACTGCCCTAATTACCAGTTCTTTCATGATTTAAATGCCAGTGAACCAAAGCAGAACTCCAAGGTAGCCCCAAGCTGCTTTCTTTTAATACTAATACAGATGAGTCACAAAGATGACTTATTATAAACAGAGCCCACCCTTAAGAAGTAAACTTTTATATCTTTATTTACCACTTGGTCAAGTTGTAAGGGCTAGGCAGTGAGTTGTACATAAAGTGAAATATAAAAGGTAAAAGGATACCCCCAGAACCAAAGAAACCCATAGTGTTTTACAATGGCACTGACAGCCTCTTCCACTGTGCAATTATGCAGTGATTACTACTCAGTTATTTAGAGCAATACAGATCAGGAGATCCTCAGATTTCCTCAGAGAGGACCTTTGAGCCCTATCTTCATACAGCAATTCTGATTTGATCAATTTGTTTTCCTCTGGGCTGCCTGCCCATTCCTGTTTTATTGCCATTCTTAGCCTGTTACCATGTTTGTTGAGAGCATATCATGAAGAATTGCTAATAGAGTCCATTTATATTCCTACCTTTCTCAATACCTATACTATACTATGTTCGATCCATGATTGGGAGTCCACAGATGTGGAGGGCTATCTGTATGTATTGATCTATGGCTATTTTATATATAGGGGATCTGAGCATCTGCAGATTTTGGTATCCACAGGGGGGGTCCTAGAACCAAAAACTAAGTTTTGGGGGAGTCAAAAGTTATATGTGCCTTCCTTGGAAAAGTGTCTATTCAGGTCCTCTGCCCATTTCTTTTTTTTTATTAGATTGCTTGTTGGACTTATTAACTACATAGCAACAGATAAACAGAAATATAAACAAACACTAAGCAAATATAACTATTTTGCATTAAATGCATGCAAAAAAAGGGGCATTGAAGGAAAAGAAATTAATAGGAATGACAGTCTGAAAGGAAGACAGAGAAGAATCCTATATCTTCTAAAAATATATAAACATATAGATATATTTGTATATATAAATATCTACACTAATAAAAGAGAAACATGGTAATTAGCGTACGACCGCTACCCTTCCCATTGGCTAATCAGCATATCGTTATGCAAATTAACTGTCAGCCAAGATGGCGGCCAGCAGCTGTGCACTGAATTGAACAGGGAGGCTTGCTTGCTCCAGTGACGGCGGACTCCAACGTTCCCCACCTGACTTGCTGGCCTCTCAGCTGCAACTCTAAGCAACTATGTACTATGTTGCAAATAAGAAGCTAAACAAAACCCCAGAAACCGGCTTTCAGTCAGCCGGGCTTCAGCCAGCCGGACTGCAACATTGTATCAATGTTTTCAGCAGCGAGGCCTCAGAGCTAAAGCTGGCCCAGAATAAAAATAAAAAAAAAGAAAGAAAAAAAGGAGCAGTTTTGGGAGCTTCAGTCACCCGCCAGCCGGAAAACAGCCCTCAGCCCCTCACCCAGACTGGCCAGGCCCACCCCACCCTGATCCAGGACACCCTTCAGGGCAAACCAGCCGGCCCCCACCCATGCACCAGGCCTCTATTCTATATAGTAAAAGGGTAATATGCCTCCCAGCACCAGGATCAGTGTGACAGGGCGCAGCGCCCAAACCCCCTGATCGCCCTGCGGCTCTGTGGGTGACAGGGGGCGGCGCCCCAACCCACTGATCCGCCCTGCTCTGTGCCTGATAGGGGGGAGCTCCCCAATCCCCTGATCGACCTGCGGCTCTGTGTGTGACAGGGTGCGGTGCCCCAACCCCCTGATGGGCCCTGCTCTGTGAGTGACAGGGGGCAGCGCCCCAACCCCTTGATCGGCCCTGCTGTGTGAGTGACAGGGGGCAGCGCCCCAACCCCCTGATTGGCCCTGCTCTGTGAGTGACAGGGTGCAGCGCCCCAACCCCCTGATCCGCCCTGCTCTGTTTGTGACAGGGGGCGGTGCCCCAACTCCCCTATCGGCCCTACTCTGTGAGTGACAGGGGCAGCGCCCCAACCCCCTGATTGGCCCTGCTCTGTGAGTGACAGGGGGCAGCGCCCCAACCCCCTGATCGGCCCTGCTCTGTGCGCGACAGGGGG
>NW_005871055.1:15458628-15471405 GCF_000147115.1 Myotis lucifugus
CCCTGCCAGCCTGATTGATGCCTAACTGCTCCCCTGCTGGCCCAATTGCCACCAACTGCCCTCCCTGCTGGCCTAGTCGCCCCCAATTGCCCCCCTGCTGACCTGGTTGCCCCCAACTGCCCCCCTCCCCCCCCGCTGGCCTGGTTGCCCCACGCAGCCTGCTGTTCAGTTGTTTGGTCGTCCCTCACTAACCCCCCTGCAGGCCTGGTTGCCCCATGCAGCCTGCTGTTCAGTTGTTCGGTCTTCCCTCACTAACCCCCCTGCCGGCTTTGTCACCCCAAGCAACCTGCTGTTTGTTCATTACTGTTACTGTGATGGCATCCCAGCTAATTTGCATATTCCTCTATTATTAGATAGATTTGTCTGGTTCTACTCCCAATATTTAAATGGTCTTGCCTTATTGTAAATTATGGCACACACACAAAAAAGATCAGTTACATGGACATTGACAACTGCCTTCATGAACAAGTTAATTTGACTTAATTCATTCATGAAGGTGGATCAGTGACACTCAAATGAAATCTTCAACATTCTGGATTGCCAACATGGGAAGAGAAATATTCCTATTTGAAGAGAGTATAGAAGACTATCTGACCCAGCATAGCATTTATAACCAAAAAGATATACTGACCAATGGGAAATTATGTTTGCTGTTGGTAATATTTATCCCATGCCTCTTTTCTTTCCTTGACTTTCTCTTTTTGTTTTTACTTAGAGAATCAAACTCTCACTCAAAGTTAGGTACATTTTAGCAGTCAAGTAATTCTGTAATAGTCTTTATTTGGCAATAAGCTGACAGTGTGAAGTTAAGGAGAAATTTGGCAGTTTCTAATTCTCATCAACACAGGTTAGTAATTTCCTGACTTAAATTACTAACCTGTGTGGTTACAAAAACTGATTTTTAAAAAATAAGGCAGAAGTCACCATGTCTCTACTGGTGTGTATAGACATGGGCTTGGTTCCCTGTACAACTGAGACCATTATCTTCCATTGCAAACCTCCTCCTAAACATCCTCCCACAGCATGATTTAAAAGTCCTTGGGCAGCCAAGCTCCCTTCTCCTTGAAGAGAGTACTCTCTCTGCTTCCCCATTCCTCGCTGCACTGGTGTATTAGACTACTGTAAACATTGACTATAAAGTACATTGATGGTACATAACAACTTAAGTACAAAGCATTGTTTTCCTGCCAATAAAGTTTCGTTTGGTGGAAAAACCACAGGATCATTATTCATTCTGCCTGCAATAGTATTTTGTATTTCAATTGCCAGAATCATGCTGTTTTTAGAATATCCTTTCATATCCAGCAGTGCATACTGCTTTGAAAACCATCTTCCCTAATACTTGGGTCTCTCTCTTTTCCTTCCCTTCAGCAATGACCTTGGTTCTGGCTCATCACCATCTCCTCAACTGCAAGGCCTCCTAACCGGCCTGGGTCCTGCCAGGTCAGGCCATGCCGACTGCTACTCTGCTGCCCAAATTGGTCACAGGAGTGAGTTTTGTATTGGCTTAGGAGATACCTATGAAATAAAGACAAAGTGTGGACTCTGAGAGCCTCATTCTTTCATGGTTTTCTCCCCAAAACTGAAAAAGAGACACCAGGGGCAAGGGAAGGACAAATGTACCCAGGGTGTGTATATGGTTGAGCATAGCATGGCTCCAGTACTATGTTGAATAAGAGTGGTGAAAGCAGACAACTTTGTCTTGTTCCTGTTCTTAGGGGAATGGTTTGAGTTTTGCCCATTGAGTATGATTTTGGCTGTAGGTCTGTCATAGATGGCCTTTATTATGTTGAGTTATGAGTCCTCTATTTCTGCTTTGCTGAGAGTTTTTATCAAAAATGGGTGCTGGATTTTGTTGAATGCTTTTTCTGCATCTATTAATATGATCATGTGATTTTTTATCTTTCATTTTTGTTTATGTGATGTATCACATTTATTAATTTGTAAATATTGTACCAGCCTTGCATCCCCAGAATAAATCCCACTTGGTTATGGTGTATGATCTTTTTAATATATTGCTGGATCCAATTTGCTAATATTTTGTTGAGGATTTTAGCATCTATGCTCATCAGGGATATTGTAAAAAGGTCTTGGAAGTGTTTCTCTTGAAATTTTTGGAATAGTTTGCAGAAGATAGGTGTTAGTTTTTCTTTGAATGTTTGGTAAAACTCCCATGTGAAGCTGAGAAGACCAACCCTTTGTTTCCTGCTTCTATTTCATCAGTTGTTATTGGCCTATTCAGGTTTCCTGTTTCTTCCTGATTCAGTTTTGGAAGATTATACTTTTCTAGAAATTTGTTCATTTGTCTAGCTTGTTGGCATATAGTTGTTCATAGTATTTTCTTACAATCCTTTGTATTTCTGTAGTGTCAGTTGTTACTAGTACTTCACCTCTTGTGTTTCTGATTCTATTTATTTGGAACCTCTCTTTGTTTCTTTACAAGTCTGGCTAAAGGTTCATCAATCTTGCTTATCTTATCAAAGAACAAGCTCATTTATTTTTTGTATTAACTTTTTAGTCTCTATCATTTATTTCCACTCTGATCTCTATTATTTCCTTCCTTCTACTTACTCTGGGCTTTTCTTGTTATTCTCTTTCTAATTCTCTAAGATGTAGGGTTTAATAGTTTATTAGAAATTTTTCTTGTTGCTTGATGTAGGCCTGTAGTGCTATGAACTTCTTTCTCAGGACTGCTTTCACTGTGTCCCATGATTTTGGGTTGTGGTGTTCATATTCATTTGTTTCCAGGAAGTTTTAGATTTCTTCCTTGACCTCATTGGTAATCCATTCATTGTTTCATATCATGCTATTTAGCCTCCATGTATTTGAATGTTTTGCCACTGAGATCTGAGAAGATGCTTGATACGGTTTCAATCTTCTTGAATTTGTAGAGGCTTAGTTTGTGTCCTAACATGTGGTTTGTCTTTGAGAGTGTACCATGTACACATAAGAAGAATGTATATTCTGCAACTTTGGAGTAAAATGTTCTGTAAATGTCTATTAAATTCATTTGATCTAGTGTGTTATTGAGGGTTGCTATTTCCTTGTTCATTTTTTGTCTAAAAGATCAATTCAGTGATGTCAGTTGGGTGTTAAAGTCCTCTACTATGATTGTATTGCTGTCAATCTCTCCTTAAAAAATCCTCCAGGAGTTTTTTTATATATTTGGTTCCTCCTGTATTGGATGCATATGTGTTTACCAAGGTTATATCCTCTTGTTGTATCCATCCCTTTAGTATTATGACATGACCTGCATTGTCTCTTTTTATGGCCTTCATTTTTTGAAGTATATTTTTTTAGATATTAGTATTGAAAGGAGTTCAAGCAGAATTAGGTAGACAGGGAAAGAGGTGGAAGAAGGAGGAATCAGAAAGGGGAGGATTTGAAGGTGAAGGGGGCTGGGGACGGACTCGGGATCTATTTTCAGTTGGTAGACACTTATGGGGAAGTTCCCCGGGTATGGTCTCCACGTAGAGGACTGTAGGAACCAGGTGATGGGGTCCAGGAGCCCTGTCGGGGAGGCGCCAGTCACCGTGCAGGTGGCAGAAAAGGAGATGGCCTTTCAAACCCTGATTGAATCCATCAATCAAGGGTACCCTGCTGCCCAGTGTTCTGGGCCAGAGATCTAATGTGTTCTCTCCTCTTCATTGCTTTCCCAAAGCGAACGGTTTACTCCCAAAAATCACACTGATTGCAAGTTGTTTACTTTTTCTCTGAATTTTACATTTTTTTTGACAACGAGCATATATTATTTTGAGAATCAAAAAAAAAAAAAAAGCACAGCAGTGGAAGAAGTTGTAGGACCAGACCTAAATTCGTTTCTTGCTGACCACGTGTCCACACACCCCTACCCGATATCCCTGCCACCAAAGGGGCCTTGAATTATTTTTCTGAACTCATCTGGGACCTGCGGACATTTGAAGACATTTCTTTTCACCCACCCATCAATAGACCAGCTTAATAAAAGACCACATTTATGCAGTGCCTTCAAGATAATGTAATTATGGAAAAAAGCAATGATGTAATGTGCTAAAGGTAATGTAAGGATGGAGGAAATGCTTAAATAAAGTGCGCTGTGCAAGACAAGAAAAGAAAAAAGAAGAAGGAATCATGGAGCTAGCTGAAACCACAAAATGTTTTGCAGAAAAACAGGATAGCAGAAAAACAGGATGGATAGCAGAAAAGTAGGGTGTTTTAAAGCAAGGATTTTTTATTGCAAGTGCAAAATAAAATGTTGCAAAAAGGCCAGGAACCAATCAGAGAGTGGCACAGATAGACAAAGAGTGGGCCTTTAGCAGATAGAAGGGGAAGAGCAGAATGCTTCAAGGACAACCCATTTGGATCCCATCCTGAGTGGGGAGCCTGTGTTTGCTTGCAATAAACTCCTGCTTTATTTGAACTCCTCTGGTCCACGGCTTCATTCTTCTATTCAGTGAGACATGTTCCCGTGAAGAATTCCTGCTCACTGGTTCAGGTATCAATATTACTACCCCAGGGTTGTTGTTTTTTTAAATTTTCATTTGCATGGAAAATTTTTTCCATTCCTTCACCTTTATCCTATGTGAGTCTTTTGTTCTGAAGTGCATCTCTTGTAGACAGCATATATATAGGTCATGTTTTCTTATCCATTCAGCTAACCTATGTCTTTTGGTTGGAGCATTTAAGCCCTTTACATTTAAGGGTATCATTGATAGGTACTTATTTCTTGCCATCTTAAACCTTTATGCCTGTGTTCCTCTCTCTCTCTCGCTCGCTCTCTCTTTCTTCTTCTTAAAATAGTCCCTTTGTAATTTCCTGCATTGCTGGTTTGGTGGTAATAAACACTTTTAGTATTTTTTTTGTCTGCAAAGCTCTTTATTTCACCTTCAATTCTGAATGACAGCCTTGCTGCATAGAGTAGTCTTGGATTCAGTCCCTTGGTTTTCATTATTTTGTATACTTCATGCGTCTCCCTTCTGACCTGAAGTGTTTCTACTAAGAACTCAGCTCACAGTCTAATGGCAGCTCCCTTGTAGGTAACTTTCTGTCTCTCTCTTGTAGTTTTAAGATTCTTTCTTTGTCTTTATTGTTTGCCATTTTAAGTATAATGTGTGTTGGTGTGTGCCTTCTGGGGTTCAGCTTGATTGGCACTCCTGAACTTGAGTGACTTTTTCCTTAACCAGGTTAGGGAAATTTTGTGTCATTATTTCTTCAAATAGGTTCTCTATTGCTTGCTCAGATTCTTCTCCTTCTGGTATCCTTACAATATGGATGTTGTTATGTTCCATGTTGTCCCAAAGCTCCCTTAAACTCTCCTCCTGCTTTTTAATTTTTTTCCCAATAGCTGCCCTGATTGGGTATTTTCTTCTACCTTGTCTTCTAACTCACTGATTGGGTCCTTCGCTTCTTCTAATGTACTGTTGATTCCTTCCATGGTATTTTTATTTCAGCTATGTCATTCTTCATTTCCTCCTGATTCTTATTCATGGTTTCCACTTTTTTTTTAAATGCTGGTGTAGTTCTTATTAAGTTCCATAAAGTTCTCATTAAGTTATTTGCAGTTCTCGCTATTGTTTGAGCACCCTTATACCATTACTTTGAATTCTTTATCTGGCAAATTGCTTGCCTCCGTTTCATTTAGTTCCTTTTCTGGTGATTCCGCCTTTTCTTTCATTTTGGTATTGTTTCTTTGTCTTCCCATTTTTGCTTTCCCTTTGTATTGTTTCTATGTCTTAGATCAAACTGCTATGCCTCCTAGTCTTTATGGTGTGGTCTTATGTAGTAGGTGTTTTGTGGTGTGGTCTTATGTAGTAAGTGCTGTCTCTTAGATCTCCTGAACTGGGTGCTCTAGGAATGCCCCTTGTTTGGGTTATTTTGGTTCTCTTGTTGTATTTGGGTCTTGAATGTTGTCCCATTTGTGGATGGAATATCCGCTCATGAGGCTCACCCATGATCACATCAGAACAGAAGAAAATAAAACAAAACAAGAAAGAAAAGAAACATACACAAGACCCCCTACAACAACAACAAAAGCAACCACAAAAGAAGAGAGAATTAGGAAAGAGAAAAGAGAGCAAGAAAGAGAAGAAAAGAAAGAAAAAAGTATGAGGAGGAAAGAAGGGGGAGAAGAAAAAAAGAATATGAAATGGAAGAGAATGAATAAAGAAAATAAAAATAAAGAATAGGGGAAGGAAAATGGTATAATAGAAAAGAGGAAAAATTGAAAAGGAAAATAGAGGAGAAAGAAGGAGAAAAGGGAAAAATAGAGTAGGAAAAGGGAAGAGAAAAATTAGATATATGAAAGAAACAATAGATACTAAAATAATAGCAAATCAATAAAACAGATAAAGAAGATATATTTATAAAAAGAATAAAAAAGGGGAGAAACCAAGATGGCGGCATAGGTAAACACCGGAAAATGCTGCCTCACACAACAACTTCAAAAATACAACGAAAAGACAAAACGGACATCATCCAGAACTACAGGAAGGCTGACTGAGTGGAAATTCTACAACTAGAAGGAAAGAGAAAAGCACACTGAGACTCAGAGGAGCTGCGGAAGTAAAGTGCAGAGGTACGGAGGCTCGAGTGCGCACGCGGAAAGGGGCTGGCACCTGAGGACACGGCTGTCTTTTTGAATCAGGAGGGAGTCACAAGTTCCCGACTGCTCTGAACTCCGGTTCTGGGAAGTCTCTGGAGACCCAGGACTCATACGGGGAGAAACTGGACTGTCTGGCAGCAGGCAGAACTCGGAACTTGAGGGCGGCTTTCCCTCAGAGGTGCTTGCAGCAATTACCGCGACACTGAGAAGTGGGGCCCCTTAGGGCAGGGCTGAGGATCAGCCATAGCTGCTTGCTCCGCCCTGTTGATTCCTTGAGACCCCGCCCCACCCAGGCTGTGGCTGAGGCTTTTGCATATGAATGCCCTGGCCCTTTGGAACCTGAAAATTACCTAACAAATTGCAGCTGGGCCAGACAGACCCAGAACTTCCAAGAGAAGGCCCAAGGCCCCACAGCAGCTTGCATTGCTTCACAGCTGGGCCTCATCTGGGCACCTCCAAACTCCAAAAAAGGAAGGGGAATCTGCAGATCTCTTCGTAGCTCCTGCTGGGTAACCTCAGGCAGAGGCTAAATTAGCACCTCCTTAGATCCAAGAGCCAGTGTATCCAGTGGTCAGAGTGGGACCATCCAGATTACAACTCCTCAGATCCATAAGGGACACACTCAGGGGGCAGACTCAGTGAGCACCAAAGCCCCACTGAAGCAAGTCTTGCCCCAGAAGGGTGTCTTCAGCACAGAAGTTCTCCCACTGCAGACACAGCTGATTCTCACTGCCAATTGGCCTGGAGGTCAATTCCTCCCAGTGATACCTACAACAATCAAGGCATAACTACAACAAGACTGTGCACAAAGCCCACAAGGGGGTGCACCAAGAGTGTCTACCTCAGGTAACTGGGGAGGCTGAGTCACTGGGCCCTATAGGACACCTAGCACACAAAACCACTCTACCAACACAGGGAAGCATAAAAAATGTGGAGACAAAGAAACAGGTCACAAATGACAGATATGGAGGAAAGCAAACGACTGGATATAGAGTTCAAAACCACGTTTATAAGGTTTTTCAAGAATTTTCTGGAAACTGCCGATAAATTTAGTGAGACCCTGGAGGATATGAAAAAAGACCAACTAGAAATTAAGCATACACTGACTGAAATAAAGAATAATATACAGAGATTCAACAGCAAACAAGAGGATCCCAAGAATCAAGTCAAAGATTTGAAATACGAA
Source organism: Myotis lucifugus (assembly GCF_000147115.1). Classification (NCBI taxonomy): domain Eukaryota; kingdom Metazoa; phylum Chordata; class Mammalia; order Chiroptera; family Vespertilionidae; genus Myotis; species Myotis lucifugus. The sequence goes on from NW_005871055.1 coordinate 15,466,395, forward strand.
GAAACAAAAAATACCCAACCGAAAAAGGAAAAAGAAAAAAGAATCCAAAAATATGAAGATAGTGTAAGGAGCTTCTGGGACAACTTCAAGCGTACCAACATCAGAATTATAGGGGTTCCAGAAGAAGAGATAGGGCAAGATATTGAAAACGTATTTGAAGAAATAATGACAGAAAACTTCCCCCACCTGGTGAAAGAAATAGACTTACAGGTCCAAGAAGCGCAGAGAACCCCAAACAAAAGGAATCCAAAGAGGACCACACCAAGACACATCATAATTAAAATGCCAAGAGCAAAAGACAAAGAGAGAATCTTAAAAGCAGCAAGAGAAAGAAACTCAGTTACCTACAAGGGAGTACCCATACGACTGTCAGCTGATTTCTCAACAGAAACCATGCAGGCCAGAAGAGAGTGGCAAGAAATATTCAAAGTGATGAATAGCAAGAACCTACAACCAAGATTACTTTATCCAGCAAAGCTATCATTCAGAATTGAAGGTCAGATAAAGAGCTTCACAGATAAGAAAAAGCTAAAGGAGTTCATCACCACCAAACCAGCATTATATGAAATGCTGAAAGGTATTTTTTAAGAAGAGGAAGAAGAAAAAGGAACTCTTACCATTTGCCACAGCATGGATGGAACTGGAGAGCATTATGCTAAGTGAAATAAGACAGTCAGAGAAGGATAAATACCACATGATCTCACTCATTTGTGGAATATAATGAACAACATAAACTGATGAACAAGGACTGATCCAGAGACGGAAAGGCATTGATTGGACTGTCGGGCCTTGGAGGGAAGGTAGGGGAGGGTGGGGGTAAAGGGGAAAGATCAACCAAAGGACTTATATGCAAGCATATAGGCCTAACCAATGGACACGGACAAAGGGGGGGTGAGGGCATGAGCGGGGGTTGTGGGTAGAGGGTAACGTGGGGATAAGGACACATATGTAATATCTTAATCAATAAAAAATATATATTTTTTAAAAAAGAATAAAAAAGGGAAGAAAAGAAAAAAAAAAGTGAAGTGGTGTTTGTCTCAGCAGTTTAGTGCCTCCTGGGAACTCCCTTTGGATCCTGCTCTGCTGATGATTATGGCTAACTGTTCTGTCTGCTAATTCTGGGTCCTTGGGGGTGTACTTATTGTCAGAAACTGTCCTCCTTTGGCTTTCAACAAACTGTTTGAAGCTCCAAGCAATCTACAGTTTCTGAGTGTCTCCACAGGATTTGGCTGCCGAGTGGGATGGGCCAAGGTGCACTCCAAGGCCAGTTTGTGAGAAACACAAGGCCCAGGGCTGGGTCACCAAACTTCCTCAGGTTCCTGGGCTCTACCTTTGTCTACCTTCACCTGCCAGCCAACTATCAATCTTAATGACTCAAAAGTCTGTTTTGAAAGGGCTTTAGGTAGAATTGGGAGTATAGACCTCTGGGTCTCCTGTAAGGGGGAGGTGCTGTTCAGATTTCAGGGAAAGTGGTGTATGTGTTTCCCTGTCCCAGAGCTACTCGTCTGTGAGTGGCCCAGAATATTATTCTGCCCTCAGCTGGGTGGAGATCCTTGTATGCAGTCCAGTGAGATCAGCGGGGTACTGGGAGTTTCTATTAGCTCTCCTGTGTGAGGAAGCACCAGTGAGGTTCCCGTTCCCGGGACAGCCACACCCCTAAGTCAGTCACTCAGACTGCTTGGCCTCTGTTGCTGTCTCCTCTGCAAAGGTCAAGATGCAGAGTGTGGCAGGCAGGGCTCCTGAGGGTGTGGCGGGCTGTATCACTTAGGGCAAGTTTTTTTCCTTTTCCTGAGCTGTGGCTTCTGAGAGGGGCTGGTGCCTCTAAGGAAAATGGCCATTTTAGTTAGGGGAGGGTATAATGACCAAATGCAGGATTCCCGGCTGTTGCTTTTGCACAGCTCTCCCCAATGCTTCCCACCCCAGCTTCTCCTTAGGTACCTAGAGTCCACACCACCCTCCCTCCACCAAAGCCTTGGGTGAGTAGCTGCAAACAAACATCTGTGCTCTGGGTTTAAAAAAATAAACAACAAAAAACAAAACTGAGGTTTTCTCTGCAACCAGCTCTGGTCTACCAGCTCTGGTCTCCTGGGCAGCCAGCAGCCTGCAGCCTTTCACAGTTGGATGTTACGTGAGCCACTGGTTTCAGCTCTGGTGCTCTGGGCTGTGGAGCCCAGCTTGGGTTCTGGGCCTTGATCCTCTCAGGGAAATAACCCTCCCATAGCTGAGAGATTCCTTTTCACTCTCAGTCTGCCACCTGTGGAAGCTGGGTCAGCCCCTCTAGCAACTTCACTCTTCCTACCAGTTTCCAGGTGCCTTCTGTCCTTCCTTTACATAAGTCCCCTCCTCAGCTGGACCTCACTTGGTATTTCCGAGTGAATGTTCCCCAATTTAGTTTTATTTCCAGTTTGGCACTGGGAGAAGGTGCAAGAAAGGTCTGCCTATTTGGCCACCATTTTTTCCCCTCCAGTTTCTGCTGTTCTTAATATTGCTTCCAGGTCACTTTGCCTACTGATTTGTTTGCCACCAGAACCGTGTAGTTCAAATATTATTTATCATGCATGTTGTTAAGGGGAAAAGAAAGAAATCAAGAAAGAGAAAGAAGAGAAAGCTGCTATCACAGACAGTGGCTGGTAAGGCAGGAGGTGAACAACAGGCCACCACTGCCCACAGTTGGGACCATGGGATTGACTAAAGACTTTTATTGCCATGTGCTGTTCAGAGAAAGTCTGGTATGCCAGAGCAATTACTTTAAGATTTCTTTTTGGCACTTGGTGGATCCTAAGTATAACTGTTTGGTTTGTTAATTAAGATATACACCATAATTAACACTAAAATAAGCCACAAAATGGTAGCAGATTGTCCACAGAATTTCTCTGCAAACATGAGCAAGTGAAATACTGTATTCCTGCTTTCAAGGGTGTTTTTCTTCTTTTTATTATCCCACATTCCTATAAGGTTTCACTGTGTTTATTTGACTGATGAAACAATGAAGCTTTTAAACTTCTACACCAAGAAATAGAAAAGACACCATAAAAGAAACACATTATTATGGCCTTGAACATCTGTGCTGAAGGATACACAAGCTCAAAAATAGTTTTGCTTCAGTTGGGACTAACAGACAAGGCTGCCATCTGGGAATTGAAACAAAGATATGAAACTTGGGCTACTGCCCTCCCTGTTCCTGCACAGACTTTACTTAACCCTTTGTGTGCCAGGCTCTATTTAAAGCCCTGGACTCTGCCCCCATGAAAGCATGGCCTTGTTCACTTATCTCATCTTTGGAGAAGGCACAGTCAAGACAGGCACACTTTCACCTAAGGACTCTACATCCTGTAATTCTCAAGTTTCCTGTTATTAGTAAAGTGGATAACTCTTATTTATCTCACTTCAGTATTAAAAGAAGTAATCTTCTGTGAAATTATTCTAAGATGATGAAACTCAAATGATTTCCACCTGTTAGTTTCCTCCTAAAGGGGGGGGGGAGCGTGTGTGTGTATGCATGATTTAATATGACTGAGTCTAAATTGAAAAGAAAATCTTTATTTAGACTGTGGTTCTTGCTATTTCCTATTCCAGCAGAAGTTTAATACTGCTTAATTTACTTATAATTTTACAGTTGGCAGAACTTACGATAAAAAACAAAACTCTGGGTTAGGTTGGAAAGAACACACTTTTCTGGAGGTTTGGAACATGAAGAAGATTCAGAAATTCAACCAAAGCTTCATTCCTCTTTTAATATTATTAGAATTCTTATTTGTACATGAAAAAACTAGGGCACAGGAAAGTTAAGTAACTTGTCTGAAAGTTAGGTGTTAGGACCAGGACTCAAAATCAAGCCCTCTTTACAGTGAAAATTAAGTTACCTAATCCCAGAAAAAACATCAAGTTGATATTGGTTTGCATTAGTCTTGGGAAGATCAAATGAGGTAGTTATGAGAAAGTGTCCATCAGTGATAATTTGTATTAGAAGTTAGAAGCTCCCCCATCTTATCTTTCATATCTGTGTCTCCATGGCCTAAAAAGAATAGAAATCATTTATGATGAAGCAGAATTTATGGTACAATGTAAAATCTTAAGTTAACTTCTTCCAAATTTGTGTTTTGCCTGAGTTTAGCAAAAAAAAAAAAATCAACCAGATGCTATTCTTCTGCAATCTTCTTTGACATCACACAGAGCAAGCAAACATAAATATTATACTATTAATATAACAAATAATTAAATTAAATGTATTTCAATTAAATTAAATTAAACTAATAATTAATTATTGAGAAAAGAGTGGAAAGCCTGTTCTTTAAAGTGTGTACATTTATTGTATCAGCAAAACATAATTGTGTTTAAGTAATCACTTTGCTTTGTCCCTTGCTTCCCTGAAATTTATGCTCAACAGCAGCCAGAAGATTTTTTGAAACTTCAGTCAGATCATGTCATTCCTGTAGTTTACATTTTCCATCTCCCTAAGAGTAAAGATCAGGTCTTTACAGTGGCCTACAAACCCTACTCAGTCTACACCCTCCCCACAAGTTCATCTTCTCCATTCACTGGGCTCCAGGCTCTGCTAAGTGTGTTGCTCCCTATAGCACAGCTTGCTCCCTCCTCCCTTCCTTTAGGACCCTGTCCTAGGCTCATCTTATTTAGGCCTTCTCTAACCACCTTATCCTATATAATAAAGAGGTAATATGCAAATTGACCCTCATACCCTCACAAGATGGCTGCTACGACCAGGTCAGCAGGGGGGTTAGTGAGGGATGACCAAATGACTGAATAAGCACGCTGCGTGGGGTGACCAGGCTGGCAGGAGGAGGCAGTTAGGGGCGACCAGGTTGGCAGAGGGGGGCAGTAAGAGGCGATCAGGCTGGTGGGGGGGGCAGTTAGGGGGCTACTAGGATAGTAGAGGGTGCAGTTGGGGGTTATTACTGTCGACAGGGGGGCAGTGAGGCGCGACAGACTAGAGGGAGAAGCGCTGTTTGTAGAACACCAGCCACCGAGAGGGGCAGCTAGGGACACCAGTCTA
>NW_005871055.1:15471505-15538046 GCF_000147115.1 Myotis lucifugus
GGGGAGGGGAAGTTGGGAGTGTCAGCCCAACAAAGGGGGGCAGTATAGGGATGAACAGGCTGGCAGAGGGGGGCTGTGGGGGTGACCAGGCTCGCACGGGGGGAAGTAGGGGGTGACCAGCCTGGTGGGGGGGGCAGTTAGGAGTGACCAGGCCGGCAGAGAGGGGGCAGTTGGGGGCGACCAGGTTGGCAGGGGGGGGAGTTAGGGTAGATCGGACAGGCAGGCAGGTGAGCGATTAGGAGCCAGCAGTCCAGAATTGTGAGAGGGATGTCCAACTGCAGGTTTAGGCCCAATCCCTGGCAGTTGGACATACCCCAAGGAGTCCCAGACTGGAGAGGGTACAGGCTGGGCTAAGGGGACCCCCCCATGCACAAATTTCGTGCACCAGGCCTCTAGTTTTAAATAAACCCCTACTCTGGAGCATTAGAATGTGAGCTCATTGAGGACTGAGAATTTAGTCTGTGTTTGTCACTGTGGGTTCCTCAGTGCTCACATCAGTGCTCACAGTAGGCATCTATATATATAAAAGCCTAAGCGACCATTCAACCATTCAACTGGTAGCTATGATGCGCACTGACCACCAGGGGGCAGACGCTCAATGCACAGGCATGGAAACATGGAACAGACTGATGAATCTCAGAGGGAAGGGGGGAGAAGGGAGAGCAGGAAGAGATTAACCAAAGATCTTATATGCATACTAGAGGCCTGATGCACGAATTTGTGCACCAGTGGGGTCCCTCGGCCTGGCCTGCGGGGATTGGGCTGAAACCAGCAGTCCAACACTCCCTAAGGGGTCCTGGATTGCAAGAGGGCACAGGCCAGGCCAAGGGACCCCACTGGTGCCCAGCCTCTAGTTCAATATATTGGTCAATGAGTGAGAGGACAAACTCATCTGCAGGTAATTTACAACATGGGAGAAATGTCTCTATGATACATTTTGCTGGGATCTAGACTAACATTAGACACTCAGAACATATTCCCTGACATGTCTCCTGAGTTAAACAGTCTAACAAAAACTTTTAAAAAGTAATTTTTCTCATTTTGAAGAAAAGCATGCTTCCTATGAACACTAAAAACCTTCCCAGAAATGACTGCTTTTCAATTACATTTTCTTAAGTTTGATACTGAAGATCTTGCAGAAAATAATTTAAAGACAAAATTCACCTGCCATCCTTCTCTCTGATCTGCACTAATTTTGTTTCTTGTAATTGCTGCCTTCTCTATGCATAGCTTCACCCATGTATAAAATACATCTACTTCAGTCTTCAAACACTATTGATGAGGTTTGGGGGAATAAAAGAATTTTTTCCGAGGGCCTGAAAGTTAGCTGAAAGATTGTGGCACCTCACAATGTAGAAAACATTACTTAAAAATTAGGCATGGCCAGTAAAGCATAGAAAAAATAGTCAATAATAATTGTGATAACTATGTATGGTGCCAGTTGGGGTGCTGGAAATATCGAGGAGAACACTATGTAAAGTATATGATTGTCTAACCACTAAGCGGTACACCTGAAACCAATACATAATAATAAAATTTTAAGTTAAAAAAAGACAAAATTCAGCATTTAATGGGTATACACACAAATCACTGTTCATTTGTAAAAGTCCACAACTTAATGATACAGGCCTGCTGGATTACATATTTTTAAATAAACTGTATTTAATCTAACATTCATTTAATTTAGTGATGGCCTGTAACAAACCACAACCTGTTTCTTCATGAGTAAATATTTAAACCAGCTCATTGACTTTAAATGTCTAAAAGAGACTGAAGATAAAGGCAGAGAAGTTAGATTTATAGCTGAGTAGGTAATAATCAACTGCTGCTATTTTCAAAGCCTCTGGCCTGCTCATTGGCAACTCAGGAGCGTCACAGACCATCACAGACCAACAAGAACTCTCCAAAACATCCCAGATTCAAGGCACAGGGCCACCTGATTCAGTCAGGTACTTACACTTTTCTTCACTTGGAAGAAAGTTAATGGCTTACCAATATTTAACAGATTTATATTGGGCCAAAAGGATGAATGTAGAGAACAAGAGTTTAAGAAACTTCTAAGAATTTTTTATTTCTATAACTTTAATGAAACTAGTGCTAAGTAAAGATAAATATATGAAATCAGTAATCATCCAAAGCACTTGCATTTATAGCACTTTTTTTTTCTAAAGGGGCTATGGTATTTAAACTGCCCAGCTATTTTTTTCAACATCCTTGGAAAATGAGGACCTTGCTATAATAAATTTTCAATATATTTTCAGATAACAGTTGTTTACCTTAATAAGCAAATACACTTTTAAAAGGATTATGCTTGATGGAAATCATTCTAAAATAAATAGTTTTCTTAACAAATTTGTATTCTGATCATCCCCCAACCCTTTTTCATGTCCAGAATAATAATGAGAACTATAATTATTCTACTGAGTGGTATTAGAGAGAAAACTTTAAGGGTCAGTCATTAATTAGGCTGTATGGGACTGTTTGCTATACACTCAATGGCACAAAATTATAGTGTACATACAGTATTTGAAGTTCTTATGGTTTGATTTTTGTTGTGTTCTGACTCCTCCCTGCTGTACTGCAGTCTGGCTTTTCACTTCTTGCTGCATCCTTTTCTCTGCTTTTATTAGCTTCTTCCCACTCTTCTCCTTTCCTTCACCAGGGTTGTTTGGTTTGGCAGAACAAGGCTTACAATAAAAGTAAAAGGATTCCATGGGAGGGCTCAATGGCATTCCTCTCAGTAAAGTGCTCCAATGCCTGGATTCTGCAAGAAGATCTGTTCCTTTGGTTTCCACAGAAGTTGCCTCTGACTACCATTACTTTAAATTTGTTTTTCAATAAAATAATGAAATTACATATTATTGACAAAAAGAAAGGATGATATGAAAGACATGCAGGGAGCAATAGGCAGTGGGAAAAAGAGAAGAGCAATAGTACCCTAAACCAACAAATAAATTAGTGAAAACAAAGGCATCTTTGCTTCAAATGTTCCCTGGGAGGGCTGGCTTTTAAATTTGTCTGCCATAAGCCTTGGGCTGTTTTGGCTGTTTTACCAAGTTCTCTTTGATCTCATTGTCCTTCTGTTCCCCACCCTGAAAGTCTAACAGGAAAGAACTCCATTGTTAAGACTTCTCTTTAGGAAGCTCCCTATCTCTACTGCCTTAACCATTTGCTCAGGACACACAGCAGCACTCATCTTGTTCCCCAAACCATCCCCAAAGCAGGCTCTATCAGCACAAGACATGGCAGCAATGCCCTAGCTGGACACTGAGGAGTCTTGGCCTGAGGACCACAGACTATTGAAAATCTTCAGTAAACTAAACCCTCAATTAGTACATACTGGCTTTGTGGACCTATCTTTATCCTGCAGAGGATCTAGTAAGTCCTCTGGAAAGCCAGGTCACTAAATATCAGCAAACTCATCAGAAGAACTGCTGCAGAAGCAAAAGAACATACACAGATACAATAAAAATCACATAATTTTTCCAAAACAAATGTAAAATACTTTTGAATTTCCTGCATCTCTTCTGCATGCCATTATATAGGCATTCACTGTGGTTAGATTCATTAAGTGTTTAAGTACGCCAGGACGCAGAGTACTACCTGCTGGGAGGCTACTAGGAACTCATTTCTGCACTTCAGGAGTCTAGTTGGTTAAATCACTCAGGTAAAGCTTAAGTCAACTTGTAATTCACCTCCCCCTTCTCTTCCTCCTGCTCATCTCCCCTTCCCCTCCTTTAAAACTGGAAAACTCATATTGGTATTGACTTCAAACACTCCCAATTTATTTCCTTTTAGATTTGTTTTTTTATTTTTTAAAGAGGCATTTACAAGGTACCTTTACTTTAAAATAATTTAACATTGCCTGTCAAGACACAAAAATAGTAATACCTCTATACACGTAAACACACTATCAATTCATTAGTGAGTAAAAACACCTACACAGAGATGTGAAGAGCAGCAATGTGGGTACAGGAGCCTTAAAACCCCTGTTGTCCAAATACCTACATGGTATTTTTCCCCCAAAAAAAAATTTTTAAAATTTTTTAAAACCTTAAAAAAAAGGGATTTTTTTCCTGTTAAAAAAAGGCCCCTCTTTTTTTCCGGGTTTTTTAAACAAGTAAAATTTTTTAAAATGGTGCCGGGCACAAAAGGTTTTTTTTTCCCCCCCCCCCCCCCCCCCCGTCACCCTTTCCCTCCCCCCCCCCCCCCACACACACAGCCACTTATCTGATCACTTATCTCTTTGTAATCACATGGCTTGTTTTACAAAGCCCCCAAGAACAAAGCAAACATCTAGGTTAAACACACTTAAATAAAGCTGGACTTCGGTGAAAATAGCTTTGAATTTTTTCAAAACCATTTGTTCCAACCAGTGTTTGTTCCACATTAAGTAAACACTGCTAAAAGAAATCAGACAAAATCTGCATTTCTTATCAGACACAGGGCAGAATGTAGTTCTCAAATTTCTTGTGTGTTTTTCTCCATCTCTTCTTAATGCTGTAAATGGGCACGTATTACTAGGAAGTGAAGGCTCAAAGAGGAGTAAAGCCTGAAGCAGGGGTTTCTATGGAAAGGGTCCCTTTTATTCACCTACAAATTACAGTGATGTTACTAATGACCCTGGGCTCCATGACCAACCAATCGTTCTTATAAATTAATGCTATTAGTGACTGGAAAAGAGGTTATGGGTGGCTTAATCAATTATATGCACGCATCCATCATTATCTGGAAGGTTGGGGAGCTTAAAGCCCATGCTGTTTGGGCATGGGGCATGAGGCGTTGAGCAATGGGGCAAAGAGAAAAGGGATCAGCCTAAGTAGTCTACCATTCAAGTGACAAACACAAAAATCCACTGCAGCCTCTTTCTAGGTATTTTCCATTGCTCACCCACCTCTGGAGGTGAAAGACCAGCAAAACAAACATCAAACCAACTGCATCATGAGATCCTCCCCATATGGGACCACTCCCAGCTGCCATACCTTCCACAGAGCATACCTGGTCAGGGCGAGCCAAGGGACACAGGACAGATGCAGCCATTATTTGTAAGAGAGCAGGCCAGCGGGCAGATAGTTGTTACTGAGTTCACTCTGTGGCAGGTATGCTTCTGGACACTATCTCATATAGTTCAGTCTAAGATCTGCTAACATGGTATGATTGTCCCCATTTTCCAAAGAGTAAATGGAAGTTCAAAGTGGTGAGATGATTTGCCCAAGGTTACACCATTGTAGAAGGCTGAGCCTAAATGTGAATCCAAAACCTCCAGCAATAGGTCTCATACTGTTCTGCTCTACTCTACTGACTCTGATAGACGCCTTTTTGAGGCCTTCTTAAGACTGGCGCAATATAAATCATGAGGGACAAAAACTTCTTTCTTGTTTTCAAAATCACTTTACAAGGAATACAGGTATGCCCTACAAAGAAACTTACATTTAGACACTTTATTACAAATTTAAGCTGTAGAGAACCTATTTGTTATCTGATGGCTAAAATTCTGGCAATCTCCTATTATGCCATTTCCTGTTGAGTGGGGCAGTTATACACACAGTGCTAGCTCACTGATCTTCTTTGAACCACTGCCTCTCCTGAATACTAAATCTCTGGGCAAGTACTACGAGTTAAGATCTCACAACCCAAGAAGCACTGCAGGGTGGAGGGAGTAAGGAAGGGAGCCAACAAATTGGAGACCCTGCTCATTGCCAGACACTATGTCAGGCGACTTACATATATTGACTATTCAGTACTTATAACAACCTTCATAGGTAGATAACCCCATTTTACAGGGAAAAAACCTAGCCCTAGGAGAATTAAGTAAGTCTCTTGGCCAAGGGTACACCAGTCATAGACAAGTATGGACTTGGGGTGGCCCCTTGGAAAGTTGACAGATAAATGAGAAGTTTTCAATCCAGTGTTACTTTGGTTTGTTTCAGGTATTATAGCAATACCAAAAAAATATTACCTTAATTTAAAATTATTCTTGTGTTAACACAGTCATCCCTTTTAAAAACTTGTTTGTAGCTTGCTATATATTTAGGATGCAACTTATGCATATCTTGGGGCTGTTTCAGAGGTGGCCTGAGTCATCCCCACAGTAGAAGCCCCTTCAGATATCATATGAGGATCAAACAATGTACCACTCTGACCACAGACTTCAGCTGGACCCTTGTTACCAGGAAACTCGCTATTTTCTCTAATCAACCTGCCTCCCACTATCTGTAATGAGAACCTCAAACACTTGTGCTCTTCCAGCCTCTGAGTTCCTTGGCTCCTGTCTTACTTGGTGGAACAGAGTGTCTTCTCTGTCGCACACACAGAAGCAGGGTATGTGAACCTCTCAACCTCATCACTGAATGACAAGCTCATGCTCATCTTCCCCCCCCTCCCCTTCCCAGGTTATGGCAGAGGTCTCTTTCTCCTCCCAGATAAATCCAACGGAACATTTTAGCTTCAGGATCCTTCTCCAACAAACCTTATGTGCCTGGTTATTCTTTTGATCTCTCAATATGAAAACATGCAGATATGTCTACACCTAAAAAACTAAATAAAACAAAATCACTCCCTTGTCTGCACATTCCATTGTCACCTTCACAGGCAAACATTTCAGAGTTGTCTATAATGGTCTCCATTCTCCGCTTACATTAATTTCTTGTTTAATTTTAATGTGATTCCATTTTCATTATTCATTAAAATGGTTCTTGTCAATGTCATCAAAGACCTCCAAGGTGAAAAGGGCATTTCCAGTGTCAACAGACTCAACTTGCATACAGCATCCACCAGTATGCTTCAGACCACCATACTCCCCTGGTTTCCCCAGACTTCTCTGGACCCTCTGTTTAGTCACCTTTTCAGGCTCATCCTCCTCTAGCTGATCTTTTAAATCACAGCTCAAAGCCTTCCCTAATGCTCCTATGTCATTACCCATTATTCACCCTCAGAGTACCCTGGATCCTTCCAAAAAAGGGACTAAGCAGTCACAATTTTGCCTCTACATGTGTTATATCTCAATACTGTTTAACTCTAGTTATTTCACAACTCCTCCACTACGCTGTACCCTCCCTAAAGAAAAGAACTGGGGTCTATCTGTCCTTCACTGTGTGTCTGGCACTTAAATGTTTGTTCAACAGGTAAACGGAAAAGATGATGCCTCACAGGACAATGGTATCTAATTAGACCAATCAGATTTTGTCCTTCAGGAGTGGAAAGAGGGAAGTCCAGACCAATGCAGTCTGGTGAAAGTATGAAGGAAAACCGGGAGGTGTAAAGAGAGGCCTGCAGACTGAGCAAGTAGCTGTGTGGCGCAAATGCAGGGCTCAGAGCCTCAGGCTGCAGGGGACCATGGTCTCCAGACTCCATGGCTGCCTGAGGTTTCAAGCAAGGGCTACCCCTGGGTTCTAGGAAGTTCCTGCCTCTCTCAGTACTGCCTGTGTCCTTTACTTGAGGTAGCCTGAGTGCCATAACTTTCTTATAGCTAACTAGGAGTCTAAAAAATATAGGAGCTCCTCATGGGCGGGGGGAGGGGGGGAACACACACACAAAAAAAACACTTGAAGAAGCAGTTTTTTTGTGAATAAGTTGAAAAGCCCAAAGTAGGAGAAATAAAAACATAAGGCGCCTTACATAATTTCCCCCCAAAACGTGAAGATCTCTTTTGAGGAGATTAGTTGTGTTCTGGAATGATTCCCAAGAACTGTGCCAAAAGCAGCAAACTTTCCTTCACAGAGCTTAATAAGGATTAACACTCACTAAAGACCACCAGACTCTTGTTTCATGATTCAAAAAAGTATTAGCTGTGCACACTACATCTCTGACTTTGAAAAATAATTTGTTTCTTTGCTTTCTAAAAAGTTTCATATATGGAAAAATATGTCTATACATATAATTTAAACTAGTTAATTTTCTTTTCAAATTATAACAAGTATGGATTTACAAGACATTAAAAGTTAAATGTGAAATCTACATTTGAAGGCTAATTTATGATGTCCAAACATAGTCAGATCCCCGAAGGCAAAAAATTCCAGTGCCTCAGACTTATGAGTAGATTATTAAACAGAAAAAATTAACCCAGAACTTTCCAACTTTAAATTGATCAATACCAATTTCTTTACTAAATCTTTTCATGGTAGTTTGGGATGAAGATCATAATCTTTGCCTTCTGGACAAAATGATGGCTGAGCTGACCCACCGGCAAGACCAAGTTGCTACCCCATTTTAAAGGGCAAGAGAACACGTCATTTTATAGATTGTGTAGCATAAAGAGGCTCTTTCAGGATCTTCTCTATGTTATATTTTTAGAGTTTTCATTAATTATGAAGCAAACAATATAAGAAGAAGTCAACATGAAGCAATTACATCAGCCAACAGAGGACAGATTAGATAGTTTGGTTTTCCTTAGGGAGACAGTAGAGTGTGGTGGAAAGAACATACCACTTAGAGTTAGACAGACTTAGGTTTGAATACTGTTTCTGCCAATTACCAGGCAGCAATGAAAAGTTATTAACATCTCTGAACCTGGTGTCCTCCAAATGTGGGCTGATGATGTGGTACTGAGTAAAACAAATTGTTTCCCAATGACGACTAATACATAACAGACATTCATGATTACATTCATTAATTGCAATGAATCATTTGGTGAATATTTAGATATTATAAAAATGAGGGTCAAAATACATTTCTTTAAAAGTTAGAGTCTGCATTTTTTTTTTTTGCTTTTCTATCACTTCAAAGGAAGAATAAAAAGTAATGCGTTTTGATAAAGGACATAATAATACGGACTACAAAAGTCCATGAATTGCTGGGAAACAGTTGTGACCTTACCAAATAATGCAATAACTTCAATTAGTTCAGAGGAGACTTGTGTCACAGAAAGAAGAGGACAAATCCCGTGCATTGAAAATTATATCAAAACAACCCCTAAATATAAACATTGATATTACCAGTGCTCCCCAGAAAGGCATGAGGAACCTACACTTGGGATAAAAACCCTCCTGCCTCCTCTGCCTAAACCTGCTATTTCTTGTGTACAGTGAAACAGTTCACTAAAGCCCTGCTTAGCAAAGACAAGCATGAGCTGAGCACATGAGGGGGGCCACCTGCTGATTTCTTTCCTGGCCCAACACCTGTTGGTTTTCATTGGCCAGATTTGTACTTAGGATTCCTATTCAAAATCAATGCAAGTTCATAAAACTTGTAACAAATATCTTTCATATCTAAAGGAAAATTATGGTCAAAAAGATTAATTAATATTAATATAAATAGAAAAAGGCACAATTTGCAGTTATATTCCCAGTAAACAGTGAGTTTCTCTTCTTATTTATTAAACGAGAAAAGTAAAGAAATGAATGAAGTGAACTAAGATTCCATTTAACAATACATTAATTAGGGCAGGCAATTCATGGAGAGGAATGTGTCTGGAATGGAAGACACCACATGACAGTGCTTGGGGACTAAGATGGGAAAACACAGGAATTAATGGGGCCATGGCACAAAGACATTATGCATTAGGATTTAGACCACCTAGTTCATTGGAGTTGCATGATATATATATATATTTACACACACACATACACACACATATATGAAAAGATAAGAGTTTGAATGGAGTACAGCAGCCACAAAATATCTGTATTTCACTTTGAGATTCAAATTAATGGACATAGTTTGCTGACTGAGGCACACAACAAAAGAGCTTTATGTCCTGCTGAAAGCTGATAAAAGAGTGCACACTATAAGACCCCTGGTAGAGAGAGATTTTGCTCCATTTGCCAATGGAACAAAGGTGGTTTTTTTAAGGCCAAGAGCCCTTCTGCTGTGTTTGTATGGAGTTCACTCACAGTGTGGTTCATAAGGAGGAGGAGGGTCTCCACAAGGTACACACTCCATGTCTTGAAAACCAACAAGTTTTGTCTTCCTATAAAATCTAGAAGAAAAAGGAAAATAATCCTTGTTAGCTCTTTTATCTGAACTCACAGTTGCAGTGAACAGATTACATAAATTACTGGCAGTCTCCATTACTAATTCTGTTTGTTTTTTTTTAATATATTTTATTGATTTTTTTACAGAGAGGAAGGGAGAGAGATAGAGAGTTAGAAACATCGATGAGAGAGAAACATTGATTAGTTGCCTCCTGCACATCTCCTACTGGGGATGTGCCCGCAACCCAGGTACATGCCCTTGACCGGAATCAAACCCGGGACCCTTCAGTCCGCAGGCCGACGCTCTATCCACTGAGCCAAACCGGTTTCGGCCTAATTCTGTTTTTTAAAAAAGTTCTCAAAGTCTTTTTTTAAAAACATATTTTTATTGATTTCAGAGAGGAAGGAAGAGGGAGAGAGAGATAGAAACATCAAAGATGAGAGAGAATCATTAATTGGCTGCCTCCTGCATGCCCCCACACTGGGGATTGAGCCCGCAACCCGGGGATGTGCCTTTGACCAGAATCGAAACTGGGACCCTTCAATCCGCAGGCCGATGTTCTATCCACCGAGCCAAACCGGCTAGGGCTCAAAGTCTTAAATATAGTAGTATCTTAGACAGACATCCTTAGAAAGACCTCTGAGCATGCAGTGAATACTTATGAAAGGCCAACTCCACTAAACATAACTGTAGATTTTACTTAGCCTCACATTTTCTATATTAGGGGAGTGGGTGCTGGTGAGGGAATATGAAATCAATTTAAATGATAAAATGCCTTATAAATAAAGTGCTAGTTTTTAACATTTGAAACTCAAAGACCAAAAGAGTCCAGCAAACCATAAAAGCAATAGAAAAATGTAGTGAGGTGCTTATATAATTTTGATATGGGGACATCTTACTAGGCATGACAAGACTAATTAATATTAATATAAATGGAAAATGACCCAGGAGCCAGAAAGAGATTAACAGCTTTGAAAACACACACACACACACACACACACACACACACACACACACGATATTAAAGACAACTGAAGAGCAAAAACAAAGTATCATTAACCTAGTTAATGGGCAAAAGAAAATTGAAAAATAGTTCTGATCACAGCATTTTCTATAACTTAAGTCTGTAACATTAAACTTAAAAATCATTAAGGTGAAAGGAAAAAACAGGCAAAGAACATTAACTCCCAAAAGAATAACATTTCATAATTTTTAATTCTCATAATTAAAATTAAAAAGAATGCCATTAATTTTTAATTTAACATTAAAATGTTTAACCTCATTATTATTCAAGTAACTATAAATTGCAATGAAAATACACCATTTTTACTTAGAAAATTGAGAA
This sequence comes from Myotis lucifugus, assembly GCF_000147115.1. Taxonomy (NCBI): domain Eukaryota; kingdom Metazoa; phylum Chordata; class Mammalia; order Chiroptera; family Vespertilionidae; genus Myotis; species Myotis lucifugus. Next base: position 15,482,763 of record NW_005871055.1, read on the forward strand.
AGTGCTGGTGTAAGGCTAGGTAAATAGGCACATGTATATATTTCCAGTGGGAATAGAAATTGCCACTTGCAGGAGGGCAATTTAGCAATACAGCATCAGAATTCATATAGTTTATTTACATCCTTTACCCAATAATTTCATTTTGTGAAATGTATCCAAAAGAAATAATTAGGTGGGTAAAACTATATATATAAGAATGTAATCACAGTATCTATCTATCTATCTATCTATCTATCTATCTATCATCTATCTATCTATCTATCCATCCATCTATCTATCTATATGAAAGCCTAAGCGACTGTCCAACCTTTTGACTGTCCAACTGGTAGCTATGACACACAATGACCACCAGGGGGCAGACGCTGCGACAGGTAACTATGATGCGCACTGACCACCAGGGGGCAGATGCTCAACGCAGGAGCTGCCGAGCTGCAGTGACTTGGCAGCTGTGGTTCTTGGGTGACGCACCCGGAACCAGAGAGGAGGGAGCCCAATTCCTGGCTGCATCATCCAAGAACCACCCTCTAACAATCTGGGACCCTCGGGGGATGTTGGAGAGCCGGTTTCGGCCTGATCCCCACAGGCCAAGCCAAGAGACCCCACAGGTGCACGAATCGGTGCACCGGGTCTCTAGTTGTTTATAAAAGAAAAGAAGCCAATTAGGCACAATCCCAATATACAACATTAGATATGACCAACTATGATGGAACCAGGGAAAAAGAATAAAAGGTGAGCTTCGGAAATAATGATGCAGATCTACCATACATAATTTTTTAACTCATAAAGTATCAAGTGAAAAAAGAAGTGTGAATAATATAATTTCATTTTATACAAACACACCTTGATATATATTCTTTCAGACTATTTACCAATGCAGCTAAAGACATTTATATGTATATATTAGCAGTGAAAAAAATTATATATTGAATATTAACAGTGATCATTTCTTGATGGTGAGAATTCAAGCAATTTTCTTTTCTACAGAAAACTTCCAACTTTTCTGACAAAAATAGAGATTTGGAGAATAAATTTACAAATCAAGTGTATAGAGGACAGGCAGATGCAATTATTTTGTAAAATTGGATAATGTAGTAACAAATCTGTATAATTTATGATTGAAATGAAATTTGCATTTTGAAACTAAGTAAGTTACCTCAAATGCCCAATAACTTCCTTATTTGCTCATCATTCCATTTTCAGTTGACTATGAACATCTGTCCAAATGATTGTAATATAGTGAATTCTCACCAAATTTTAATTAAAGATATTTATTTTGGAATTTATAAAGTCAAAATCAAAGAACAAAGTTGGAAGATTCATACTTCCTGATATGAAAATATCACAAAGTATATTAATCAATGCAGTGTGGTAATGGCATAAAGAGAGACATGTAGACCAATGAACAGAAAAAAGAGCCTAAAAATAAATCCCCATGTATATGGTCAAATTATCTTTGACCAGGGAACAAAGACCACTTAATGGGGATAGGACAGTCCCTTCAACAAATAGTGCTGGGAAACTGGATACCCACATGCAAAATAATAAAGCTGGCTCCTTATCTTAGCTCATATACAAAAATTAATTCAAAATAAATTAAATGAAAGACCCCAAAGTATAAAACTCCCGGAAGAAAATATAGGAGAAAAGCTTAATGACATTGAATTTGGCAATAATTTCTTGGATATGACACCAAAAGGCAATCAAAAGGCATATATGAAATAGGCAGCAAAAATAAAAATGCAAGTAGACTACATCAAACTTAAAACTTGTACATAAAATGATACAATCAATGTATACTTACACCCAAACTCATTGAGTTGTATACATTAAATACCTTAATAAAATGGTTAAAAAGTAAGTCACACTAAAATTAGTTTTAAATTATAATAAAATAATAATGATTCCTTCTAAGATTAAAAGTAAAAGATACAATCAACAGTGAAGGGCAACCTACAAAATGGGAGAAAATATTTGCAAAATCATATTCTAAGCTAGATAAGCACTTTTATTTTTTAATATATTTTTATTGATTTCAGAGAGGAAGAGAAAAGGGGAGAGAAATAGAAACATCAATGATGAGAATCATTGATGGGCTGCCTCCTGCACACCCCACACTGGGGATTGAGTTCACCAACCGGGCATGTGCCCTGACTGGGAATTGAACAGTGACCTTTTGGTTCATAGGTCAACACGCAACCACTGAGCATGCCAGCGGACTAGATGAGCACTTTTAAAACACTCTGGAAAACTTGAGTAAAAGTCACTATGTGATTACTGCCTGCCTCATACATTCATGCTAACTTAGAAAAGGATGTAATTTTGAACTAATCATATAAGTAAACTGTGAAAAATCATTCAAATGTCTACTCGTTTCTAACTTTCCTGCATCTAAGCACTTATTTAAAGAATGAGCAAACACTGTAGAAACTAAAAGCCATGGGTTCAGATGACAACAGAGGTTAAGCATGGGAAGCACATTTGGGAGCTCCTGGAGAGACCATACCCTCTCCCACACTCCAGCAGCATACCTCCTTCTTAGTGAAAACCTAGTCCTTGTACCCTGTGCTTCCCCCCACATTCTCTGGGCACTGCCCACCTCAGCCCTAGTCCCTTATGTCAGGCATACGATGGGCATTATCTCCTGTGGACCTTTTCTTCTTCCTGCCCTCCAGATGAAGAGAGCAAACATACACAGACATGTTTTTATCAACATTGTAGAAAGGAATAATAAAGATGTGTAAGATACTCAGTGTGTACTCCTCAAATAGATTTGCACAAGGTCAAAACTCTGGGTAATGATATTAATAGGTATCAATGTTTCTGAGATTTTAGACCATTACTTTTTTATTAAATAACAGATTTATTGAAATATTTTACAAACCATAGAATCCATCAAGTTAAAGCACACAATTAAATGGTCTTAATATATTCATGGATTTGTGTAACCATCAAGTACAATCCATTTTAAAACATTTTCATCATGCCAAAAAAACCCCTCTGCACCCCACCCCTATTTCCCCAACCCTCCCCCCGACCCCACCACAATCACCACCATCACCACCAACCCTAGACAACTACTAGCTTACTTTCTGTCTTTATAAATTTGCCTGTTCTGGATATTTCATGCAATGAGATCATACAATAGGTGGTCTTTTGTAAGTGGCTTCTTTCATTTAACATTGTTTTCTAGGTTCGTCCATTTTGGGCATGTATCGATAATTCATTCCTTTTTATTGCTGAGTAAAATTCAAATGTTTGAATACACTCCATTTTGCTTATCCATTCATCAGTTGAGGGACATTTGGGTTGTTTCCACTTTTGACTATTATGCATAATGCTGTTATGAACATTTGTGTGCATGTTTTTTCATGGATGTATTTTCAATTATCTTGGTTACATATCTAAGAGCAGAATTGCTGGGTCACATGGTAACTATGTTTAACTTGTTGAGGCACTGCCAGATTTTTTGCAAAGTGGCTGCACCATTTTACATTCCCTCCAACAGTGTATGAAGGTTCCAATTTCTCTGTTTCCTCACCAACACTTGTTGTAGTCTGTATTTTTGGTAACAGCCATCCTAGTGGGTGTGAAGTATGCATTTTTAATTTGCATGTCCCTGATTGCTAATAATGTTGAGCATTTTTTCATGTGTTTATTGATCATTTGCATATCTTCTTTGAAGAAAAGTGTAGCCAAATCCTTTGCCCATATTTTAATTTGCTTATTTGCCTTTTTATTAGAGTTGTAAAAGTTCTTTATATATTCTAGATAAGAAAGTCCCTTATCACATATATAATTTACAAATAGTTTCTCTAATTCTGTGGGTTGTCTTTTCATTTTCTTGATGGTATCTATTGAAGCACAAAAGATTTTAAATTTAATTAAGTCCAATATAGCTAGCTATGTTTTATTTGGTTGCTTATGCTTTTGGTGTTAGGCCACTACTTTTCACACCGGTTTCAGTGTTGAGTCGTTGCGTAAGGCCATGCTTGAGCCACAGGCTATCTCCTGCCTCTGCCTTTCAGGTCCAGAGCATTTTTTCCTCCTCTGGCTTCAACAAGGGCCCCAGAGCTATCACCATGCCATTTAGTCAAAAGCATCCCAATTTTGTGGGCATGTATGGCCAAGTCCAGCTAAAGTCCTTCCTCTGCAGTGACTTAGCACATGGCTTGTTGCAGTAGATTCCTGGATGTGGCTCCAAGCGCCACTATATACTGGCTAAGTGATCTTGCCTGAATAAACTTCATCCTTGATAAGGCTCACTTTCTTCATGTTTAAGACACTGTGAACATTATAGTACATCACTCATGTAAAGTACTTAGCCAAGTGCCTGGCACATTATAAATAATTAATGTTTGCTTCTCCTGTAATGCTGCTGTTACTGATTGTTTTATCCCTGCAACAGAGCTTGTCTTCCACAGCTCCAGGAATTCTGGGTTCTCTCTCTTCCATCTTAGGTTGGTAACACAGGCTGCACTCTACTCCCATGAAAGTATTCTGATAGTATGCTTTGTCTCTCTTCCTTTTTACTTTGGGGGGTAATGCCTATCATTCCCTAACAGATCATCACCCATGCCTTCCTAAGTCCCACTCTTCATATGGAGTTTATCCCCCAACTGCTTATTTTATCTGGCATATCTACCCAATGCTTACCCAGGAACACTTAAAACTTTAAAATGCCTCCTCCTGGGCTTTGCCACTCCTCCTAGCCCAGGTCTAGTTCTCCTTTCCTTTCATGGCCTGGGTTCATTTTCAACATTTAAGGTTTTCACGATTTACATGTGTCCACTTCCTTCCACCCTCTCTTTTTCTACTCAACTCTTTCTTCCTCCTGAAGATACCCTGGTCTCTTTGCAGCTTCTTAAAAATAAAAAATACCAGGTTCATGTCCATCTTGGGGGCCTGTCTCTAGCGGTTCCCTGTATCTACAGTGCTCTTCCCCACATATCTGCTCTGCTAATTGCTTCAAGTCTTTGGACAGATCTCCCCTTTTCAGTAATGCCTACAACTTTAATACTGCAACTTATCTATCCATTCCATGAGGCATGCCTAATCCCCTTAGCTGCTCTAGGTTTTCTTTTTTCCCCCACAGAAATCACCATCTTCTGCCTTTTGCATAATTTACTTCTTTAATATTTACTGTTTAGATAGTTTTAAAACCTTATTAGGATATAATTAGCTAGTTTATTAATATTAATAATAGGAAGAGAGTAAACGGGGGCCCAGATATTATAAGCATAGTCATCTAGGCAGCTTCACCAGGAACCTGGGGAGCTTCACACTCCCCAGGGAACTACTGGTGGAAGGGATGGACAAAAGAGGGGGGGAGGGGGGAATACTTGCCTGTCAGTCTAACCTGGAGAACAGTCAATTGGCTAGAGGGGTGGACCCCAAAGCAAGCCCATGAAATTTTGGGAATACATAAACCTCAGAGTTCCCTCTCTCTTGTTCTTTTTCTCTCTTGCGCTCTCTAGCTCCATGGTCCATATTCATTAGTGTGCTTTCCTGTTCTCTCTCATAACCATGTGACCTTAAGCAGCCGCATGGCCCATGGCCATGCAGACCCCACACACAATGGACTGCAGCTGGGAACACAGGCTAAGGTAGCCAGATGCTGGACTGGACTGAACTTGAATATCAAACAGAAATTCTGAGCAGTTGCCTTAATTCTGGCCCCGTTAAATACAAAATTGGACTTCTTCCATGGCGAGAGGTACAGAGATGGGACCTTGGATGGGAACCCCCTTAATTTTACATCATCAATAAAGCTTTCCACAAAACCCCATCCTCCTATGCGGGACTCAGAAAATTCTTTTCCCTGAGGCACCCCAAGAACGCCACTTCCACTGATAACAGCTTTATCTAAAGCAATGCCTCATGGCTGCTGGACAAATACAGTCAAACCTTGGTTCTCCAACGTCTCCCATCTTGAACAGTTTGGTTCTCAACTAAGTTGTTCACAGAAAAAATGTCTCGGTTGTAGACCAAAACTTCAGTTTTGGACTTGAAAACCCTTTTATGCTGATACCTTAGAATGACAAAAGCATCTCTCAGGTAACAAACAAAGGAGAGAATGCTTTTGTTGCTGACAATTTTAAAACTTAAAGAGGCCATCAAGAGTGCTAATCTTGCTAAGGGTGTGAAAGTGCTCATAAAACAGCAATCACAGGCAACTGAATAGGTGTAAAAACTGTTGTTGATCTGGATAAAGAAAAAGTGGTGAGCCAGTGATAGAATTTCAGAGGCAGTGATAGATGAAAAATTCCTAGTTGGGGGTGGGGGGAGGTGGGGAGGATGTGGTTCAAGAAATTTAAGAGTATTTATTCATAAATTAAACAGCACATTAGACATGTACTGTATATATAAAGGTTAAAACAGGGAATCATTTGGGGTCTGGAATGGATTAATTCAATTTACATTATTTCTAATACAAAAGAACGAGTTGGTTTTTGAACAAATTGCTTCTCTAACAGCCTTCCAGGAAGAATTAAGTTGGAGAAACCAAGTTCCACTGTATCTGTTGAAATGAGTGAATGGTCACGATTTGCACTTCTCGGATCCCCAGTGAGGATGAACATATGTGTTTCCTCTTTTGTGAATTGACTGTTCATTCTTTGGTCCATTTGTTCATGTTTTCTTTATTATTGATATACTAGAGGCCCGGTTCATGGATTCGTGCACCAGTGGGGTACCTTGGCCTGGCCTGCAGGGATCGAGCCGAAACCGAGCCGAAACCGGCTCTCTGACATCCCCCGAGGGGTCCCAGATTCTGAGAGGGTGCAGGCCAGGTCGAGGGACCCCACCTGTGCACGATCAGGACCGGGGAGGGACCGTAGGAGAGCTCCAGGGTGTGTCTGGCGCATCTCGCCCAGTCCTCATTGGCTGGACCCCAGCAGCAAGCTAACCTACCGGTCAGAGCATCTGCCCCCTGGTGGTCAGTGCGTGTCATAGCGTCATAGTGACTGGTCGAACAGTCGAACGGTCAGACACTTAGCATATTAGGCTTTTATTATAGGAACTTTTTAGAATTCTGTGACATTATTCCTTTGTTAGTATGCTTACTCGTTTTATTTATAACAAGCACCTGTCACAGTCCATGGCACCGGCACCAAGAATCTAGTGGTGACTGTTGAGATGCAAACTCATGAATACTCAACAAATGTGTTCAGGTTAATATCACTGTGCATTCACATTTGGAAAAGGAAATGAAAAATGCCTGTTTAAAAAAAAACACAGAATAATTACAAGGGGAAAAAAAATCATCCAACCTACCCTGGCAAGCAGTCCCCGCAGACAGCATCACTGGTGACAGAACAGTTTGCTTTCTGGAAGCGGTTCACCACCGCACAGTCCAGGCACGGCTTGCATTTCTGAAAGCCCCAGTCCTCTTTGAACCTGTGCAGCCGGCAAGTCACACACTGAGCATCCTCCCCGTAGCCAAAGCCACATTCCTGTGGGGATTAACAGGCAATAGAAAGCTATTCAAACACTGCAAGCATGAAAAAGGAAAGAGGCTGGGATGAAAGGAAGACCTGTTCTAGTGATTACTGAGTGCCAGCCCTCCTAGAGACAAAGGCAGCTCTCTAAGCAAGTTCAAATGTGTCTCCCACTGCTAATCATCTCTCTTACTATGAGAGGTATACTTAGTCGTCCACTTTATTCAAGAAACCACGATCATTTGAATAATAATGGTTCTCCAGGACCCCCACTGCTGCATTATTGCAGGTTATGGCAGAATTATGGCACTTTCCCCTTTTCTAATTAAGCCAGTCTTGTGAATGTTCAGAAACTAAAGTCAGGGAAATATTCAGATAAAAGTCAGTGAATATTCAATATTCACTTATCAAGGCAGAAAACAAGTACTTTGATATCAACAATGGTATTTTAGAAAATGAGGATAACTCATAATACGAAATTTCATAAGTTTACAAGTCTAGAAGTCTACCCAGTAGAGAGCACCCTAAAATGTTCAGCAGCTTAACATTGTCTGATAGTAGGAAGATTCTTACATATTTCTCTAAAAAACACTATATTCTTGTTTGGATAAAACTGTGTGGTACTAAAGGTCATAAGTGTCTCTGGACTTGGATGTCAGAACACCGTACTCTTTTCCAAGATTGGGCAAAACAAATGGCTCTTTGACCCACATTATGATCCTTTCCACATGTTTGGGAACTAAACAAATTACAGCAGATCACCTAATGTAATTACCAGTATAATGCAACCATAAAAAGAATGAGGCAGATGTGTGCTTGTGATTGTTCAAAAAATAAGCTATCATACAGAATTAGAAGTATGATCCCATTTCTTGAGTACTAACATTTGAGTACTAACATTTATTGGGTGCTTATTCTATTCCAAGAACTTTATACATATTTTCTCATTAATTCATACTCCTCCCCAATGAGATAAGCACTATCATTATCCCATTTCATGGATCTAATTATGGAGCTTCCCAGAAGGTATGTACCTTAACCAAGGTGACATAGCTAATGTTAGAACCAGGATTTGAATCTACACAGTTTAATTCCAGAGTTAGACTTCATAACACTAGGGTTGGCCAGGTACCTTATCTGAGATATACATAGGAAGATGTCTGAAAGATTACATACCAAATGTTAACACTGGTTATCTATACTTTATGATGGTTGCTATAGAACATTGGTCATTAAAAAAAAAGTCAGCAGCCTGAGAACTACAAGAAGAACGTGTATGCAAGAGCATGCCAATCAAATCCACACACAAGACTGTATGCACAGAGGGAGGCAGGGCTCTGACAAAATCCCTCAGACTCAGCCTCCTCAGATGTAAACTACAGATGCCAGAATGCAAATCCTAGCTAGTTCAAAATTCTCACTTTTAATAGAATTTATATATTTTAATTCCTTCATCCATATTTATATACACAGTTATCTAGGCAATATTTACTAGCCAAAAATTAAATCAAAACCAACACGAAGGACAGTATAACCTGTAGTCAATAAACTACTCAATAAAAAATATTAATAATAAAAGTCCAATCTAGATTTCTTTTACTAATGAACTCATTTACATTTTGGAGGAGTGACACCTTCCCTCCTTTTGTTTACTCTGCCTGTCTTTCAAATGTATACCTTGAACATGCAAAACAAAGACAGAGGTGATAAAAAAGCAAAAGGCTAACCACCTTCTTAATTCTGAGTGCTCTAGCTACACGATTGTTCTAAACCAAAGCACAGACAGGAGGAGGAAAAAAACCAACCACTTGATTTGAAGAACTAATTCACAAATTAGAATTTCTTTAAAACCATTAACAGGAATTAGAGGAATTGAGTTACTCTCAATTTTTATAATTCTGTAATAATTTAGGTATTTTTTTTGCAAAAAGCATCCATTACTCTAGTAATTTTAAAAAAATGAAGATATATAAAGAAATTCACAAAGAATGTCTTGGGTCATGTAGGACCATGTCTCCACTAGGTCTTTGTGGAGAGGCCAATACTTTTTTTGTGTGTGTGTGTGTGTGTGTGTGTGTGCTCTGTCCCTGGGCAGTATGGATCTGCCTGGGGAGAGAAGTGTGTTTGTGCTGAGAACTTTAGTTGTTGAGAAAGCTCAGCTAACCCAAAGGCTTTCTTTAAGTATAGAAGGGAGGCTCCACCCCATCTCCTAGGATCAAGGCAAGCACGTAACCCCTGGACAACCCCTGGACAGTGGGGACCTCCCCATTCACAGGCTCAGCATCTCCACTTCAAAGGTTCACACAAAGACAATGTTTCAAAATCATGATTTGATCCAGGCAACTTGGATGGTAAGGGTCCCATATACAAGTTAAAACACAACAAAGACGAGAAAAGAGAAAAGGGAGAGTAAAAGGGAAAACAAAGGGAGAGAAAGGAAAAAGAGACAGAAGAGGTATATTAACTGGGAGTAAAGTCTGACATTTTGTTTTTCAAGCCAGGTTGATAGAGGAGGGAAAGTGTGTATTTTCCTTCATTGAAGCTAAAGTCACATGAGTTTAAATGCCAACTCTGCCACTTGTCAGCTAAGTTATTTTGGAAACTCTCTGATCCTCAGAGACATGGAGATAATAATACCTGCCCTACAAAGTTGTTTTGAGGAATAAGCAAGAAAACCTATTAAGCCTCTAAACTGTAAATGAAGCACAAAGTGGGCATTCGTCAAATACATGATACCTATGGCAATTATTATTTTGGGTTTTCTACATCCCAATAAACCAACTTTCCTGATTAACGTATAATCACTGGGAACAGGGATTCTTCAGACCCCAATATTTTCAAGATTACTTAAAACACTGCTTTCCATTTAAAACATTTTTACTAAATAATTTTTTTTCTAAAATGAATCGCAATTGCCTGCCTTTTAAAGAATAGTAATCTGTATATATATAAAAGCTTAAGTGAGCCTTACGACTGGTCAACCAAACGACTGGTCGCCCGGTCACTATGACACACACTGACCACCAGGGGGCAGACGCTCAACGCAGGAACTGCCCCCTGGTGGTCAGTGTGCTCCCACAGCCAACGTCCTGCAGTCCCTCCTACCCCCCTACCCCCTCCCCCGTTGGCTGGCCCTAATCACCTTGATCGCTGGCCAGGCTAAGGGACCCCACCCGTGCACGAATTTGTGCACTGGGCTTTTAGTTAAAATATAATTTAACTTTATCTGGTTGAGCCAACTGCTGCAATGTGCTGTAATACAAAAAACTAGGGATCCCTGTGTGTATGTGAACAGTTCTGCTGTTTTCACACCCCTGGCAGGAAGTCAACTGTCATTTCCTGTTCTTGCTGAGTGTCATTGTCTCCAAGGATTCACTTTCTTTCTCCAGTCCTAAGAAACTAGATTAAATGATCCAAATAGAAATGAACTTGAACAAATATAAATGGGTGTTTTGATTTCTCATCTCTTTTGAAAAAGATCAGAGATTTTAGTGTTGGGGAGAACTTTGTTCTCATTTTTTGAATCCTGACTGTATCCTAGAGTTTACATTGTACACAAGAACTATTTTAACCGATGCATTTTTGCCATAGATCACTTTGTGTCATTTACATGTCATTGTATTTTGTAGAATAAGGATGTTATGAAAAAAATTGGGGGTCTATTCTACACTGGCCCAAAATCATATACAGAAAGAAATGCTTCCCATGCATCATAGTTTGCCTTCATTATCTGGGTATTAACTTACTATTTCTGCTTAGAGTTTATGTTTTGATGACAATAATAATAATCTTTATGGTTAGGTTAGGGGTTGAATAAGGCTTTGTATCAATTACTCCCACAAACAATGCCACAATGTACTGAGCATGTACTATAAATCATATAGTCTCCTGGGAACTTGCATAGAGATTATTTGGGGAAATGTTATTTAAATATATTTTCTCTAAATTATTCGCCAATTTAAAAAAGATTAGAAAACCAGCCTATTATTTTAAAACTTTTAAAAATTAAATAGCTTACAGTTATGAAGTGACAAGCTACATGTTAAATTAACCACAAACATTAAATTAATTGAAAATTTAGAGAAGTTATTTCCAAGAAATGTAATTACAGTATAGTGTACAGGGCAGTAATCACTTTTAGAATGAACTGTGCTATTTATAGAGCACTAGGAACACAGAGATGCTGTAATTATTTGAAATCCAGGCTATACATTATACAGCATAATATGTATTTTCTATCTGAGATTAGGAATCTGTGAATTTGGAGGTCTGCTCAGGGCGATCAGTGCCCTTAATCCCTGTGTTCAAGAGTCAACTGTAAATTTTAAATTACCCATAATATAAATGTCTACTTTGATGTTTTTATTTCATTCAGTAAAACTAGGTGATTAAAATACCTTGAAATCTTCCCATTAAGTTCAATAAATAACTACAAAGGAAAATAAGAAAGGAGGCTAGAGACCATTTCTTTTTCCTTCTCTTTTTATAACCTCTTATATTGTAAAATTACTATAACATACAAGATTTTTCTCAAAAAACAAAAACACATTCCTTCCCATCTCTAGTCTCTGAGTTCCTACTCCCTCCATACAGGCAAACACTGTTATCAGGTTTTGGGATAACCTGCCAGAAATATTCTCCATATGCACCACTGTTCTGCAACTAATTTTATTATTGCCCCCACTCAAAGCATCTTGGAGAGTCCCTCAGACCAGCATATGGAGATGTCCCATCGTATGGCGGCAGCTTCTTCAACTCTGCAGATGTCCTTAACCATCACTGTGTCTCAAGGGTTGAAACATAGAGGGCAACACGTTTGGTGAATTTCACCAGTGCACATCACTGATCTAACTGTGCATTTAATAAAAACAGTATCAAATCTTTGGCATATTTTCTCTCATTACTTTTGAATAGAAAGGGGCAATTTCCTTAGGCATATTATTTTCTGTGGCCAGCTAATATATTACACTTGGGAACAGAAGAAAAGGTATGAGGGAGTTTTTGGTAAAATAAAACAGATTACTGAAAGGAGAGAGTAGGCTAGTCATGCTGTGTTCAAGCTTAGCCTTTTGACAAACTATCTCCTTGACTAAACTCTACAAGCTCCTCTGAGCCATTTTCAACAAGGCCTTGTTCTTAGGCCTTGTCCTTAAGAGCCCAGTTGTCCAAAAATCCTGTCAAGTAAGTTTAGCTTCAATCTATACCACCACCCTGCCCGCCTCATACTGCTTATCCTCAATATCTGATCAAATTTCCTCAACCACCGTCCCTCAGATGATATCTGATCACTCTGGCCTGCCTTCAGTAACAATCCTGTTAAGTCTGTTTAGCCAGAATCCCCCCTACTCTGATGTTTCCTCTTAGTAATGTCCCATACTGACTCTGCTCCTTGGTTATAAACCCCCACTTGTCTATGTTGTATTGGTATTGAGCCTAGTTCTATCTGAGGTCTCTTTTCCCCTATGGCAATAGTTCCTGAATAAAATTTGCTTTTATTGCTTTAACCTCTATTCTTCTCTTTGAGACTTTCCCAGTTGCACTAGGGTTCTCCTTCTCATTATTTCATGAGAAGGACTCTGTGGTGTGTGTGTGTGTGTGTGTGTTTGGTGAGGAAGGATAAAGATGGTAGGGAAGAGTAAGTCAGTCAATGGCCTGGGCTTCAGAATAAGATATGTGTGTTTTATTTTTTTAGAACATGGTCTTCCATTAATATCAATTTTAGGTATGTACTTGGGCTTTAAAATAATCCTATAGTCTTTATTTCTGAATAAATAAAGACTATATTCAGGCACCTGGCACCTTAAAAACCTGAAGGAAATACCTTCCCTGAATCCCTGAGAAAATCTTTTTACTAATAAACTTTGAGGTGGGAAAATAGATACACAAATTTTTAAAAATACAATTAAAAAAACAACATTGTTGTAGGGTTCCTAGTTCTGAAAATCATGCAATAAGTTAACAATTCTTTGTACTTGACATCTCCTTTACCACTCTTTCCCAAGAGCTTATCATAGCACCTGGTACTGACAAGGATTCTTTGCTTGATCAAACTTTAGTAGGTTCCTAAAGCTTCTCCTAGGCCCATCTGTGCACGCCCTTGCAAAATCCAGTTTTGGCAAGACCTTCACTAAGTCAGTTTAACCAGGAGCCCCACCCTCAATATCTGATAGAGTTCCTTATCCTCCATCATGCCTGAACACCATGTTAGGTCGGCTTTAGCCAGAAACCCCCTTACTCCTTATGTTTCCTCTTAGTAATTTTCTATCCACTGACCCTCACCCTGCTCCTTGGTTATAATTCCCCCTTGCCCATGCTGTATTTGGAGTCAAGCCCAATCTCTCTCCCTACTGTAAAGTCCCATTGCACTGGTCCCTATATCTACTGCGAAGGTCCTGAATAAAGTCGGCCTTACCATTTTCATCACTGATTTTTTTTAATAGTACACAACAGGCTGGTGAGTAATAAGTACTTGCTGGATAAACAAATGGATGAATTTTGTTTAAGGCAGTATTTCTTAAAGTTATTTTTATTTTATTCCAGGGAGCAAAACTGTGTAAAGTTTATGGCAATGGCTCCCACTTGGTAAGATCCTCCTAGGCTGGTGGAGTGGAGTTGGGGGTGGGGGCAAATAAGGGTGAGGGTGGAGGTGTGAGCAGCCTTTTTTGCGGTGGTTCCAAGACAAGAGAGGGCTGGATCCATCTGGGTTGCTTACACCCAAGCTGGCAACAGGAGTAGCTCTGTCACTCTGCCCAATACTTTTAAGCCACATTCGGTGGCTTTGCAGTAGCAAAATGACTCAAAGTAAACAGTCCTCAAATCCCCTTCTCCCTTTTCTCCCTCTGCAAATCCAGCACTGAACAAAAACACAAGTGGAGCCCATCTACACCTACATTTTCGAGGAGCAGTTCCTCAGGCCACAGGATCCTCACAGACCATCAATTGTCCAGGAAACACATTCTGGGGCCTTGGGTCTAAGCTCTATTTATTTGTACAGCCAATAAGTTATTAAATTTGGTTCTTTGAACTTTAAAAGTTCATGTCTGGACAAAGAAGAAGCTACTTGTGGAGAAAATCTAGGGCATACAAATGGAAACGACAAATTAGATTTACATGGCTGGTGTTTAGAAATCAGCTTTTTAAATTTCCTTTCATAAAACAACACCAAAGACATACCCTCCTGACAACTTTCAGTTTATGAAAATCCATAGTTGAACTTTTATAAGGAAAAGTACAAGCTAGAGCTTGTTAATATTTGCCAAACACCACAGGGCTCGATTAGGACAATTAAACATAAATAAAGTGAGCAACATAGCAATTAAGTGGCAAAAATGAATCTTTTTTATGCTTGCAAATTGCATTAATTTTTGTGTGTGTGACTTTCTTTTTTTTTTTTTTTTTTTAAATATATTTTATTGATTTTTTACAGAGAGGAAGGGAGAGAGATAGAGAGTTAGAAACATCGATGAGAGAGAAACATCGATCAGCTGCCTCCTGCACATCTCCCACTGGGGATGTGCCCGCAACCCTTACTTTGAAAATCATGCCAGAGACTTGAAGTCTGTTTCAAGTAGTTTATCCAAAAATGAGTGTCCTGATTTACTGCTTGGAGGCAATCATGTTAAAAGCACATTATTGGCATTAATGCTCAGTAAGGAGGAGGGGCCATGGCTAAGCAAATTTTAGAGTAAGAAGTAAAAATCTATGTGATCACTCAGGAAAACAAAACTCATCCTCTCTCACAAATACCAATGGTGTTTATTCTCATAAGCTGAAAGAATGTCTGTGTAATACTCCTACCCATATTCACTACTCGAGACACCCAGCATGTACTTCTTATGGAGCAATGTAAACAAAACTTTGTATTTTTTTGCCTCAGAAATAGGAAAAAGACACTATCAATTATCCCCATAAACTTTCAAAAACTAAACCCTGTAGAGGAAGAGAGAACAACTAAATATGGCTCAATGGATAAAATCCTCAAAACAGACTCCAAATGGCTCAGTGATGGGTCACGGGTTTTCCCCGAGATATAAAAAAACTACTTATTAAGCTGAATTACTATAAAGAACCTAAATAAGAAGAAGTGATGCTTGGGCTTTCAGGGAGGGAACTGGAAACCAAAAGAGCTAATGGGATGAGACTGCTCAGGATGGCACAAGAGGGCACACAAAGGTATGAGGAGCCACAGGGATGGCGCCCACTTGGCAAGACCAAACAGGAGCTATGGAGGAACAGAAACAAGTGGATGCTTTGAAACCAGTGGCCAGCACAGAGGCTCGAAGGAGGAAGAAGAGGATGGAGGCTGACCAGGGAGCAGCTCCTGCACCGCACATGTGCAGCAGGTGAACATGATTTGGATAGCTATCTGTTTCAGAAGTGGGTCCTCAGTCAGAACATCTGGAGGAAAGTTCACGATTCTAGAGCAGCACTGTCCAATACAACAGCTATAACTTCATGTGGCTGGCGAAACATAAATTTAATTAATTAAAATGAAATGAAATAAACAATCCAGTCCTTGGTGACACAAGCCACATTTCAATATGTCTTAAATAGGAAGTAGAATAATAATATGTATTATCCTATATAATAAAGAGCTAATATGAAAATGGTCATCACACCCTCACACAGTCATGCCATAACGGCTCAGACACTCAACACTGGGGAGAGAGGAATGAGGACCAGCCAGGCACAAATGAGCTCACAAGAGAGGAATGGAGACCAGCCAGGCACAAATGAGCTCGTGAGAGAGGAATGGGAGCATCCAGGCTGCAGCCCAGGAGAGGGACAAGCTGTCCACCCCGCAGTCCCAGGCGCCAGCAGCTGGGGATGCAGCCTGGGAGAGGGACAAGCTTCCCACCCGATGGTCCTGGGCGCCAGCGGCTGGGGCTGCGGCCTGGGAGAGGGACAAGCCTCCCGCTCTGCGGTCCCAGGCACCAGCAGCTGGGGCTGCAGCCTGGGAGAGGGACAAGCTGCCCGCCCCACAGTCTCAGGCACCAGTGGGTACACCTGTGCAAGGGGCCCAGGAGAGGGACATCAGCTGCCCGCCCCATGGTCCCCTGCGGCTGCGGCTGGCCTAGGCAAAGCCAGCCAGGTCCTGGATGTCTGCGGCCGGCCAGAGGGAGCGAAGCCCGAGTCACGGGTGCGGGGTGAGGCAGAGGTGGTTAAGGGTGATCAGGCAGGCAGGCAGAGGGGTTAAGGGTGATCAGGAAGGCAGGCAGAGGGGTTAGGGGCGATCAGGCAGGCAGGTGAGCGGTTAGGAGCCAGCAGTCCCGGATTGCGAGAGGCAGTCAGACATCCTCTGAAGGGTCTTGGATTATAGAGGATGCAGGCCGGGCTGAGGGACCCCCCAACCCATGCACAAATTTTATGCACCAGGCCTCTAGTTATAATATATTTAGCATTCCAGGTAAAAAGCAATTCATTATTTATAAATGTAGTCATCTGACAATTAATAAAAAGTTTAGTCTTAATCAAAAGACTAAATTTTTCCCTTGACTTTGTTTTGTACATTTTTTTTTATTGATTTCAAAGAGGAAGGGAGAGGGAGAGAGAGATAGAAACATCAATGATGAGAGAGAATCATCCATTGGCTGCCTGCTGCATGCCCCCTACTGGGGATCGAGCCTGCAACTCAGGCATGTGCCCTTGACCGGAACTGAACCCAGGACCCTTCAGTCTGCAGTTGGATGCTCTATCTACTGAGTCAAACCAGCTAGGGCAGAAGATAGATTTTTTTAAAATCCTATATAATAAAGAGTTAATATGCTGATTAGACCAAACAGTAGAACGACCGTCCAGATGACCTTCTGGAAAAAACCAGGGCTGCAAGGGCCGGCCGAGGCAGCTGGGGCTGTGAGGGCCGAGCTCCTTGCATGAATTTCGTGCATCAGGCCTCTAGTAAAAAATATTAGAGCTGATAATACCTTCACCCTCTGGTTTGATTCTCCAGAAATAATTTTGAGGTTATAGTCTCTGAGTTCAAAGGATGAAGGTTAAGGAGCAATTTCTTAGAAATCATTTACTCAACTTGGCATCTGTAAAGTTTCATTTAGATTTTCACAGAGATTTGGGAAATGAAGAACTTTTGAGGGGTGGAAATATCATAGTCTATTTTCCTCATGGGCACTGTTGATTTTTAACTACTTTGTTTACTGATCCTAGATATTCAGATCTTCTATAAAGAATCCTATATAATAAAAGCTTAGGTGGAGTCATGTGTGACGTCATCACAAGATGGCTGCCACAAGATGGCCGCTCTCACAAGATGGCCGGCATGAGAGGGCAGGTGGGGGCAACCAGGCCTGCAGGGGAGGGCAGGTGGGGGTGACCAGGCCTGCAGGGGAGGGCAGTTGGGGGCAATCAGGCAGGCAGGGGAGCAGTTAGGCATCAATCAGGCCAGCAGGGGAGTGGTTAGGGGGTGATCAGGCAGGTAGGTAGGTGAGCGGTTAGGAGCCAGCAGTCCCAGATTGTGAGAGGGATGTCCGACTGCCGGCGGACATCCCCCAAGGGGTCCCAGATTGGAGAGGGTGCAGGCCGGGCTGAGGGACACACACCCCCCATGCATGAATTTCGTGCACTGGGCCTTTAGTATTTATATAAACAGAACAAAGTCTTTTTGAAAATGCATGTTACTAAAATCCACAGATTAAAATATATCAGCTGAGATGCTGTAGTTAAGTAGATGTCACACAGAGTTTGAAGGTCAGTTTTTTTCTTTTAAAAAAAAATATATTTTTATTGATTTTAGAGAGGAAGGGGGAAGGAGAGAGAGAGATAGAAACATCAATGACGAGAATCATTGATCAGCTGCCTCCTGCATGCCCCCTACTGGGGATTGAGCCCACAAACTCGTGCATGTGCCCTGACCGGTGACCAACTGGTTCATAGGTCAATGCTCAATCACTGAGCCACAGCGGCGGAGTGAAGGTCAGCCAGTTTCAATCCAAAGGGAAAGCTCAGGATATGGAAAGCCACCACTTATCTAACACAACAACCAGAGAGAGGCCCTGCACCAGGAATTACTGTGGAATGCATAAATCTTAGTGTTCTGCTGTTTGTAGATCATTGATCAAAAATCTATGAATGACAACACTCAACTTTAAATAATGGCAGTCTGTAGGGGCAAAGGACTTCTCTTTTAAAAGTAACTTTAAATAAAAAGAAAAATCTTTTGTTCCTTTTCTAACAGGAAGACTTTGATGCTTTATTTAGAACAACAAAATGATACATCAATTCTCTACAACTAGTAACATCTTCAAAAGGTCAGAAAATAAAGCAAATAGATATATAACTCTGAACCTGCTCTCAAAAAAGAAGAGCCCCAAGAATATACATGACTTAGAAATATGCTAGAACACACACACAGTGTTTCTTAACAAATAATGGTTAAAATGAATATATTTTAAAATGACCCTGGGAGTAACATACACTCAACTTGGGAAGACTGATAATACTTGCATTGTCAAATGTTCAAAACCCTGGTTTGGAAAAGAACTGCTCTCTTGGAGCACCATTACTTAAGAGACCATTGAGCTCTACTTCTTGACTAGCAATGGTAACATTCATTTCTTTTTCCATAATTGCAATTTATTTATTTTTCTTGTTTTGTTTTAAATCTTCATTGTTGAAAGTATTACATATGCCCCCTTTTCCCCCCCCAATGACCTCTTCTAGCCCACCCCTCATCCCAGGCCTTCATCACCCTATTATCTGTGTCCAATAACTTGTATATATGCATACAAGTTCTTTGGTTGATCTCTTCCCACCCAGTCACCCCCGCCTTTCCTCTGAGATTCTCAGAGGGTAACATTCATTTTAAGAAAGAAAAGTCTCAGTATGTGAGCATTACCACTTTCTGTTATCAATGCTTTATTTTTAAATGTTTAGTAGACTATCAATTCTTTTTAATTAATACAAATAAATCTTAATAATTCTAGTCTTTCAATAAAATACAATAAACACTAAGTTATATAAAACAATGACATTTATTGAATTCTGGTTATTAGAACCTACTTCTTTTGTGTTCTATTTGGCTAAAGTGACACAATGAACCAAGAATTCTGCCATGGTGTCCACATCTTCACTAGTAATTAATGAAAAGAATTTAGCTAAAAATACTACATTTAAAAAACACAGATCTACAACTATACCATGCATACCATACCTTAGACAACTCCATGCCTGGTCCACACTGCTTGCAGAGAACACAATTTCCAAACCGATCCTTGAATTCTTGTTGTCTACAATCCCCTGTTTCACAAATCACTTTACAGACCTGAAAAAAAAATGTTTCACAAAGCATTATATTAAAGTAAGTTAATTGCATTTTTTGCAAGGAAGAAACAGTATCATCAGGATTAATTCCCATAATCACTGAATGTAAACATTAAGTCAGAGTGAGGCCAATTTAATTTTCACTTTAGGAATAAAAACCTTTTTGAATATGTAAGTGGAACAAATAAATCAATATGTCTGATTATTTTCTGTATTCTCTGAATGAGGTTCCCTTTTTCTTGGAATCAACTGCTATCTTCCTCTGATACATTTCTGAGGACCCAAGGTAGAAAATGCCTTAAGAGCTGCTCTCTTTTTTAGGAGGATTATAAAAGAACAGTCATGCAGAGACCCAAGGTCCTTTGTAATCTCAAAAATTCTGATTTCCAAAACTATATTTTTGATCATCAAGAAATATAAGCATATTCAAGGATAATGAATTGAATAAATAAATAAATGAAATTAATTAGTATAGCTATAGGAATTTTGCTATTATCCTTTACACATATCTGCCACCCAGTTTTGATGTAGAAATTTCAAACTTTTCAGGTGAACTGCATTTATTTAGAGATTGTCTTTCGATAACTTCTGACAATCTTGAGATCAGTAAAACTCTTGATGATGAAGATGACAATGGTAGCCAAACACTCTGAATGATTCAAATTAAAAGTACTATGTAAATATGAACTTATATGCTTATTGACTACCATTTAACCATTTAAATAGGACCTAATGATATACTTTGGTTCACAGCATAGGACTTAAATAGAAAGATTATCTATTTTGGCAAAAACATAGGTTGTAAGTAATTTTCAAAATATAGCCTTTTTTCTTATTTTATCTAAAAACAGTAAATTCACTTTATATACGATCATCCTACAAAATTGTGTTATTCTGTTTTCTTAACAGTATTTTGTGGGGGGAAAAATTGTCCGAAATAATAGAATTTCAGATTGGTGACAACATTCAGTTCAACCTTTCATCGTTAGCACAAATGCCCTCAATGACATTCCTGACTATAATTTTGTTTTCCAAAATGAAAGCTAAAAACCTCTAGGAAGTACTGGGAGAACAGTGACTGCTGTTATGGATAAAGCCTATCACACACAGGTACACACTGAATTGTTTTTGATGGCTATAATAATGAGCAATTATTCAGTACAAATTACCTCCACCTTGTAGCAGAAATATCTGTAAAGATATCGGCAAGCCTCCTTATATAAAAACAAAGACGGAACCTCCTGAGCAGGCAGAAGGGAGAGTTCATGGTGGAATTTAGGCCTACAACATGATTTGGGGCTAAAGGTCTAGTAATCTCCTCCTGCCTCTCTTCACTGTCCTTGACTACCAATCTTAGAGGAGTTTGGTTTTATTTGAGAGAGGTAAGAGATTCCCTCCCACTGCAAAGCAACTGCAATGGTTTTGAGAAAGACATTACCCAACCTCCTCCTTCATTCCAATGTTTCACTACCTCAACTGAAAGAAAGGAAGCTTTCCTTATATCTGCCTGAATCTCAGACTCTAAATGGACCCCATTTCCTCTTATTTTGTCTTCCAAGAAGACTTTGAGTACTGCCTTCAATATAAATAATTCTTTTTATAGTTGTAGATCATAATTATATCTTCAAACTAAATAAGTTTCAATTCTTTTGAACACCTTCATAGATCTTTTGTGTCAAGCTTTCAATCATGAAAACCCTCCATCTGTCCTTAATGCTTTTTGGAACCTAGAATATAAATAACTATATTAAAATAACAGAACTTTCAAAAATCAATTCTAAATACTTCACAAACTGTGTGAGTCATGGGCTCCAAGTCAGACTCTATGGTCTTGTTAGGTGCTGTGGGAATGCCTGTAAACCCAAAGTAATAACTGTCATGGGGCTGCAAGTAAAAATAAAATATAATTTTGACAATTGTTACAAAAGTCCAGACTCAGGAGCAATCTTTGATTTATTAATTAAATGTAACAATTATAAAATGCAATTTGAAAGCAAATTTTAAAATATGGAATCAGACATAGAAAACAGTTCGGGTACTATGTATATGAATTCTTCCACCACTCTCTTTTTTTATTATTTATTGATATATATTTTTAGAGAGAGAGGGAGAGGAAGAGAGAGAGAGAGAGAGCAAAACATCAATCAGCTCCTGCACGTGCCCCAATCAGAGATCGAACCTGCAATGTGAGCATGTGCCCTGACCTGTAATCAAACCAGCGACCTTTTGGTACATGGGACGACACTCAACCAACTAAGCCACACCAACCAGGGCTCACCACATTCTTATGAAAGTAGAGTTGACTTACCAAATAGGCTAGCAAAGCTACAATGGTGAAAAATGTTTTCTCTTGTTCTAGTAGCACTTTTAAAGCCATGGTTCTTAATAAATGTACTTATTGTTGAAGAGTTCTAAAAGATAAGAAGATAACAGATAACATTCATAACAATTAGTGACTATGCTCTATATTTACTGTATAATGTTTATTATTTGCTTATATATATACTAGTAATAGTATTTATGTTTTAAAAAGAATCATCTTTAAGAAGGTACAATAGGTATATAATATGTAATATTTAAAAATGTAACTTATTAGAGTTAACACTTTGTCTACATACACACCATATGCAAAACTCCTACTGGTTTTGAATTCTCAGGTCTTTATTTTCTACCCAAGCCTCCATAGTGTCCAATCTACTTCACCCAGTAGAGAATTACATTTAAACAGTGAGTATGTAAACCTTCCATTCCATGGATTCAATCATCACCAACAGGATAATAATAGTGATTAAAAAAACAATTAACACCTGCTAAGCACTATGTGCCAGGTACTATTTTCAGCATGTTAACTCATTTAATCTTTCAACTACTCTAGAAGATAGTTACTATTGTTATCCCCATTTTAGAGAGGGGAAACCGAGGCTCAGAGAGAGCTGAGTCACTTGCCCATGGTCACACTGCTAGTAAGAGGCAGAGCTGGATACAAACCCAGGTGGGTTGGCTCCAGTATCCCTGTGTCACTATACCTTGCAAAACAATCTGTTTGGATCTTTGACCTTACTAGTTAACTCCACTAAGAAGCAGACACAGATAACATTTGGCATTGTTTCCCAAACCAGTTCAGTGCAAATTATATATTAGCAGAAAAAATATGCATTCATTTAAAAACATCTAAACATAATTTACAAGTGATGAAATTGGAGGCACTAATCTGACATTTCAATAAAAGATAATCCAAACCTCTTTATATTCACCAGAAATGATCTAAAATGTAGAAACAAATGTAGAGCCAGAGCATAGCATGGGAGTAGACTTTTTTTAAATGAAAACTTATCTGGAGGCTCCATCTATCAGGTAGAGAAACAAGGGTTCAGTTCCCCTTTAGGGTT
The DNA here is from genome assembly GCF_000147115.1 of Myotis lucifugus. Lineage (NCBI taxonomy): Eukaryota > Metazoa > Chordata > Mammalia > Chiroptera > Vespertilionidae > Myotis > Myotis lucifugus. Next base: position 15,505,861 of record NW_005871055.1, read on the forward strand.
GAATCTTCCAAAAGTAACAGAGACCCAGAGCAAATAACCTGACTACTTAAAAAGAAACCATAGCAGAGAACCAGAACCATGGGCCAAATAGCTCAAGAAAAACAATAACAATAACAAAACAAACAATAACAAAAGGAAGCAGAGTTGGGCAGGCTGATGTGTCAACTGCTAGCCAAGCAGTGCACCTGGAGTGCGCCTGAACACAGCCTGGACACACACAACCCAGATGGTCATTTCAGCTGCCTGAGCAGATCCAATTATCAGGGCAATAAAAATATCATTTTTAAGTTTGTCAAATGAATGACTCATTTTTAGTGAACTCAAGCAGCTTTTATTGCTTTTCCAGCTTCTTGGCCATAGCCTTCCTTTCCCCCCTTGCATATCTCAAAATCATCCAGTAATTACCCAACCATGCAACTTGCTCCTTGTGTAGACACAGGATTGGGGTCAGAAGATAAAATCACATTCCATGAAAGGTATGCTGCAAGTTATCTTTCTCGACATGATCTCAAAATTTTTTTAATGTGCTAATTTTTAAAAGTAAAAAACAAACAAAAATTATATGGAATTAAACTAATATGGAAAAGAGGATATATATATATATATATATAAGCATTTACACAAAATATGAGAAAAAATAAACTGACAGTCATTGCATACCATAATTGAGCAACTAGGTTGGACTGAATACTCTCCTGGTATCCTGTACTAATGACTGAGGAAGGCAGATAAATACAGTAGCATATTCTTGAAAAGGCAATTGACAACAAGCTAGAAAGCATAATTTTGACTTCATAAAATACACCTATTTTATATAAAAAATATTATCAATGGCTAGGTTCATATTGTGGCATTCTGGGTAAATTTTTCCCCTTTTTCCTACATTTCTTTATAGTGTACTAGTATTTCATTAATAATAAAGGAAAAGCTAAGTGACATGGTCCTCCTTGAAAAGTTTATAAAAGAGGTAACAAGATAAAAACCATATAAACACTACCAAAGAAAGAAGAAAATTAAATAAAGTACTATGATTTTTGCATCACAAAGAGGTTTTTTTAGATTATAGGGTAGAGAAAATTAATAAAACTATACCTTATGTGCTGACTTCTATTGTTCTCCCAATACATGTGCTAAATTGAATAGTTTGAAGGGAAAATATAAAAGTAGTATTGCCTTGCCTAAATTTCCTGTATAGGTAGATTTGTCTGCACAAATTATCTTCTAAACTCCTTAATTTTGCCCCTATGCCTTTTATAATCTCACTGGATGGCCTGCCAGTCCCACCACTGGTCACTCCTCTCATTGCCCATCCAGTTCAGCCCTCCCACCATACTCTTGCTTCTCCTGAATACCTGTGATCTTGCCCTCATGAACAGGCCCTCCTCGATCTGGAGGGCCTATCTCCTACTGAATCCCTACCAGAACCAGCTCAACTGGAACCCTGCTGTCCATAACCAAGCACAGAGAATAGAGTTGCTCCCTATGGCTCTATAGCTCTTCTGCATTCACATACAGTATTTATCATGTTGCACAGCAATTATGCTTATTTGTGTCTCAGTTTACTCACCAGATTATATGCTCTTTAAAATAGGGACTACACCTTATTACTCATTGTATTTTCAGTGTCTAGCATATAAGTGCTAGACATAAAAGTGCTCAATGAACATTTGGGAATTAAGTGAATGAAGAAGCACAAAACAAGGTAGACTATATTGTGGAAAACAAGTGAGATTTGGTTGCATATAACAGACTTAATTCATCTGTGGTGAATAGAATAAACATTCTAATATATATTTTTTATACAATCTTATTACCTCTTCAAGGCATTAAATAATACAGTAATCCTATATAATAAAGAGGTAATATGCAAATTGACTATCATGCGCTAACACAAGATGGCCACCCCCATGTGGTCACAAGATGACCGCCCCCATGTTGACACAAGATGGTCACCACAAGATGGCCAGCAGGGGATGGCAGTTGTGGGCAATCAGGCCAGCAGGGGAGGACAGTTAGGGGCGACCAGGACTGCAGGGGAGGGCAGTTGGGGGCAATCGGGCTGGCAGGGGAGCAGTTAGGTATCAATCAGGCTGGCAGGGGTAGGCAGTTGGGGGCAATCAGGCTGGCAGGGGAGCAGTTAGGTATCAATCAGGCTGGCAGGGGAGTGGTTAGGGGGTAATCAGGCAGCAGTCCTGGATTGTGAGAGGGATGTCCGACTGCTGGTTTAGGCCCGATCCCTGTGAGATCAGGCCTAAACCGGCAGTCGGACATCCCCTGGACTGCTGGTTTAGGCCCGATGCAGGCTGGGCTGAGGGCCTCTAGTTTATTTGTGCAGTGGGCCACTAGTTCATTTGTAAAAATCCAAATTCACTTTTAAAAATGCAAGATTTCTTACACTGGGGGCTGGAGACTGAAATGTGCCACTGAAATATGTCACTTCTCTTTTCTATAACTTTCCTTTAATCCTGGGTTTTTATATCAATAGGGTGGGACACTCTAAAGTCCTGGTTTATCCAACATGGGTAAAAATAGCCTGAGTTTTATTGGGAACTGTCAGGGAAAAATGGCAACTAGAACATCTGGATTTTAAGTCCCATTTCTTGGCAATGTCACTTTGAAACTACCCAGCTACACAGAGAAAAAAATAGAACCTATTTCCTTGGGGGCTTGGTGAGGATTAACTGAGATAATACATACAAAGTACCTAGAACAGAATGAAAGCATAATCAATGGTGGCTATTGATGTTGTTATTGTGGCTGTTGTTCTTAAGAACACCATTTATTAGCTGTGTGACCTGGACAAGTTACGGAGAGTTCATTGATAGAAACTATTTCTTGCATGCCAGAGGTGCTAAGTAAGTGTTAGCAATGATGACTGTCGTTATTAATGATACTAGAGGCCCGGTGCACAAATTTGTGCATGGGTGAGGTCCCTAGGCCTGGCTGGCGATCAGGGCCAATCAGGTCTGGACCAATCAGGGCCAGGCCAATCAGGAGGGACCAGCCGGGGGGATGGACCGTGGGAGGTTGGCTGTGGGAGCACACTGAACACCAGGGGGCAGCTCCTGCATTGAGCATCTGCCCCCTTGGTGGTCAGTGCACGTCATAGCAACTGGTCAACCAGTCGTTCCGGTTGTTCGGTCATAACAGTCTCTTAGGCTTTTATATATATACTAAAGGCCTGATGGACAAAATTCATGCGGGGGGCCGGGGGGGGGGGCGAGGTCCCCTCAGCCCAGCCTGCACCCTCTCCAATCCGGGACCCCTCAGGGGATGTCCGACTGCCGGTTTAGGTCCGATCCCCGGGACCACTGGCTCCTAACTGCTCACCTGCCTGCCTGCCTGATCACCCCTAACTGCCCCCCTCTGCCAGCCTGGTTGGCCCACTCAGACTGCTGTTCAGTCATTTGGTCGTCCCTCACTAATCCCCCTGCCAGCCTGGTCACCCCACGCAGCCTGCTGTTCAGTCGTTTGGTTGTCCCTCACTAACCCCCCTGCTGACCTTGTTGCCCCATGCAATCTGCTGTTCGGTCATCCGTTCGGTTGTTTCAGTCATGATGGCCCCTGGCTTTTTATATATTAAGATAGATTACCATGAGGATCAAAGGATCCAATATATGTGACAGTCTTTTGAGGCTGTAACCTGTTAGACAAATATGAGACATTTTTCAGAGGATTTTAGACTTTTAGACATACAGGCCTGCAGAAAGCATCTGACGACCAAGAAACAATCCAAAGTTTGAACTAAGCATTTCTAAAGTCAAGTACTATGTTAAGGCTTCACAAAAATATGTTTTCCCCTTACTACCATACTCTAAAGTAGACATTTATCCCCATACAGGTACAATGGGAGAGAAACCTGCATCAAAGGACACGTGTCCTAGTAAGGGTGGAAATGAATCTAATTCATGTCTGCTGACTCCAAACAAAACAGGGCTCTTGCCCGTTCTGCCAGGTTGACTTCCAGCTGTATCCTGTGTCACAGCATCCAATGGCCCCTTCCATTTGGCCTAGTAGAACTATATCAACAAAACTAATCAACAAAAACAAAACAATTTAACAAAATAATATATTTCATGATTTATCCATTTATTCAATACACCCTGATTAAAGAGTTATTAAGTGCCTGAAAGGAGGCAGCTTCCTAGGCCAGCCTCTAAAGAAGATAAATTGAACAGATGCTGAAATGCACAGCTTTTCTACTTCCTTGTCCAAATCATGAAAACCTGTGCTGGTGTGTCACCAGGCAAAGAGGCAGGGCCTCAGAGATGGCAGTTCATAGGAACCCCATTGAAGAGGAGCAGTTCTAGGCCACATCTCCTATTGGCTGGGCAGACCACTGGATCCCAAACCACTATGGTTATTTCAGCCTGCACTTCCCTCAACTGTTGCTCCCTCTTTTGCCCTGTGCCTTTGTATACACCTACCTTCATCCACCAGGCCTGCCCCCGAATTTATCAAAGTTCTCCTGGAACCTCCCCGAATGAGCACTTCTCCTTTGTTCTTCCATAGCACCCTGGACTTAGGTATCTCACAGCATAATTATCTGGTTACTTCTTTCTCTTTGTAGCCCTTGTGTTGCCAGCAGCAGCATTATTTTCTGCAGTCACCACAACTTTTATTATTATTGTTGTTTGTTAATCCTCACCCAAGGATATTTTTTCCCCATTGATTTTTTTTAGAGACAGTGGAAGGGAAGGGTAGAAACAGACAGAGAGAAACATTGATGTGAGAGAGACACATCGATTGGTTGCCTCCCGCACCTACCCCAACCTGGGCGGGGGATCTAGCCTGCAACGGAGGTAGGAGGTACGTGCCCTTGACTGGAATCAAACCCAACGACCCTTCAGTACGCGGGCTGATCCTCTAACCAAATCCAGCTAGGGCAACACTTAATTTTTAAAATACGTTTTCAATACTAAAATTAATAATGTTTTTAAAAAATTGGAAAATTTGGCCACCATGAGTCCCACAACAAAGCAACATGAGCTAGAGCTGAGCATCAGGTATTCCTTACAAAGAGAAACATTTACGTTGTAGGCTCAGTTTCCACCATTTCCTATTGTCACACTGGGCTCCCTTCATTTTATCACCAACCAAGACATTGGAGTTGCCACCAACTATTAGGGTTTGAGGATTTAATGACAAGAAATGTGATCTTGCTCTAGAACTGTAATTCACCCAAAAAATGTGCCCTATACCTGTTGAATGAATGAAAAAAAATCATTAATTAGGGCTAATATTTTACTTCAGGGTCATTGTAATGACTAAAACAATATATGTGAAAATTATGTGCACCTATAACTTGAGATTGAAATATAAGTTACTGTGATAGAATACAACTTTGGTCAGGACCCCATTTCTTGTAAATAGTGCAATAATAATCACAATGATCACTAAGGAGGGAGATCTGGTATTTATCTTTCTAATTTTAACAAATCAGTAACCTTTCTGAGAAGGATTTTTATTTTTGATCTTATAATTGACCCAAATATATGACTCAGAATAATTCCAATAACCTGGATAATTTTTCAGAATAAAATAATTTTATTTTTCCATTCTTTGAAAGCCATTGGATTTATTATTGAACATGTAGTGCATGCAACAGGTAATAGTTTTTTCTAGTAAAACTATATTAACATTATGTAATGCAATATATCCAACTCAGACATTTTTCCAATATGCAATAAGCTAAAATATTTTTTTAAATCAACATTAAAGTAAACCAGCAGGCTTACAATTTATAAAATCAGCATTGAAATAAAGCTTGTGCTATACATACAGAATTTTACATTTTAATGGTGGAGTATAATAATAAATGGCTAAGAAATAATGTCAGTCCCATATACTAAGAAAATTAAAAAAGAATTAGAACAATAACTCCTATAGCCTCTAGTTATTCTGTACCTTAGCCTGCAATTTCACTGTATTCTGAAAATTGTTCTTCCTACATCATGGAGTTGGCAGCCCTTTTTGTAGCCTAGGAAGCTCGCAAAGGTGTGCTGTAATAAAAATAGACATATTGTTGTTTGCTGGGAAATGAGAATGATTTTCCTTTTTTTCAAATCATGAAATATTTTTTTACTAAATCTCTACATGCTCTAAAATGTTCTTTTGCCAAATACAATATCTTCAATTCCCCCAAAGTTCAAAAACATTAGGGACTGCTCAGTGTCGGGCTCCAATAATTTTTTCTTAACAGAACTTAAACTACGATAGAGTTTTGAAACTAATTCCTTTTATTTCTCTGAGTTGCAGACTCTATCATCTTTGCCTTAGTAAAATAACTATAATACAGTGTTCTTGAAATGTTCAATAAACAAGCATATTGTAACTAAGGTACTTTTCCCCAAATTCATAAATGTTTATCCTAAAATATAAATAGAACAATTGCAGCATTAAGGACTAAAGGCACCTCAAGCATCAGCCCAATCTATTCTAAGAGAATTGTGCACAAGCATTTCTAAAACACAGCTGTTTAAATTTTTATTTTAGAAGTGAGTCTGGATAGATTCCAAAATCACTCTCTGCAACATGTATAGTGTTCTTCTCCAGTATAAGTAGCCCCCATTCTTTTAGAATTTCCTCATATTAGACCCAGCTAAGGCAACTCAAGAGTGGCCAAATAACATTTCATTTTCGGATATACAAGTCCCTTTGTCTTCTATAATTGCTGATATGTAGTTGTTCTCTTTTTAAAATCTAGGTTTTAAAACTTTAGTTTAAAAGGTACATATTCTGTGATGTGTGGACAAGAAGATAACCCAATACTGTTTAAACATCTTACTTTTAAATGTAAACATTTTAGACAGATAAAATACGAAAATACAATGAATGGACTCACTGCCCAACCAGTAAATCATGAAAAGAAGTTGTGTTCATATTGCTTTATTGTTCTTTTTCTTCAGCTAGAAAGTTGCTTTAAAAAGGCTATGATCTTTACTAATTAGCTGCCATGTGATAAACGTATTTAACTGCTCCTGGTGTACATATACTCAAGGTAGGTATTCTTACTCAACCTGAAGTCAACACAGAGATTGCTGGCCTTCTCCAGAATTTTAAATTTGATTTTATATATTGATTCATCAAATTGAAAAGGATTTGCCTTTTTCCTATATTAAAATGCCTGCAGTTTTTCCATGTTGTGTTAATTTTTGAATGGTAGTACTGATTAGTCACAGGGGATTGGGTTATGGGTGAGTTCAGAGATTGAAATAGGTTAAAAAGGAGAATCAGCCCAGCCAGCATGGCTCAGTGGTTGAGCAATAACTTATGAATCAGGAGGTCACTGATTCCCAGTTGGTCGAGGTCGAGGTCCAGGCTCCATCATCCCCAGTGGGGGCGTGCAAGAGCCAATCAATTGGTGATTCTCATCATTGATGTTTCTATTTCTCTCTTTCTCCCCCTCTCCCTTCCTCTCTGAAATCAATAAAACAACAACAACAACAAAGGAGAATCAAATGAATGTTAATAGAATTCCTCACTTATGTTTCAGAATACCTCACTAGATTCATATATTAGAGCTAGTAAATTAAAGTAATATATTAAGCACAATATGTGACTACTACATCTCTCAATTCTTTTCCCACCCAGTCTTCTGGGTAGGAAAGGCACATTACATTGCATTTTCAAGTGCATAAAAAGCCTTCATATGTCCTTAACTTCACATTCAAGATCTTGCCTGAACTCAAGAGTCAAAAGACACTCCCATCAGGCCCTGGCCCCGTAGCTCAGTTAAAGTGTCCTCCCAATATGCCAAAGTTGCAGGTTTGATACCCCGTCAGGGCACATACAAGAATCAACCAATGAATGGATAAATGAGTGGAACAACAAATCAATGTTTGTTTGTTCTCTCTCTCTCTCTCTCTCTCTCTCCCCTTCCTCTCTCTAAAATCAATATTTTTTAAAAATATTTAAAAATTGAGAACTTCAAAGAACTTAAAAAAAATGACACCCCATCAAAGAAACAAACAACTGCATGAATGCCCCAGAAAATATTAACACAACATCCCAAAGTTAGCACTAACCATGGGGAAAAAAATCTAACGTGGCCTCAGTAATAAAGTAAATGTCAATAGGACATTTTCATGGGCTAAAAAGTAAAGAATTTACAGAGCTCATGATAACACACCATGCATTAATGTTAAGGCAATATTTTTAAAATGAAATGGCATCTCTGTTTTGTATTATTTCAGAACAACTTGATAAATATTATGCAAAGAAAAATTCTTAAGTACCCACATCTCTGTGAATAATAATGTTAAAAACTGTTTACTACAGTAGGACTCAATTCTCACCTCCTCTAGTTACATATCTTTAAATCAGATAATAAACAGTGCTTGAAATAAAATAATTTTTAAGTTACATTGAAAGTAGCATTGGCAAAAATGCCTAAGGTGAACCTGCACAACAGAAAACATATTGAGTAAATCCCAAACTAATGCAATATAATCCTCCCTTTTGCATGAAGTATCTGATCATGACAAAAAAACAACATATTAAAGTAAATTTGTGTGTTTGCATAAGAAAACGGTTTCCTGTTTACATAAAGAAATCATCTTCTACTAAAGAAAAATTGTCACTGAAGTCAAAACCACAACTTCATAAATATTTTGAGTTAAACTGTTTCAATTAAAGAAATACCGAAGAGTGCTTATGGTTTTGTTTGAAAATTGAGTCCTTTTACTAAATGCAAAAAAAGGTGACATGGATTTCTTACAATGGTAAATGTAGGTTTGATGCATAGTTCCCTACCATCAAAACAGACCACTGAAGAGTAGTAGCTAAATTTCTATTCAATGAAATGGCATCAGAAGGCTGTGAAAGCTTACCTCTCTTATCTACCAGTACTCTATGCTCTACCCATCATCACAGTACTAAGAAATAGGCTTACATTTGCGAAACTTTCTTTTTCCGCACAATGAACATGTTTATGGACCACTTACAAATCGTGTAAATGTTCTCTTTCTACCTCCTCAGCTATAACTGGGTAGTCTGGGCCTGCACACAGCTTCCTCCTGAGAAGTGCGCTCTGGCGCGGGTTGGAAGTGTCTCCGGCAGGGGCCCAGCGCAGTCGGTTAAAGGCCAGAGTGAAGCCGCACGCAGATTGATTTATGTACTTACACACGCCTGCCTTAGAAGCAGATTTATATTTACAAGATCCCTGGAGAGAAAGACTAAGTCCTGTCATTCCGGACGCCAAAGAGACCGGAATATGTTCACACCCTCTAGTCCCTCCAGCAGCTGCGACCGAAGCTCCCGCGTCTGGGGAGCCTCCTTCCTCCGCAGTCCCAGGTTGTCACTCCTTCCCGGGGTCGCCCTCGCCCAGCTCAGTCCTCCTACCCCCCTACTCTGCACCAGAGCAACCCTAGCTTGCCCCTTTCCTCCGTCGGGCTGCTGCCCCCTCTTAGGGCCGCCATCTCGCAAGGGTCCGGCGGGGCAAGGGCTATGTACTGCTGCGCAGCGCGGCACAGCCCCCGGTAAGCCGGCACCTACCTTCCCAGGCACCTGAGAGGCTCCGCCCGCCGCGCTCCGCAGCGTGCCCTGCAGGCCCCGGCTGGAGTGGAGGCACCGGAGCGCGCTGGACCGGCCCGTACAGGGTACGAGGTTCGGAGCTGGACTGGGGTCCACTCCCCGCACGCACGCGGATCGGGTCCAGGGACCGCCCGTTCGGCTCGGCGGTCTCGTAGCCCGGCAACGGCCGCCGCCTCCTGGGGTCCCGCCCACCTCCGGGCCCCGCCCACCGCGCCTCCCGCACCCTTCACGTCGCACGGCCCCTAGGCTCTCCTAGGCGACCCCTCGCAGCCTCCCTGCAGTCCGTGGCTGGAGGAGCAGGCGAATGCGACCTGGGGCGGGGACGGAGCGGGGACGGAGCTGGAAGGGACACCAAGACCACCGAGAGCTTGACTGTTAGGCGAACTGCTTTGGCGAAGGGAAGGAACCTTCCTTCCTACCCTGCATGTGTCTTCCCAGGACCTTTGTGCTTTCCCTTGCGGGTCACATTCTACCCAAGCCCGCTTCAGCATAGGAGCAAAGGCCCCGGGAAAACGGTGTGGCACATTTGCTCTGGTCTATCAAGATCATGATGGCCTAGCTCACCAACAGCCGCCTCATTCATTCATTGATGGATTTTCCCAGCAGATGTTCACCCAACACCCTTTCAGGGTTTGTGTTCTAGTTAACTGTGTCCACGCCAAGACCAGCTCAGTCCAACTCTAAGGATCACTAAATAAACTCAGAGCCACTGGTGATGTAGGGAAGCACAGAGCCTGGCCTCCGTGCCTTCATTAGTACTCTGTATAAGGTGTTGACACTTCTGAACTTTAATTTGATAATATACGAAGCAGAGAGGGTACCCACTTTGCTGATTTGTTGGAAGGAGTGAAAGAATTATGTATGTAACAAAAGTACTTTTGCAGCAGTAGAAAGCTATAGTAATTATAAGTAATTATTGTTTTATCTGTCCAGTGAGTGAATAAATAGACCAATACTTTCAAACCCAAGATACTGGGCATGACTTATGTGTTGGTTTTGTTTTTCCCACACGACTGCAAGTCTTTTTGGATGGAACCAAATCCTATGTTTTATATACCCCAAGGCCCATACAGGCCTCTCAATAAATATTTGTTGAATGAATGAATGTTATTAGACTTAATTACTAATAACCACATCTCCTGATCCATACTGAGAACACTGTAGTGTTGTACCAGTTACTTGTGAAAAATACATTAAAATATTATCATCACAAGTGTCACACATCAAGATTGTCTACTTCAAATCTAACATGGTCAGAGTAGAAATCAAATAATGACTTATTTGTAAATGATTTACAAATGACATACACTAGCTTATTTGAACCTCAAAGCAAGTATACATTTCCCTGCCTTAGTAGCTGTTACCTAGTACTACTAAAGATTCTGTATCCTGCACTAACATGCTCCTTATTATATTGAAGTTACCTGTTTGTCTGGGTTCCTCTCTCCAACTAGACTTCAATCTCCTGAGGACAAATCTTTTCTTAATATCTCAGAGCCTAGCTAGCACGTAGGATACTCAGTAATTTGTTAGGCTGAATTACCGCATCTTCCTTCATAAGGACTCCAGCATTCACCTCTTCTTCCTCTTTTTCTCTTGGTCTCACCATGTCCACCAAAGTTCAGGCCCTCTCCACCTTTCACTTGAATGTTGCTCCTACAGCGTTTGAATATTATCAGACCTTCTCCTTGCTGTTTTGTCCAGTGGACCTATTTCAACCTCCCTGCCATTACTGTCACTATCCAGTAAAATGATTAACATTCCTCATTGTAAAGAATGGCTTCTATATTCCTTGAATTAGGATTCAGAGATTTCCAGGTTTGGATTCCACCCATATTTTCAGCCTTACCTTTCTTCTCTTCTCTAGACTTTATATTCTTTACTAGAAGCCCGATGCACGAAATTCGTGCAAGGAGCTCAGCCCTCGCAGCCCCGGCTTCGTCTGGAAGGTCGTTTGGTTGTCTGGTCTAATTAGCATATTACGCTTTTATTATTATAGACTAGTGGCCCTGTGCAAGAAATTCGTGCACTGGAGGGGGGGTCCCCCAGCCTGGCCTGTGCCCTGTCACAGTGTGGGAGCCCTGAGATTGATCGCCCCAAAGAGGTAGGCCCCGCCCACCCATCTGGAGCTCCTTCATGGATTGCCCCACAGAGGTAGGCCAGAGCCGTGGACCCCCAGGCCTCCAAGCCACACGGGGACCTGCCAGCCTCGCCTCCCCCATGTGATGCAGTGGAGGCTGGGCCCCCCAAGCCTCTGCACCAAGCAGGAACCTGCTGGACCAGCCTCCTCCGCGCCGTGTGGAGCCACGGGACCCCAGGCCCGGCCGCATGTGGAGCTGGGAGGAGGCAGGACTCCCAGGCATTCTCCGTGCTGCCCAGCCCTGCCCACCTGCTATGTGCACAGCCATCTTGTGACAACTTGAAGGCATCACAGTGTGACGGTATGAGGACCACCTAGGCTTTTTTATTAGTAAGATATTCTGGCCAAACTGGTCTGCGTGCCTTGACTCAAAGTGCCCTGAACTTGCCCTTCTCTTGGCTCTCTAAGCTTCCTCTTCATATACACCTATTTCCCTCACCTCTCTGATGCCTTACTTATCTGACTTTCACGACCAACTTATAAGTCACAACTCTCACCAGTCTCCAAGGTTTGTGGCCTTCTTATTCGAATGATAGCACTTGCCACATTCTCTCATATGTCATAACTATCTGTGACTGAGATTTCTTCCTCAAGGAATTAAAAGGAGTTCTACTTTCAGAGAAGGGCTACATTTTGTTCAAACTTGTATCTCTGATAGTATCAAACATTCCCATAAATATTCAACAAATGTTTTCTGAGTGGATTTATTCTGCCAGCTCAGGAAGGTTAGCCAACTGTCTTTTCTTCTATGGCCACCATTTGTCCTTAGAGCCAGTGACACATGATATAGTTCTTGCATCATTTCCTGTGTATGTGATTGATCTTCCCAGTAAGCTTGTTAGCTCACTGTGGAGAGAGACCCTAATGCGAACACACACAGGCTTTGGCATCAGATAATCTAGCCTTAGATCCTAATTTGCCATTCACTAGTTGCATGCCCTTGGAAAAGTTACTTAACCTCCCTAAATTTCCATTTCTTCAACTGTAAAATGAGTTGTTTCATTGGTGGTTATTAATTAAGATAAGGTATTGAGATCACTTAACCTAATGCCTGTCACATAGTAAGTGCTCACTCAATGCCAGTCAATATTAGCAGCAGCATACCTTTTGTAGGGCAGACAATGCCTAGCATCAGTATATAAATGATAATAAAAATGATATTTGACAGTGGTGACAAAGATCATTGAACCTCTGTGCTCTAGCTACTAAATAAATCTTATTCTCTAAAGAAAAGCGTGTTAAGTTAATACATACTCCTCACTTTACCTCACTTTGAAGGTATATATGACCTGGAGACAGTATCTGAAGGAGAATCCAGGCCCACAATTAAGCACCAGAAGTGATACAAAAAGAACTGTATGATCCCTGGGCTCATTCAGAATGAAACTGATGCTTAGAATTGGGGCTGCAAGCATTTTTCTCCCTTTAAAACACTGACTATTATTAATGGGTTGAAATTTTTATTGTAAAAGCCAAATTGTTACATGGATCTTGGTAGAGGTGTTGTTGCTTTAGGGTTGGTATTTCTGAAGTTAGTTTTAGCAATATCTAAGCTAAGGCATTATGTTTATCCTATATAATAAAAGCCTAATATGTTAAGTGTCCGGTTGTCTGGTCGTCCGTTCAACCAATCAAAACATAATATGCTGATATGCTAAGTTCACTCAACCGCTCTCAATAACGTGCACTGACCACCAGGGGGCAGACAGTCGACCGGTCGACCAGTTACTATGATTGATGTGCACCAGCCACCAGAGGGCAGGCGTTCCGACTGGTAGGTTAGCTTGCTGCTGGGGTCCAGCCGATGGGGACTAGTGAGACGGGCTGGACATGCCCTGGAGCCTTCCCGTGGTCCCTTCCTGGCTGGCCAAACTCCCGTGTCCCTCCCTGGCCCGATCGTGCACTGGTGGGGGTCCTCAGCCTGGCCTGCACCCTCTCAAAATCCGGGACCCCTCAGGGGATGTCGGAGAGCCAGTTTCACCTGATCCCGCAGGCCAGGCTGAGGGACCCCACTGGTGCACGAATTCGTGCACCAGGCCTCTAGTTTAGAATATTTCCCCCCCAAAAGTTGAACTAATGAAGTAGCAAACTTCTTGAAAAATAGTTTCAGTGATAAGCTAGCTCCCTGGAAGAAAAGTTAATGGAAAACTATTTGACTTCTTAGTAATTCCTAGTGTAAATCATTATTCCTTGGGAAAATGGAGTAGAATGAAAGCTACATAAAAATTCTAAATTTTGTCTCTTAGGTCACAGTGACTGTATCTAGTAGGTACTTGACAATTTGTTGAATGAATTAATGAATGGGGTAGGAATCTCAAAGAATAATAAAATTTGCCAAATATAGTTAAAGGCTCTGGTAAGCAGGACACCTACCTTTCCTGTCACCTGAGAGGCTCCACCCGCCACGCTCCACAGTGTGCCCTGCAGGCCCCGGCTGGAGTGGAGGAACAGTGGTGCACTGCCTCAGTTAGTTAGAACTTGGTCCCAATATGCCAAAATTTCGGTTTGATCACTGGTCAGGGCACATATAAGAATCAACCAATGAATGCATAAATAAGTGGAACAACAAATTGATATTTCTCTCTCCTGACCCACTCTCTTTCTCTAAACTCAATCAATAAATTTTTAAAAATCAAATATAGTTAAGAAATAAGGAAAAAAATTAACTAGGACCCAAGATTTAAATAATTCCCAATACCCCTTACTGCCAATTATAGACTATCAGTGCAGGGTTGAGGCCAGATGTTGAGTGACTTGCTCAAGATCAGACACCAAGTTAATAATAACGCTAGAATAAAAATCCAGGCTCTCTGAATCCTAATATAATCTTCACCATACTGCTAGTGCATAAAACAATATACATGAAAAGGCCAGGGAGGTTATTTATTTAATCTAATGTTAAACTCATGACATTTATAAAGCAAAGTTGTTGTAAATTGTAGCAACTGCACTGATCTTTGTGAGTTTATGACACCTCTGTTGGCCAGACTCTTTTCATGTGTTTAATGAAAGAAAAAACGGGCCACTGACTGTCCTCCTCACCTTTGGATAAATGTGGTGAACTCCTCTGCATATGGCTGAATTAAAGACCAGGCTCAATGGGCAGCAGCCTGTGATGCTAGGTCACAGGGCTACCAAAGTATTAAAGACATTTAACAAGATGGAGAAAGCTGTACTTATCATAACTCATTTCAGAGAGAGGGTAGTTTATGTTGGAAGTGATGTTTGATAATTTGCTCAACACTCCTACCTCACCCTCCTCACCAAAGAGCAAAGTTAAATCACAGTGAATTGGGCTAAAGTACTTCTCAATCCAAGGATGTGAAACTTGGTAACTTCTGAGTGGTGATTTCAGCAAGTGGGTGGATTTGGAGCCAAAGCTGAATGACTTTTGACAGTAGAGGATAAATTAGCATAGCCACAAGGGAGTCTCCTTTCGCTCTCCTTTCATTGCCCATTCTTCTGAATTGGGCTAACAAATTTTTAAAGAATTACTCTTTAAAGGGGCATCAATTATTAATTTTTCCAGGGTGCCTTGGACTGGCCTGGCCATCAAAGGGGCGACTGACCAAACCAAATGTGGATGCTTGAGTTTGGTCCAGTTCTGAAGCAGAGAAGGAATGGATTATATCTTGAAGTTATTTATAGCTGAAAATTCTAGGCCAGCTGATGGAAAAATCTATCAAAAGCTTCTAATAGCTCTCATAAAATATATCAAAAGAAAGAAAAAAAAAACCCAGAACCCATTTTTAGCCAAAATTTTGGCTACAATGTTTGCTAACAGTTAAATTCAGCTCTATTTAATTCTTATAACAGAAAGAATTAACTGCTTAGCCCTAGAACAAAAGAACACAGATATACTCTAGTGCAGTGGTTCTCAACCTTCCTAATGCCGCGACCCTTTAATACAGTTCCTCATGTTGTGGTGACCCCCAACCATAAAATTATTTTCGTTGCTACTTCATAACTGTAATTTTGCTACTGTTATGAATCGTAATGTACATATCTGATATGCAGGATGTATTTTCATTGTTCGCGACCCACAGGTTGAGAACCGCTGCTCTAGTGCTGCCATTTAATTAGCCCTGTGGTCTTGCACATGTTATTGACCTTTCTGAGATTCACTTTCCTCATTTGTCTAATGGGCATGACAAACCTAATTGTACATTTAAATGAAATATTGTTTTAAAAAATACTGTTAGAGCTCCTGGCACACAAGTAGTCAATAAATATTACTGAATTAATTAATAACTGGTGAATTAATTAATATTAATGAACATTACTAAGTAATCATCTATAAAGCTTTATATGAAACCTTTATGATAGTGATAAAACATGACTGACAGACATCTATTTGGCCTCAAGAGCAGTGTATATGTGTACAGTTTACAATCAATACATAAATTTATTCACAAGAAATATATTAATTTCTTCCAAGAAAAAAACACAGAAAGTTAATGAAAACATATTCAAGGATTCTGAATGTAATCACAAATCCATATATATCTTCATGTCTGGACCACAAATGTAATATGGAACACATATCATGTACAAACCCATGTTGAATTTGCAAACTGAAATCTCACAAAATCCCACTGGAAATATCTCTTGAGGAGTAACAACCTTTAATTCACATTTTAACTTTTCATGGATCCTACAGACATCTTCAATTCCTTGGAAACATGAAAAGATATGCTTATATAATGCCAAACTTGTATACACATATACACACAAATATATATAATTCCACATTGTATTGATATATTAAATTTGGGGGGAATTATTTAAATGTTACAGTAAATTATGTGTAGCAATAATTGTGTTTAGACTGCTTGGAAAGATAGAAGCGAAAGAAGCAGTTGGGAAATAACCAGACTAACCCAGTTGATTGACATATCTATTATGGAAAAAAAACAGACCAAAAAGAGTATTGTAATAGGAAGTGGCTATCTCTATGATTCAAACTAACACCGTTCTCTGATCAGCTACCCAGTGAATTTGTTTTAGCAGTTTTTGGAAAATGGACTATGCATGGTGAACAAGAAAGAACAGTGGACTTGCAAAACTAGCCATATGATGTTAGTTGAGATAGCCAAGTTACTTTTCTCTAGTTTCAGTTTCCTCATCTGTAAAATGGCTATAAATATTCCACCCTGGCCCTAGCCAGTTTGGCTCAGTGGATAGAGCATCGACCTGCAGACTGAAGGTTCCGGGGTTTGATTCCAGTCAAGGGCACTTGTCTGGGTTTCAGGCTTGATCCCCAGTAAGGGGCCTGCAGGAGGCAGCTGATCAAGGATTCTCTCTCATCATTGATGTTTCTATCTCTCTCACTTTCCCTTCCTCTCTGAAATCAATAAAAGTATATTTTTTAAAAATTGCACCCTGCTTATTTTACGAGGATAATCTGATCAATGCCCTAATTTCGCCCATGGGAAAACTGAGTAGCAAAGTGATTCTCTTAAGGTTACATAGCTAATCAGTGACACAATCATGACTAGAAATAAAAGTCTTTTGAAGAGTTGGACTTTCTGCAGTAACAAAGCTGTCATTGAAGCAGTAGATAGGAAAGTGCTTTGAAAAATGTAACATAAGGGTTTCGTTCAGTAGAAGTACTATGGAGTGTATCTACTTAAACTACAATCAAGAGCGTCATGTGGCAATTAAGAAATGCCTTTGAGATTGTACCTTACATTCAGCAATAGCCATCTTTCCTTTAAAATCAAATAGAATCTGTTTCATTTCTCAATGAAGATATAAGAAATAAACAATTAACTGAATTAATTCAGACACTGAAGTGGATTTTCAGGGACTTGACTGACCCAAGTTAGTTTTCTACAAAGTCTAAATTAATCAGATAATTGCTAATTCTGCCTTTTGTTTTGTGCTGTGTACAGTCTGCATTTGTTGACATATACCTAGTAACAAGAATAGTCATTTAAAAGTTTTTAAAATCCCAAATCTGAACTAAATGATCAAGTTCCTAAGCACACTACTTCTTTAGGCATCTTCTCCAGTCATTACTTTAAAAGTTTAATTTTTTTAATCTGAATGTGAGCATTAATTCTGTTTTTGTGATATAAAGAGAATTTTTAAGCAAACAAATGAAAAAAAAAATCAACCTAAACTGATAATCCAGGGTATTGTGAACATGTTTTGTTATACTGTCAGTAAAACAGAAACTTAAATGCCTCTCTTGGCATGACTATAAACAGCAGTTTAGTCTTTTAGATTCAAGTGTTACTGACACATTGAAAAAATATAGTCAGCTTATTATGATTTAAAATAATCTCCACTTAACAGCTATCAATGTTTTAAAATTAGGCAAACAGCGCTAGTCAACCTCCTAATATCAGAAGGAAAGTTTAGAAAGTAATTTAATTAACTGGTTCTGAAAAATTAATTACATATGTAATGAGCCTCATTAGACCTTTCCTGCCCTGTCCGGGTAGCTAAACTGATTAGAGCATCCCAATATGCCAAGGTTGCAGGTTTGATCCCTGGTCAGGGCACATATAAGAATCAACCAATGAATGAATAAATACGTGGAACAACAAAAATCGATGTCTCTTTCTCTCCATCTTCCTTTCTCCCTCCCTCCCTTCTTCTCTCTCTCCAAAATCCATAAATAAATAAAAAAGAAAGAATAGACTTCCTGTTTCATCAGAATTTCAGATTAAAGGATGACTGGTCTTTTCACTTATAATTTCTTTGTGGTTCACAGAGCATAAAATAGACTGTTGGTTATGATGATCATTAAATATTTTACCCTAATAAATTTAGGACTAGAACATTAAAATAAACTGACCTGAACATGGAACTCTTATGTTTTTACTATATTAATTCTTGCATCCCAATGTAAAGATTTTACTTGGTGTGTATGTGCACGAGTGGTGTTGGGGGGGGGGGAGGTGGGATAAGGGGCGGATGGGGTTACTGAATTGACAAAAAACCAAACCCACAACATTAACTTTCAAATTTAGCACACCAATATATTTTGGTTTTGCCATGTTGAGTATAAACTAAGTTAAAACTTAATGTAACATAATAACTGTGGATTACTCAGATAGTTTTCATAAACAGTTGGCCAATTGTAACTTACAATAGCTGTCACTATACACTTAACATAAATGTTAATTTAAGAATATTAAACTTGTAAATGTTCTGGTAAATAAGGCTTGTGCTGTTTTCAAATGTTATAGAATAGCACTAGAGGATTTTTAAACCAAACTTAGCCCCAATTTACCTTCACTGTTTTAAAATTCTTTAGTTTTACACATAAAAAGCTGTAATCATGTTTGAATGCCTTTTCAATGAGTCCCTTGAGGATTCAAACTTCATAGAGAAATGTATTTGATAGGTTTACATCTTGGAGGTGAGAGAATAAATAAACTACAAAAACAATATTGCCAGAGATGTGCTGTACTTTTTAATATAAGAAAACATTGGCATCAAGTAAAGTCCCACTGCCTGTTCACTAAGAAAAGTAACCTGTAAATACCTAGAGCAAGTATAGTTCACAGACCTCAGGCTCTGGAGCATGGGCTGTGTGCTAAAGTTAGCACTCTTCTTTTTTTGTCTGGTTTGAACAACTCATTCCCAAGTAAAATTTGCATGGCAGATTGCAAACCCTTTTGTACAAACTACTAACATGGCATCCAGTATCATATTTACTCTGACACAGATATAGAGCATAATGTAGTAGTCAAACATAGAAATGTTTGTTTTTAATTGAGTAAAACCATCTTTTCCTTAGAACACATAGGAAAGGTGAAGTGAAAACTACAACAAAATATAAAATGCTGTACCTGCAACGTGCTGAACTCTTTCCAGTACTCACCCTTCCGGCAACTTAACTTCTCCTTGGCAGCACTGCTGTGCCAAATGCTTCTACCTTCCCAAAACTGTGTGTCAGCACAAGCCCAGACGAAACTTCAAATCCAGGAAAATAAAATTAACCATGCAGATCAAAGGCAGGGAGCAGGGAGATGAAATGCCCGTAATCTGATCTGTGATCAGTTGCAGAACATCAAAGGCAGAGCTAAATTTATATATAAGCAGGGATATCAAGAAAGTTCACTTTCAGCAGGTAGTCACCCTCCCGCCTCTTAGTCCACAAACTCTTTTGTTTAACATGGATCACGTCGTTTTCCTCCCCCCACTCCCCCCCCCCTTTTTTTTTCAAGAAGGCAATACCGCGGTTCTCCCAAGCTTGGGCTGAGTGGCTGGATCCTTACCATAGCCTTTTCGGTTCCCAAGCTGTGTTGTGGATTTGTGTGCTGGAAGCTGCCTAGTGCCAGCGGGTTCTGCTTTATCCCTTTCATCTCGCTGAACTGCAGATCCCATGACATCATTCAGCGCCGTGGGACTGGTAGGAGAGTTATAATTCAGCCTGTGGGGGAGTACAGCTCAAGAGAAGCCAGAGTTTGCCTGATTTTAGACTATTGTGCCTCTGGCAGGACAGTTTCTGTTATCTGCTTCCCAGTTGGAAAAGTCGTCAATTGCCGCTGGATGATTACAGTATGATAAGATCCCTGATCCATCCAGGTTCCAAATGGCAGCATTTAGTTGACATAAAAATAACATTGTTTTTTACAAAGACTGTCAAATATTCAGAATAATTAAATATCACTCTAAGACCATTCCAGAAACACCCAGGGGCACTGTCGGTTGGAAAAGATGACATTTTAAAAAATGTGTTTTTGTTTTCAATGTGACAAGTTTTTAAGGATTTTAAGTAAACTGTCTTTTCCTTGAAACTTAAATTATTAGAATTGACTGCCAATTAAACAGTGATGTTTTAATTAAAGTAATTAATGGGCAGATAACAGACAATTAATCAGTGACTGATATCTGCCACTTTCTCACATAAGCCCTTGGGCACAGACTTAATCTTAGTCTAGGTCTTAGTTTGGGATTCTGAAAATTAGATTTTAAAACATGTAGTTCTTAGATAGGTATACTTCATTAACACCTGTGAGCATTTTAAAGTTTACAAAAGAAAAGAATTATGTACAGGAAAGTACTACCCCTGTGCTTACCCCAAAGCTGTGTCCCTTACCTTTTAGAGTTAATTCTTCTAACTCCATAGTTTGAACTCTTAACTCACTAAAAATCATCACAGTAGGCTAATTCTCCATAAATTTAAAATTAAACCTATTACATATTATTTAGCATTTTTACTACTGTCTCTTAACAATGGCAGATTCAATAAAATAAGATTATTTTTAGTATTTACCAAAATAGAAGATAATAAGAAATTTCATCTTCATTATAATACAGGATACAGTGCATTTCTGAATTCCAGACCAGTCTTTGATGGAATGAAGGAAAACTTTCTGTTTTATAATGGACACTTGCCAACATTTAGAAGGTCAGTTAAACAAATTTTTTTTTCCAAAACAGAAGACAGTAGAATTTCATCTTTTTTATATAAAAAGAAATCTGTACTCCCCTCCTAATTGGCCTAGTCCAATTTTTTCTGATATGATATTTGAAAATATAGTTCATGATGTGTTTATTTCCAGACTTCTATGATTCCTGAACAAATTTTAATAGCAAAGTATTTGCTTTGAAGTTATTGAGTTCAGTATAACACGTAAATAGTCATGTTTATTTTTCAAGATTTCTTTTATAATTTTTCTACCTCATATGTCATTTCTCAAATATACCCAGAGCCTAGGTAGTACTTGAAGTGCAGGTGTGGTTCTCCATGACTTCCCGAGAGTAGGGTAGGAAAGCTCCTGTGATACCCGGCCTACACATAATGTTTCCTTTGAATACAAAGAAAATATTTAAAAGGACAAAATATTTCCAAGTGGGCATTTGTCTATTTCTTCTCTGAGTTAGCCCAGCATGAAATCCATACTCCATCAAACTGCACCCAGGAATAAAGTTTCCTGATACACGGACAGATTAAGTCATAGATGTTCAACAACTGGATGCTCTGTAAGGTTATTTCCATAAGGAAGTAAATCCTAATGTCTTGATAGAGTTCAATATCAATAGAAATAGGTGAGGGACTGATTTAGAATTCTTCAAGTTCCCCTGGAAGCTTATATGAGGCATTTGGAAGCAGGACTTAAATGAGAATCAGCCAAATGATCCTCAATTTATACAAACCTCACCAAGGAAGATTTGCAGATCAAAATATGTCTAGCAATGCAATATTATCTCCAATGGAAGAGTATATTCACCAAGTCACTGAAAATTATTTTGAATTGATCCTTCTGTGGCCAAGTACCCCCCATATGTGAGATGAAAAGTGACTGAGGTGAGGGCCCTGTCTGTCGCCAAGAGCAGAGTGTGGCTAAAGGCCCCTTAGAGCGAGCAATGACCTTCTGATCCCAGATCATTAGTGCTGTGGCCCATCCCACTGAACTCCCTTCATTATGGACATGTGGCTTGGACCATTGTTATTGCTAAACAGCTTCATGAAGGGGAGCTGATTCAAAACTTTCCTCTTTGCCTTCCAGGAAGCTTAGATTAGTGAAATTTAATCTGAAGCTATGGTGATAAGAAATATGCTACTATGAAGTTAAATATTCCTATATGAAGTTATAGTACTTTATTGATGATTTCTAGGGCCATGGCATAGTATAATATACATGACTTTTTAAACTCCTCCTTGCATTTCAGCCACCTGGTGTATAATAGGGCCGGGCAGCAATCTGATCTGAGGAGCTCAAGGTTGCATTTCATTGCCCTTAAGACTAAGGAAAAATCAATTGTTCATAACCAAGAACACTGGGGGGTAACTGAGATTCTTGAGGGGTGTCTCATGTACCCCCTCTGAGTGATATTTTCTTTACAACACCTGAAACATGTTACCTTGACAGGCAAATCACATAAACTCCTATGATTGTGAGATATAGGTTCAGGTAATTCATAATATTTTTTCCATTAAGTTTCAAAGTTCATGGAGTCACCTAGCACTCTTTTGTAGTATCATCTTTTCTAAAGTTTCTGTTCATAGAATATCATAGAATACATCCCTGATTATATCAGAATAAGCACAACCTTATACATAAGTTGGGAGGAATAATTTTGGAATTTCTTTCATTTACACACTTTTGTGTGTGTGAAGTAGTTCACTGTTAAGGAAGGAGCAGGGACACTAGAGTTAGAAAGGCCTGGGTTTAAATATATCTCATTGTTTGCAACATAATAACAGCTTGGACAATTGGGGCAAACTACTTAATCTCATTTAGCTTCATTTTCCTAAACTATAAGCAGGAAACAACATCTACCTTGTTAATGTTGTTGAGAAAATAAATGCACATAGAGAGCTTCAAGCAATCCCACTCCTGGGTATGTATTCAAAGCAAATGCACCTCCATGTTCACTGCAGCATTATTTACAACTAGAGGCCTGGTGCATAGGATTCGTGCATTCGGGGCGGGGGGAGGGGGGTCCCTCAGCCCGGTCTGCACCCTCTCCACAGTCTGTGTTCTGGGAGCCCTTGGGAGATGTCTGACTGATGGCTAAGGGCCTAAGCCGGCAATCAGACATCCTTAGTGCTGCTACAGATGCAGGAGAGGCTCCCGCCACCACCATCGCTGCGCTTGCCAGCAATGAGCCCGGCTTCTGGGCTTCTGGCTGAGCAGCACTCCCCCTGTGGGAGCGCACTGACCACCAGGGGGCAGCTCCTGTGTTGAGTGTCTGCCCCCTGGTGATCAGTGCATATCATAGTGACCGGTCGTTCTGCAGTTTGGTCGATTTGCATATTACCCTTTTATTACATAGGATAGCCAAGATATAGAAACAACCTAAGTGTCCTTAGATGGATGAGTTGATAAAGAAAATGGATATATGTAATGGAATATTACTCAGCCTTAAAAAAGACAGAAATACTGACATTAGCAACAACATGTATGAACCTAGTCCTAGAGGACATATGCTAAGTGAAATAAGGCAGACACAGAATGACAGGTAGTGCATGATCTCACTTATATGTGGAATCTAAAACAAACAAAACAAAGCAAAATACAGAAACCTCACTGAACTCATAGTAACAGAGAGTAGAATGGTAGTTACCAGAAGCTATGGGGGAAAAGAGGAGATGAAAAAAATTAAGAAAGAAAGAAGAATGGTGGTCACCAGGGGCTTGGGAGATGGGGTCATGGAGAGTTGTTGCTTAATGGGTACAGATTTTCAGTCTGGCAAGATAAAAAAAGATCTAGAGATGGATGGTAGTGATGGTTGTGCAACAATATGAATGTATTAATATCACTGAACTGTACACTTAAAATGGTTAAGATAGTAAATTTTGTGTTATGTGTATTTTACCACAATAAAAAATGGAAGAAGAAAAAAAAACACATCAAGCAGAATAAACTCTTAGTGGAAAAGCTAAGTTCCCTCTTTTTCTTCTTTGTGAGAATTATAGAACAATAGTGATCACCAATATTAATTGGGAAATCAAACTCAAAAAATTGAGTTGAAATTAAATATAAAGGCTTTTCAGAGTCCTGGGACTATTCTTACATGATTTGGGACCACTTTATACATAAAAAGAAAATGGTTCAAACCTATTATGGGTTGAATTGTATCTGTTCAAATTCATATGTACCTCAGAATGTGACCTTATTTGGAGATAGGGTCTTTACAGAGGTAATTGAGTTGCAATAAGTTCATTAGGGTGAGCCCTAATCCAATATGACTGGTGTCCGTATAGAATGGGAAAATTTGGAGACAGACACACACAGAGGAAAGGTAATGTGAAGAAAAACAGGGAGAAAATGGCCATCTACAAGCCAAAGATAGAGGGCTGGTACAGCTGTTTCACTCAGAGCTCTCAGAAAGAGCCAACCTTGCCAACATCTTGATTTCAGACTTCTAGTCTCCAGGACTGTGAGAAAATCATGTTCTGTTTTTCAAGCCACCCAGTCTGTAGGACTTTGTTAGGGTAGCAGTAGCAAACCAATATAGAACCTTTATCCAATACTTCAGAAGGCTTACATTCTCCTCCTAAGTATGCCCTACAATCTGCTTCCTGAAAAACCCTCTCAGCTGCTGTGGATACCCGCTATGCTGGGTATATCTTCTTTATGGGCAGAAGATTCTTTCTTTTCCCAAAGTGCCAGTTCAGGGGTACTGTTGAGTGAAGTAGAGTATTACTGAAAGTTATTAAAGAAAGGGATTAAAGTACAATTTTTTGCTTTCTCTATATATAAAAGCCTAAGTGACCGTCGCAACCGAAACAACCGAATGGACAACCGAATAGGCTGCGTGGGGTGACCAGGCTGGCAGGGGGGTTAGTGAGGACCGACCAAATGACTGAGCAGTGGGCTGCGTGGGGCGACCAGGCCGGCGGGGGGAGGGGGTGGCAACGAGGGGTGACCAAACGACCCAACAGCAGGCTGCATGGGGTGACCAGGCCGGCAGGGTGGGCAGGTGGGGGTGACCAGGCCAGCAGGGAGGGGTAGTGAGGGGCAACTAGGCTGGCGGGGGGGGGGCAGTTAGGGGCAATCAGGTAGGCAGGCAGGTGAGCAGTTAGGAGCCAGTGGTCCCCAGGATCGGGCCTAAACCGGCAGTCGGACATTCCCCAAGGGGTCCCGGATTGGAGAGGGTGCAGGCTGGGCTGAGGGAACCCCCCCCCCACCACCGGTGAACGAATTTCATGCACCGGGCCTCTAGTAATAAATAAAGCAGCTATGAATACATGTTCAAGTCTTTGAATGGGTATATATTTTCATTTCTCTTAGGTAAATACCTAGAAGTAGAATTTCTGGGTTTATGTTTAAGAAACATTCAAATTGTTTTCCAAAGTGGTTGTATCATTTTACATTCCTGTCAATAGTATATAAGATTTCCATTTGCTCTACTCCCTTGACTTGTAGTTGTCAATCATAATTTTAGCCATTCAGATAGGGTTTAGTAGTATCTCATGATGATTTTAAAATTTTTTATATACATAGATTTCATTTTTAAGAATAGTTTTAGATTTACAGAAAAATTGGGCAGCTAGTAAATATATTTTCCATATACCCCTTGTATCCCATATACAATTTACCTTATTATTAGCATCTTTCATTAGTTTGGTATATTTATAATAATTAATGAACCAATAGTAATATATTATTATTAGTTGAAGTCCTTAGTTTACACTAAAGTTCACACTTTGTGTTGTACAGTTCTGTAGATATTGACAAATGAATAATGTCATGTATCATTCACTGAATTTTGATTGAGATTGCATTGAACCTATAGAACACATTGGGAAAAATTAACATCTTAGCAATAGTGAATCTTCCTATCCAAGGACATGGAAACAGCTTTCCATTTATTTAGATCTTGTTTGACTTCTTTTAACAGTATTTTATAGTTTTTCTCATATAGATCTTATAGATTGAAAAAAGTTATACCTAATTATTTTAGGTTTTTTTCTGAGGGGTGTTAATATAAATGATATTGTGTTTATAATTTCAAGTTTCAATTGTACAATGTTCATATATAGGAAAATAATAGTCTTTTGTATATTAACCTTATATCCTGTAATCTTACTGTTATCACTTATTGGTTCTAGGAGTGTTTTGGTCAATTCTTTGGATTAATTTAGTTCAATTTGGGGATTTGGGGGAATCCCTTGGGGGATGTCTAACTGCCGGTTTAGGCCCGATATCTCGGTCCTAAACCAGCAGTCGCACATCCCTCTCACAATCCGGGACTGCTGGCTCCTAACTGCTCACCTGCCTGCCTGCCTAATCACCCCTAACTGCCCCCCCTGCCAGCCTGATCACCCCTCACTGCCTATGCCTGCTGGCCTGATTGCCCCCAACTACCCCCCACCCCTGCCGCCGGCCTGGTTGCCCCACACAGCTTGCTGCTCAGTTGTTTGGTCATCCCTCACTAACCCCCCTGCAGGCCTTGTCGCCTCAGGCAGCCTGCTGGTCGTTACTGTTACTGTGATGGCATCCCAGACAATTTGCATATTCCTTTATTATTAGTATAGATAGTCCAGTCCAGCATCCTGTGTGTGTAGTTTGCATGGCCATGGGCCGTACAGCTGCTTAAGGCCACATGGCAGGTGAGAGCATGGGGCAAGTGCAGGTCATGAACCAAGAGCGAGAAAGGGTGAATAAAGGGCAAGAGAGGAAACTTTCTCTGGAGATTTTACTCTTCCAAGATTTTGCACACTTGCAGTGGCTTCACCCTTCTAGCCAATAATCTTTTACCCAGGCTAGTCTGACAGACAAGTACCTTTCCTATATTAACTGGACTTCACTGCAAGTGTGCCCATCTCCCACTTTGTTCGATTTCTTCCCCCACTGATCTGCAAGGAATGGACCAGTGATTCCTGGTGAAGCTGCCCACATGACCATGTTTATAATGTCTGGCCTTCCCTTTGCTCTTTTCCTGTTATTAATATTAATAAACTAGCTAATTACAATGATAACAAAGTTTTTCCCCCAACACTTTAAATATTTAATCTCTCTTTTTACCTTCATAGTTTCTCTTTTTTTAAATGTGTTTTTATTGATTTTTAGAGAGAGAGAGGAAGAGATAGAGAGATAGAAACATGGATGAGAGAGAAACATCAATTGTCTGCCTGCTGCGCACACCCCCACTGGGGATCGAGCCCCCGACCTGGGTATATGCCCTGACCAAGAATCAAATCAGTGACCTCCAGGTACATGGGTCAACAATCAACCACTGAGCAACACTGGCTGGGCATAGTTTCTTATGAGAAGTCTAATATTCTTATTTTTGAATAGGTAAATTTATTCTTCTTTAGAGTTCAAGATTTTATATTTGTCTTTGGTTTTAGCTTAAATATGTAGCTTAAATATCATAGGCTTAGGCATAGATGTTTTAGTATTTATTTTTGTTGGTATTCTCTGTGCTTCCTGGGTCTGTGGTTTAATGTTTGTCATTAATTTTGGAATATTCTCAGCCATTATTATTTCAGATATTTCTTCAGCTCCTGCTCCTTTCTTCTCCTCTTGGCATTATGATTACTTGTATATCACAATTTTTGTAACTGTCCCACATTTTTTTTTCTTAATTCTTTGAATTTTAGTTTAGGAAGTTTTTATTGATATTTTTTCACTGATTCTTTATTTCACTGTTTCTAGTTTACTCATGAACCTATCAAAGGTGTTTTTCATTTCTGTTACAGTGTTTTTTATTTATAACATTCCTTTTTCATACTTTCTTAGAATTTGCACCTCTCTGCTTATATTACTCATATATTCTAGCATATTGTCTACTTTTCCCATCAAAGCCCTTAATACAGGGGTGGACAAAAGTAGGTATATAGTTGAGAGTACACAATACAGTTTATTCTTGTATTATTATTTATTAATTACTAGAAGCCCGGTGCACGAAATTCGTGCACGGAGGGGGTGGGTTCCCTCAGCCCAGCCTGCACTCACTCTAATCAGGGACCCCTCAGGGGATGTCCGATGGCCAGTTTAGGCCCGATCCCACAGGTTTACATATTTTGTAAACTGGTGGTCAGACACCCCTCTCACAATCTGGGACCGCTGGCTCCTAACCACTCACCTGCCTGCCTGCCTGATTGCCCCTAACCCCTCTGCCTGCCTGCCTGATCGCCCCTAACCTCTCTGCCTGCCGTCCTGATCTCGCCCCTAACTGCTCTCCCCTGCTGGCCTGATCTCACCCCTAACTGCCCTCCCCTGCAGGCCTGATCTCACCCCCAACTGCCCTCCTCTGCCGGTCAATTTGGTTCTGATTGGTCAGTTTCTATGCCAGTCAGTGTCAAAAGCTCCACCTCCTAGGCAGCCATTGGCTCCTCACAGTTGACCCAGATTTGGTTCTGATTGGTTAGTTTCTATGCCAGTCAGCGTCTCTGGGCCTATCAACAGGGTCTGATCAGAAAGGCAGGGCTGATCAGCAGCCCCTGTGGAGGCTTGGAGAGAAATGGAAGCGTGGCTGTTGGCCAGGCTGGGAGAGAAATAGAGGCAAGTTCTGATCAACAGCTGCCACAGAGGCTATGGATCAGACCCTCTCTCTCTCTCTGCAGGCCTCTCTCCAGGCCTTTCCACAGCCCTCTAGGCAGTCAGTGCTGGGTCAGGCACTGCAGAGGCTCCATTCAGTGCTGGGTTGAGCTTCCAGTCTGGTGGAGCTTTCGGTGATTAGGATCCTGGCTCTTTATTATGTAGATAGTATTATTTATTTGTATTATAACTTTAAGCCTACTTTTGCCCACCCCTGTATATTAATCATAGTTATTTTAAATTCCCTATGTGATCATTCTAAAATCTGTATCATATATGAGTCTGATTCTGATGCTTGCTTTGTCTCTTCAGACTGTATTTTGTCCCACCTTTTGCATGCCTTGTAATTTCTTGATGAAGGTGAGGCATGATGTATGAGTTAATTCAACTTTTTGTGTGAAGTAAATCTCTTATGTGATGCTAAGCTAGTGCTATGCTAATCTGGCTAGGATCTAGGCTGTGTTTAATGCTGTAGTTCAGTGGTTCTCAACCTCTGGCCCTTTAAATACAGTTCCTCATGTTGTGACCCAACCATAAAATTATTTTCGTTGCTACTTCATAACTGTAATGTTGCTACTGTTATGAATTGTAATGTAAATATCTGATATGCAGGATGGTCTTAGGCGACCCCTGTGAAAGGGTCGTTAGACTGCCAAAGGGGTCGCGACCCACAGGTTGAGAACCGCTGCTGTAGTTGTAGGTGCCAGAAGTTTCCATATCTTACAGTTCACATATTTTGTTTTTCTTCCCTGTTGTCACTGTGTTATTGGTGGAATACATAGGCAGCAAAATATCAGACATATGTCGTAGCAGTATCTTTACCGATACAGCTCCTAGGGCAATGGAAACTAAAGAGAAAATAAACAAATGGGACTACACCAAAATAAAAAGCTTCTACACAGCAAAAGAAACCATCAACAAAACAATAAGAAAGCCCACTGCATTGGAGAACATATTTGTCAATATTACTGGTATCTCTGATAAGGGTTCAATCTCCAAAATTTATAGGGAACTCATACAACTTAACAAAAGGAAGATAAACGATCCAAGCAAAAAATTGGCAAAAGACCTAAATAGACACTTTTCGAAAGAAGACATAAAGAAGGCCAAGAGATATATGAAAACATGCTCAAAGTCACTAATCATCCGAGAGATGCAAATAAAAAAAAAACAATGAGATACCATCTCACACCTGTCAGAATGGCTATCATCAACAAATCAACAAATGACAATTGCTGGCAAGGATGGGGAGAAAAATTCCCTCTTGCACTGCTGGTGGGAATGCAGACTGGTGCAACCACTGTGGAAAACACTATGGAGTTTCTTCAAAAAATTAAAAATGGATCTCCCACTTGACCCAATAATCCCACTTCTAAGAATATATCCAAAGAAATCAGAAATACCCATCAGAAAGGATATATGCACTCCTATGTTCATAGCAGCACAATTTACAATAGCTGAGATTTGGAAACAGCCTAAGTGCCAATCTGCAGATGCATGGATTAGAAAACTGTGGTACATCTATACAATGGAATACTATGCTGCTGTAAAAAAGAAGGAACTCTTAACATTTGCAACAGCATGGATGGACCTGGAGAGCATCATTCTAAGCGAAATAAGCCAGTTGGAGAACGATAAATATGACATGATCTCACTAATTTATGGGTATAATGAAGAACATAAACTGATGATCAAAAATAGGTCCTGATGGAAAAAAATAATATTTTAGGATATAATAGAAGTAATCCTGTTATTTGCAGATTTTTAATATTTCCTACAACTTTTGTGATATTACTATAGTTTTGGTAATATTATTATACTTAAAATCCTTTTTTTCTTGAAATACTAATGTTTATTGCATATAATATTATTATATCTAAGATTTTTCTTGAATAATTGGTGTTTACTGGATGTAACATTATTATATTTAAAATCATTTTTCTGGAGAAAAAACAAGAAAAACAATTAGAGGACTAAAAGATTTTTTAGCAAAAGCATGGAAATTTATTGTAAGCATATATAAACTCCCCCTGTAGAGGGGTGCCCAAAGGGGAACTCCCCTAAGGAGGGGTCCCGAAATGAGAAAAACCTTCTCTTGTCTCTCTAAAATAGGAAAAACCTAGTCCTGTGAGTCTCTTTGTCTATGGGTTAATAAACACTTTGTAATTGGACCCTTCCTTATTTTATGTCCCCTGTGCTTTCCTAATTGACCACTTTTCCCCTTTTCCCTGCATGATATCAGTTTCAAAGTTTCAAAGCTCACCTGGTGCCCCCTCTTCTTCTTCCCCTTATCTTGTAACACTCTTGTGAACAATCTGGTGGATTGGAGTTGTCTCTGCCTCTCATGTATTCATTCCTCTCTCATGGATTACCCTTCCCCTAATCTGCCTCTCCTGTCTCTAACTCTTTTCAGTCCCCCCTCTGATTAGGAAACCCCAACTGCTGTTGGGGATAAGGGGCGATGATCATTCTAGCTACTTCCTGCTGGACAGGGACATTGACTGGGGCAGCAGTCAGGTTCCCATAGGGCAATCTAGGGGTCCAAGAAAGAAGGATGTGGCTTCCATTTGTGGTTCCACTGGAGAACCATTTGTAGCTTTAGCATCTACACTAATAAAAGAGAAACATGGTAATTAGCGGACGACCGCTACCCTTCCCATTGGCTAATCAGCATAACCTTATGCAAATTAACTGTCAGCCAAGATGGCGGCCAGCAGCTGTGCACTGAAGCGAAAAGGGAGGCTTGCTTGCTCCAGTGACTGCGGACTCCAACGTTCCCCGCCTGACTTGCCTAAGCAACTATGTTGCAAATATAGAAGCTAAACAAAACCCTAGAAACCGGCTTTCAGTCAGCCAGGACTCAGCCAGCCGGACCGCAACATTGTATCAAATACAGAAGGTAAAGGCCAGAAACCTGCTTTCAGCAGCTGGCCTCAGAGCTAAAGCTGGCCCAGAATAAAAAAGAAAAAAGAAAAAAAGGAGCAGTTGGGAGCTTCAGTCACCCGCCAGCCGGAAAATGGCCCTCAGCCCCTCACCCAGACTGGCCAGGCACCCCAGTGGGGACCCCCACCCTGATCCAGGACACCCTTCAGGGCAAACCAGCCGGCCCCCACCCATGCACCAGGCCTCTATTCTATATAGTAAAAGGGTAATATGCCTCCCAGCACCGGGATCAGCGGAGCCGCGAGGCCTTCCGGCACTGGGATCAGCGTGACAGGGGGCAGCGACCAAACCCCGTGATCGCCCCTGCGGCTCTGTGTGTGACAGGGGGCGGGGCCACAACCTCCCTATCTGCCCTGCTCTGTTCATGACAGGGGAAGGTGCCCCAACCCCCTGATCAGCCCTGCTCTGTGCCTGATAGGGGGGAGCTCCCCAACCCCCTGATCGCCCTGTGGCTCTGTGTGTGACAGGGTGCAGCGCCCTAACCCCCTGATTGGCCCTGCTCTGTGTGTGACAGGGTAGAGCCATAACCTCTCCATTGGGCCTGCCCTGAGTGTGACAGTGTGCGGCGCCCCAACCCCCTGATTGGCCTGCTCTGTGGGTGATAGAGGGTG
>NW_005871055.1:15538203-15545493 GCF_000147115.1 Myotis lucifugus
CCCCACCCCCTGATCTGCCCTGCTCTGTGTGTGACAGGGGGCGGTGCCCCAACTCCCCTATCGGCCTACTCTGTGAGTGACAGGGGGGAGCTCCTCAACCCCCTGATGGGCCCTGCTCTGTGCGTGACAGGGGGGAGCTCCCCAACCCCCTGATCAACCCTGCTCTGTGTGTGACAGGGTATGGAGCCCCAACCCCCCTGATGGGCCCTGCTCTGTGAGTGACAGGGGGCAGTGCCCCAACCCCCTGATCGGGCCCTGCTCTGTGTGTGACAGGGTACGGAGCC
The DNA here is from genome assembly GCF_000147115.1 of Myotis lucifugus. NCBI lineage: Eukaryota > Metazoa > Chordata > Mammalia > Chiroptera > Vespertilionidae > Myotis > Myotis lucifugus. Next base: position 15,538,488 of record NW_005871055.1, read on the forward strand.
CAAACCCCCCTGATGGGCCCTGCTCTGTGAGTGACAGGGGGCAGCGCCCCAACCCCCTGATTGGCCCTGCTCTGTGTGTGACAGGGGGTGGGGCTGCAACCTCCCCATTGACTTTGCCTTGAGTGTGACAGGGGGCGGTGCCCCAAAACCCCAATCGGCCCTACCCTGAGCATGACTGAGGGTGGCATCGCAACCTCCCGATCCACCCTGCTCTGTGCATGACAGGGGGCGGTGCCCCAACTCCCCAATCGGCCCTGCTCTGAGCCTGACCAGGGGCTGCACCTAGGGATTGGGGGTGCCCTCTGCCACCCGGGAGCAGCCCTAAGCCAGCAGGTCGTTATCTCCCGAGGGGTCCCAGACTCCGAGAGGGCACAGGCCGGGCTGGGGGACGCCCCTCCCCCTCGAGTGCACAAATTTTTGTGCACCGGGCCTCTAGTTTCTAGATAAGAAGAAAAATATTATAAACAAGAGTCCAAGAAGAGGGGCTAGCTAACTTCTTAGAGATAGCATTATTTCCTTTATTTGTGCCCAGACCTCTGGGGTGAGAGATGTGAGGCCCTTCTTTTAGCCAACCTGCTTGTTGGAGGATTCAAGTAGTTCATTTCCCTACCTCTTTGGAAGTGTTTATGTAGATGCAGCAAGAATTATTAATCATTGCACAAACTCCACTGTTTGGCCAGTAAATAACTGAGGGCTTCTCTGTGAGTAAGGATTATGTGTGCTAAAGAATCTATAGACTTCTGGATATCCCTACATAAATTTGGTTTGTCCCTTAGAGTAAAGAAAACCTGGACATAGGGGACTTCTGACTCCTTCCCTTTCCTTCTATAAAAAAGATCTAATTTTAAAAGGGTGTTATAATTCAGACTCCCTTCCAGGGGCTAGTTTTCCCCCATCTGATAGATGGTACTGGGGCTAATTCTGGGTACAAAAGAAAATTAGGCATTTTGTATTTAATTTTTGTGGATCGAAAAATTCTAATGCAGCTCAATGAGCTGCTTTTCTGGGATGTCGATGATGAGCTTCCCAGCTGAAAGAAAACCCACAGAAAGATCTATGGCCCTTTCCTGGCAGGGACGTCCCCATCCCAGGCAAAGAGCATCAATACTTACTGCCTTGTTGCATGTGGCGGGTGAGTGAGCATCTGCTGGGCTAGCCACCTTACCAGTGAGACCAGGTGCTTATAACCTGGGCTCTGTGAAGAATGCCTATTAGTGTGCATCACTGACAGGATGGACCTCTGGACTGTGCACACGTACCAGCATGGTCCTACCAGGCACTCACTCCCAGATGTGGGGAAGCCTGAACTAATCTGTGTCCCTGATTGAAAGTGCCTGAGATTGTTCTAATGTTTCTGAAGTACCTATCGAGTTTTCCAAGGGAGTTTAAAAGGAAGTGACTCTAAGCCGAGGGCTCAGAGAGTTTGACCCATACTCAGAGCTCTAGGGGGAGCACAAATGACTTCAGCTTTATTCCTATGTCTGCCCTCTCTATCAAAATGTCTATTTTTTTTATCCTGGTCTCCCAAGTCTGACAGTAAGGAGGGATTTATACAGAAAGTGTGGAACCCTATTTTAGCCAAGACTAGGACTATATATCTATAAGTTAATTTCCTTGATTATATAGGTGTCTAGTATATTATCTACCTGGGAAAACAGAGGGCACTGTAAATAATGCTGGAGGGCTTGTTTTAGTCACTTTTGGCCCTCCTCTGTTCTATTTATTTTTCTCACAAAAGAAAAGAGTCCTCTACTCCAGGGCCCATATGCCCTCCAATATATGGGAAATAGTATGCCATGTTTCCTGAGCAGGGGCACTCCTTCCTAGGCTTTCCTACAATTCTCATAAGGAATAAGACTTCCTCCGATCCTCACAAATCTAAGGCTTGTTTCTTAAAATTCAAACACTTTGAATGTTGTCAAACTTATTTGACCAAAAGATGTGACATTTTTCTTCAGAGCCAAGAAATTCTTGTTGAGGCCTGAGCATAGAAGGAGGTGGCAATAATGTTTAAAGGTGGTATCCCTGTATGTGAGTAGGGCTTGTAACCTGGGAGACAAACTGAACAATAATTATAACAAATGGTATAGCGGAAGGAAAAGCGTTTTAGTGTTCAATGATTCCAAGGCTAAGGATGGGAGAAAAGTAAGCATTAGTCTGGAGAGTCATAGCTAAATATCCAGGAAAACCAGACAAATTTAAGATTCAGTTCAATTTATAGGTGAAAAATAAACTTTGAAACAATAATTGGAATCTACTCATAATTGTATATTATAGAGTCTGCTGAAACATTATTTTTCTCCCTAAAATCACCCTTATTTTTATTAAGGACTGTACGTAGAGCTCGGGAAGTATGTCTCAGCGCTGTGGCTGATGCAATGGTGTGAGCACACTCCACCATGACATGCTTCCTCGGCACACCAGGAAGTAGCAACGCCAGGAAGTAGCAACGCCCGCCTGAACGAACTCCTAGAGCCATGTGCACAGTACCCCAGCCTTTCAGCCATTGGTCACCTGTAGCAACGTGTCTCCCTCTGATTGGTCCCCTCATGCTATATATACCCCTGTAGTTCCACAATAAAAAGTATCTGCGTCACTGAACCTGGTCTCCGGAGCCGTGCATGCAGACGCCCTAGCGTGTTGGGGCTCCGTCGTCCTCACCCCCGAGGGACCCCCTGCTTCAAAGGACCATCCCTTTATTGTATTAAGTCTAATTTAAATTTGGCCTGAGTGTTTGCATGAACATAAAAAGAATAGCAATTGACTGTATAGGCTCTTTTAAAATCTGCTTGTTGGAATCTCATGATTGAGCTTTAATGAGCTCCCTCAGAGCAAAGAAGCTGAGCCACCTAGTTGCCATCTGGCTTGCCTGTAATACCTGTAGACTTGGGTGAATCACTCAAGTTGAGGTACCTAATGATGTCCTGAGGTTCCTTCCTTGCCATCTTTCAGGAAAGTAGCCTTTATTCCTTACCTGGAAAGACTGTCATGAACCACATAACCAAGCAAGGTACCAGATTTTTCTCCAAGGTGCTCACATTGGCTTCAAGTGACATCTCTTCTAATGACATCTCTTTTAGACATGACACTCTGGTCAAAGTCTTTTTTTTTTTTAATATATTTTATTGATTTTGTACAGAGAGGAAGGGAGAGAGATAGAGAGTTAGAAACATCGATGAGAGAGAAACATCGATTAGCTGCCTCCTGCACACCCCCTACTGGGGATGTGCCCACAACCCAGGTACATGCCCTTGACCAGAATCGAACGTGGGACTCTTCAGTCTGCAGGCTGACGCTCTATCCACTGAGCCAAACCGGTTTCGGCTGGTCAAAGTCTTGATTAACAAAACCACTACTGGAAACTGGTCTTATTGAATCCATGCAAATAAACATATTGTCATGACTCACTTATTAAGAATTGCCAAATTCTGGAAGGATAAATTAGGGAGAAAAATATGTTACACAATTGCTTTAAAAATACTTCATTGTATCTGAAAAACTAAGATTTAAAAAATCAGCAATTCTTTTAGTAAAAGTTACAAAAACTACATAGTTACTCTTAATTAATTTAGTCCTGTAATCTAGTTTTATGTTTCTCCTGACTTTTCCTGTCAGTACTCTACCTAGGAAACACTCTTGAATGTACAATGAGCCCTTCAGTTTTCCTGTTCACTGGCTTGAACTTTATACTTACTTGATTAAAAACATCAAAATATTACTTCAAAGAGTTTTTAGTTTCTTCTTTTTTAATATTATACACCTTGTTGAAACAAGGCTACCAAGAATCTTAGTCACTCCCCAAAAAACAATTGGGAGAGAGAAATGCTAGTTGATGTTGTAAGCACACCTCAGGTAAACGTAACTCCTATTATACTTATGGTAACTAGTTAATGCAGAGATTTATTGCTTGAATAAAAATTTCCAGGTTACTCTGTAAATACTAGGTTACTCTGTAAATTGCAGTGGAAGGAATTGTTAAAGTTTTCTTTTTAAACTTGAATTTACTCTTGAATATCATTCTTTTGTCTAGCACTCATTTACATATGTGCAAATTTTACTCCGGATCAGACGGGCCCCCAGCCAATCTGCAGAGCAGGCTGTGTGCGTGTGTGCGTGTGTATGTGTGTGTGTGTGCATGGTGTGGGGGTTGGGGGGGAGGGAGGACAGTCTGAGGCATCATAAATACTCCTGTCCATAGATCTTAAAATTCCTCTGTTCTGGGAATAAAATGCCCTCCCCCTTTTTTCCCTCCTTTCCCTCTCCCTTTCTGTATTAACCACTTGCTTTGTATCCTTGGCTAGGGAAGATTACAGCTTATTAGTTACAGGCTGACTATAAATTGTGTACCTGATTTGGCCTTTATTTTAACTTCCTTGTCTCGGCTGCCCTATTCCACTTATCTTGGCTTACTGGCTATGTCATTTATATAGCTTCCTTTCAACATTCCTCTTCCCATTCTATCACTTTCATGAACCTTCTTCACAATCTTACACCGTCAGAAACAATCAGCTTAAGAACCTAGTCTCTATTTCCTTCAAAATGCATCTCCATGCCTTATGCCTTCTGTAATCCCACTGTATCATTTCCAACCAATAATTCTTAGAAGCCTCATTTCTAATAACCAAGAAAAGTAAACAACCAGCATTCCTTAGATTGACCCTTAGGAGCATATTTAAATACTTAGTTTCAAAGCACACTTTTAACAAAGCAAAAGACATTATAACAGCTCTAAATTTACTTTACAGACTTTTGCAATCAAGACAAAAGCAGGCGACCCAGCAATCAATGAGTTAACAGCTAAAAAAAGGAAAGTGAAAGAGAATTACCCACTTGAGACAGCAGCCGAATTAAGTGGGTGTCCAGCAATGTCTCCAAAACTACAAAGGGGATAGTGAGGAGGTGACAGAGTGCTTACTCGGCATGGAAAGATGACACTGCACAAGTCCCACTTTGGGCGCCAGTTCTGATACATAGAATTAGCAAGCTTGGACTCTCCACACCAGATCTTGTCCTAGAAAATTTGAAGAAAATTTGAGGACTAAAAGGTTTTTTAGTAAAAGTGTGGAAATTTATTGTAAGTGTATACAAATTCCCCCTGGGAAGGGGTACCCAAAGGGGAACTCCCCTGGGGAGGGGTCCCCAAATGGGAAAAACCTGCTCTGGTCTCTCTAAAATGGGAAAAACCTAGTCCTGTGAGTCTCTTTGTCTATGGGTTAATAAATGCTGGAAGCTTCTTTGTCTCTTCATGACACTGTGTAATTGGACCCTTCCTTATTTTATGTCCCCTGTGCTTTCCTAATTGGCCACTTTTCCCCTTTTCCCTGCATGGTATCAGTTTCAAAGTTTCAAAGCTCACCCAGTGCCCCCTCTTCTTCTTCCTCTTATCTTGTAACACTCTTGTAAACAATCTGGCGGCTAGGAGCTGTCTCTGCTCGTCATGTATGTATTCCTCTCCCATGGGCCCCTCTCCCCCTAATCTGCCTCTCCTGTCTCTAACTCCTTTCATTATCTCAACCCATCTAGCTGCAGTTCTGCTGCCTTTTGTTCTTCAATTTGGCTTAAGAGATTCCAAAATCATTCTTCTTTCTTTTTTTTTCTTTTTTGGTTAATCCTCACCTGAGGATATTTTTCCATTGAATTTTAGAGAGAGTGGACAAGAGCAAGAGAGACACACACAGAGAGAAACATCAATGTGAGAGAGACACATTGATTGGTTGCCTTCCACACGTGCCCTGACCAGGGCCAAGGATCCAGCCTGCAACCTAAGTACGTGACCTTGACCGGAATTGAACCAGAGATCCTTCAGTCCGCAGGTCGATGCTCTATCCACTGAGCCAAACTGGCTAGGGCTCAAAATCATTCTTATCTGACATATCACCCTAAAGAACTTTTTTGAGCCCAGGCTGGCTTTCAGATAAATATATAAAATGTATTTTATAATTAATTGAATGTTTTCCATTTCCTCTTTTTCCAATTTAAAACTCATTCTGATTAATACACCAAACTAATTATTAATCTCAGAAGAGTTTGACAATGCTAACAAAAAATGCTAATGAAATGGTGAGAAATATAGAACGAGAACATAAGAAATGTCTTCGGAATAATGAGACAGGCTAGTAAGAAGAGTAATAGGGAAATCAAGATAGAAAGTTAAAGGATAATCAGTTTACAGGCTTCTAGTAAATAGAAAAATTCTATCTTCCCTAACCAAGGACACTTAAGAGTAAATGGTTTACACTTCGCCTCCCCAACCAACAGGGTAAGTAGGTTAAATCACCCCATTCAGGGAGAAAGCAGAAATCCAATTAGTGCCATTTGTGCCAACCACACCCAAGGACACATAAAGTTAAGAAAATAAATCTCATTTTGGTGCATCAGCATAAAGCTGATGAATATTCTATTGAGATCTTCTTCTAAGACCTCCCCTAAACTCCTAGCCTTCAAAACCCTCAAGACAAGGGACCCAGGGCCACTGTCCCTCCTGGGAGCATGTCTGCTCCTTTCCCTTCCTCCTCTTCTTCCTCCACAGGCATGCATCCCTTAAACTCTAAGGGTCCCCAGCAGACTTGCAACCAGGGGAGCAATGGGCAGCAGCAGCTTGACCCTGGCTAACCCTCTAAACCTGTCCCAAAGACCCCCTTTTCTCTGACTTTTCAGTGAGCCAATAGCAAGGCTCATTTATTTTCTTATAACATTTCTAGAGAACCAAAGCAGCCCTGCCTAGGCTCTCTCCTGTTGCTTCTTCTATCGTAAGCCCTTCCTTGTTTCACTGTGATTATACTTTCAAAATCACCTGGACTCACATTGTGAAATGTTTCCTGCACAAAGTCAAGAACCTACATAATACTGACTGGCCAGTGGCACACACCCTCTGGGCCAGTTTCTGATTGGTACATATACCACCAAAAGAAAGAAAGATGAATGAGAGAGAGAGAGAGAGAGAGAGAGAGAGAGAGAGAGAGAGAGAGATAGAATTTGGCTTCAGCTGCATCAGGGAGCATGATAT
>NW_005871055.1:15546728-15580594 GCF_000147115.1 Myotis lucifugus
GGCTGAGGGACCCCCCCACCCCGAGTGCACAAATTTTATGCAGCTGGCCTCTAGTCTATAATAATAAAAAACGTAATATGCTAATTAGACTGGACAGCCAAACAACCTCCCAGATGTCATTCCAGACATCCTTCCAGACAAAGCCATGGCAGTGGGGGCCAAGGCAGAGGCATTTAGGGGTGATCAGGCTAGCAGAGGGGTTAGGGGCAATCAGGCAGGCAGGCAGAGTGGTTAGGGGCAACCAGGCAGGCAGACGAACAGTTAGGAGTGATCAGGCAGGCAGGTGAGCAGTTAGAGGCAATTAGGCAGGCAGGCAGAGTGGTTACCGATGATCAGGCAGGCAGGCAGGAGAGTGGTTAGGAGCCAGCAGTTCCAGATTGTGACAGGGATGTCTGACTGCTGGTTTAGGCCCGATCCCGAAGGGACCCCTGCAGGATCGGGCCTAAACTGCCAATCGGACATCCCCCTCAGGGTCCTGGATTGCGAGAGGGTGCAGGCCGGGCTGAGAGATCCTCCCCCACAATGCACGAATTTCGTGCACCAGGCCTCTAGTAATTACATAATATGCTATTTCTTGAGTTTTGTTTGTTTTACTTAGCGACATGCATATAAGACTTTTCTATGTAATGTCAATCAATAGTTGTTTCTTTTTATTGCTGAGTAGTGTTTCATTGACTTGATGTACTACTGTTTATCCAAGTTGAAATAGATCTAGGTTGTTTTATTTAATGTATTGATTTATTAATTTTTCAAATTATAAGAGAAAGTTTATTTAGAGAGTTACAGAGGCAGTAGAATGAGCCAGCTGGGCTGTGTAGGCTCAGGAAACAAGTTACAGAAGAAAAAAAGAAAAAGGCCCTTGGAGCTTAGGAGCGAGAACAGCAATGGTAATGCACCTCATGGGGAAGAGGGGAAAGGGAAAGGCGTTGGCATGCTCCCAAGAGAGAGAGCCCAACCTAGATTGTTTTAAATTTTGGTGATTATAAATGAAACTGGTAAACATATGATGTACAAGTCCTTGTTTAAACAAAATATTTTTATTTCTCTTGCGTAGATATCTAGTTGTGGAATTTCTGAGTCATATGATAGATATTTTTAGTTTTATAAGAAATTTCCAAACTGTTTTCTAAAGAAGATGTACCATTTCATGTTCCTTTCAGCCATATATGACAGTTCTGGTTGCTTCACTCTCTCACTAGCATTTGGTATTTCCACTTTTTATTTTTAGCTATTCTGATAGGTGTGTAGTGTTTTCTCATTGTGGTTTTAATTCTCAATTCCCTAATGATTAATGATATTGAGCATCTTTTCATTTGCTTATTTGATACCGGTCTACATTGTTGGTGAAGTGTCTGTTCATATCTTTTGCTCATTTTAAAATTGGTGTTTTGTTTTGTTTTCTTATTTTGAGTTTTCAGAGTTCTTTGTCAGAAATATGGTTTGGAAATAAATTCTCCTGGTCTGTGGGTTGTCTTTTTAATCACTTATCAGTGTCTTTTACAGAGAAAATGTTTTAAATTTTAATAAATTCCAATGCAGTAATTTTAAAAATGAATCATGCTTTTGATGTCCTATTTTAGAACTCTTTGATAAACCCAAGGTCACACAGATTTTTCTCCTATGTTTCCTCCTAGTAGTTTTCTACTTTACATTTAAATCTATGATCCATTTAGATTAAATATTGTGTCTAGTGTGAGGTGTAGGTTAAGGCTCTTTTTTCTTTCTTTCTTAAAACCATCCCGTTATTTCAGAACAATTTGTTCAAAATACTAGAATTTTCTTTTTTAAAAATATATTTTATTGATTTCAGAGAGGAAGGGAGAGGGAGAGAGAGAAATAGAAATATTAATGATGAGAAAGAATCATGGATCAGCTGTTTCCCACACCGCCCCCCCCCTACTGGTGGTCAAGCCCCCAACCCAGGCATGTGCCCCGACTGGGACTTGAACTGTGACCTCCTGGTTCATAGGTCACTGCTCAACTACTGAGCCATGTAGGCCAGGTGAAAATACTAGATTTTCTTTTTTTTAAATTAAATCTTTATTGTTCAGATTATTACAGTTGTTCCTCTTTTTTCCCCCCATAGCTCTCCTCCACCCAGTAACCACCCCACCCTCTGCCCTTACCCCTCCCACTGTCCTCATCCATAAGTGTATGATTTCTGTCCAGTTTCTTCCTGCACCCCCACACCCCTTTCCACCCAAGAATTGTCAGTCCACTCCCTTTCCATGCCCCTGGTTCTATTATATTCACCAGTTTACTCTGTTCATCAGATTTTTTATTCACTTGATTTTTAGATTCACTTGTTGATAGATATGTATTTGCTGTTCATAATTTTTATCTTTACCTTTTTCTTCTTCCTCTTCTTAAAGAATACCTTTCAGCATTTCATATAATGCTGGTTTGGTGGTGATGAACTCCTTTAGCTTTTTCTTATCTGTGAAGCTCTTTATCTGACCTTCAATTCTGAATGATAGCTTTGCTGGATAAAGTAATCTTGGTTGTAGGTTCTTGCTATTCATCACTTTGAATATTTCTTGCCACTCTCTTCTGGCCTGCATAGTTTCTGTTGAGAAATCAGCTGACAGTCGTATGGGTACTCCCTTGTAGGTAATTGACTTTTTTTCTCTTGCTGCTTTTAAGATTCTCTCTTTGTCTTTTGCTCTTGGCATTTTAATTATGATGTGTTTTGGTGTGATCCTCTTTGGATTCCTCTTGTTTGGGGTTCTCTTCGCTTCCTGGACTTGTAAGTCTATTTCTTTCACCAGGTAGGGGAAGTTTTCTGTCATTATTTCTTCAAATAGGTTTTCAATATCTTGCCCTCTCTCTTCTTCTGGCACCCCTATAATTCGGATGTTGGTACGCTTGAAGTTGTCCCAGAGGCTCCTTACACTATCTTCATATTTTTGGATTCTTTTTTCTTTTTGCTTTTCTGGTTGGGTGTTTTTTACTTCTTCGTATTTCAAATCTTTGACTTGATTCTTGGGATCCTCTTGTCTGCTGTTGGATCTCTGTATATTATTCTTCATTTCAGTCAGTGTATGCTTAATTTCTAGTTGGTCTTTTTTCATATCCTCCAGGGTCTCACTAAATTTATCGGCAGTTTCCAGAAAATTCTTGAAAAACTTCATAACCGTGGTTTTGAACTCTATATCCAGTCATTTGCTTTCCTCCATTTCTGTCATTTGTGACCTGTTTCTTTGTCTTCGCATTTTTTATGCTTCCCTGTGTTGGTAGAGTGGCTTTGTGTGCTAGATGTCCTATAGGGCCCAGTGACTCAGCCTCCCCAATTACCTGAGGTGGACACTCTTGGTGCACCCCCTTGTGGGCTTTGTGCACAGTCTTGTAGTCTTGTTGTAGTTAAGCCTTGATTGTTGTAGTTATCACTGGGAGAAATTGACCTCCATGCCAATTGGCTGTGAGAATTAGCTGTGTCTGCAGTGGGAGAACTTCTGTGCTGAAGACACCCTTCTGGGGCAAGACTTGCTTCAGTGGGGCTTTGGTGCTCACTGAGTCTGCCCCCTGAGTGTGTCCCTTATGGATCTGAGGAGTTGTAATCTGGATGGTCCCACTCTGACCACTGGATACACTGGCTCTTGGATCTAAGGAGGTGCTAATTTAGCCTCTTCCTGAGGCTACCCAGCAGGAGCTACGAAGCGATCTGCAGATTCCCCTTCCTTTTTGGGAGGGTTGGAGGTGCCCAGATGAGGCCCAGCTGTGAAGCAATGCAAGCTGCTGTGGGGCCTTGGGCCTTCTCTTGGAAGTTCTGGGTCTGTCTGGCCCAGCTGCAATTTGTTAGGTAATTTTCAGGTTGCAAAGGGCCGGGACATTCATATGCAAAAGCCTCAGCCGCAGCCTGGGTGGGGCGGGGTCTCAAGGAATCAACAGGGCAGAGCAAGCAGCTATGGCTGATCCTCAGCCCTGCCCTAAGGGGCCCCACTTCTCAGTGTCGCGGTAATTGCTGCAAACACCTCTGAGGGAAAGGCGCCCTCAAGTTCCAAGTTCTGCCTGCTGCCAGACAGTCCAGTTTCTCCCCATATGAGTCCTGGGTGGCCAGAGACTTCCCGGAACTGGAGTTCAGAGCAGTCGGGAGCTTGTGACTCCCTCCTGATTCAAAAAGACAGCCGTGTCCTCAGGTGCCAGCCCCTTTCCGCGTGCGCACTGGAGCCTCCGTACCTCTGCACTTTACTTCCGCAGCTCCTCTGAGTCTCAGTGTGCTTTTCTCTTTCCTTCTAGTTGTAGAATTTCCACTCAGCCAGCCTTCCTGTAGTTCTGGATGATGTCCGTTTTGTCTTTTAGTTGTATTTTTGAATTTGTTGTGGGAGGCAGCAATTTCTGGTGTTTACCTATGCCGCCATCTTGGTTTCTCCACTAGATTTTCTTAATTGAATTGCCCTTTAGATTTGTTATAAAAAAAAATCAGTTGACTTTATTTTGTGTGGGTCTATTTCTGGGCTCTCTATTATGTTCTGTTGACTCACGTCTCTATTATTTTGCCAATACCATGCTATATTTATTACTGTAGCTTTGTATGTTGAATCTATAGGTTTTATTTGTGAGACTCGACATTCTAGAGGTATTAAGTTTTTCAATCCAGGAACATAGTAGTTTATATCTCTTTATTTTGTTTCTCTTTGATAAGTGTTTTATATTTATAAGAATAAATATTATTCACATATTTTTCTTAATTTATACCTAAGTATTTATTTCTTGGTGCTATTGTAAATTATATTGTTGTCTTAAAATTTTGAATTACAGTTGTTTATCACTAGTCTTTCATATACAGGTACAGCTAGACAGTGAGTGAGTCTTCTACCGTTAGAGAAGAGTACCCCCAAACAGACAAAGATTTAGGTCCTTAACAAGTGCACATGCTAAGAGTATGATGGAGAGGAGGAGTCTCCAAGGAGACAGGGAGGAAGACACTAGAGGTGGTCTGTGTATGTCGAGGGCTGGGGAGGGGACAGCATTTTGTGATTCTGTTATTCTGGCATGGTGGGCTTCCTCGGAAATCTTGAGGTGCTGGGAGGGAACTGAACTTCTTTTGCTCAGACTAAGAATATGATCTCATAGGATTGCACAAGATATGGGTGAATAGCAAAGACCTCAGCATGTAAAATACGATGGCATCTAACTGGTGAAAACTCAGAAAACAAGAAGTAAAGGACCTTGGGGCCAAGTCCACATGGAACACTGGCAGGAGTGGTTCTATGAGCAAAGGTAGGAAATTGTCCAGCCCTCCTTCTAATGCCTTAATAATTTAACAGTTCATTTGGGGTCTCCAAGAGATTGGGAACACAGTGGAATTCTCAATTTTTATATGTATTCTGCAAAGCTATTAATAATAGCTCCTGGTTAACTATCTCTTTTCAACCTAGTACTCTGCTAGCTTGGTAATCAACTCTCTACTTCACAGGCCAGGAGACTAAGGGTCAGAAAAACTATGTCACTTTCCATGGTTACATGGCTAAAGTCAACTTCAAGAGTGTATGACTCTAAAGCTGTATTTTTTCACAAGCTCATAAGATTTCACTCTTATTTTTTATTAATTAAATGTCTCTCTAAAATGCTATTTTAATTTTCAAGCCCTGCCAACTTAAGTGTTAATAGCCTCTGTATATTAACTAGGCTTCTTGGGTCACAGGAATTCCCCACAAGAGGCTTATTTGTCCTCCTTTTTAGAATGTTACATTTTATCCAGCTGATGTGGCTCAGGAGGTCACGGTTCGATTCCCAGTTGGGGCACATTCCTGGATTGTGGGCTTGATCTCCAGTAGGGGGCATGCAGGAGGTAGCCAATCAATGATTCTCTCTCATCATTGATGTTTCTATCTTTCCCTCTCCCTCCTCTCTTTGAAATCAATTTTAAAAATTTAAAAATGTTAAATTTCAATTACTGGGGTTTTTAAAATTACAAAACCCACATGTATTTATTATAGAAAATTGGGTAAGTACAGAAAAACAGTAAAAAAAAATCACCCATAATTCTAATTTATTCTTCTTTTGAAAAGAATATATGTTTAAATAATTAAAGCAAGAGGCAGAAGCCTTGTTCTTCCCCCGGAGGTAACTTCTGTCAACAGCTGTTGAACATACTTCTAGATAGATATTTTTTTGATTTGAGAACATGAATGTAGCTCAACCACTGCTGTTGCTACCTGTCTTGTAACTGCCTTTTTCATTACTGGCAAATACTGAATGGGGAAGGTAACTAAAAACTAATTCTACCAAAGGAGTTCTCAAGGGACACTGAAATATGTACAGTGACAGTGAACTCTTTCCCTCATCATTTCCATTCTAATTCCATTACACCGGGTCCACTTTGCCAACCCATGTGATGGGGGACCTTCCAAATGTGCATCTGTGCAGGCACACATACACATCTCACACACACACCATCCACAACCCCTCCTCTCCGCACACCTCCACACCCACCATACATACACACCACACATCACACAAAAACTCACCATGTGCACACACACACACACACCACATACACACATCACGCACACATGCTTCACAAGGAAACACATGACACATATGCACACACCTTTCATTTTTTTAAAAATAAAAAGGTGACTATGCTATACTTTGCTGTATTATTTAATAAGTTACTTTTGTATGTTAAATATATCAGAATGATAATGTGATATTCCATTATTAGTGAATAATTATTTCCCATTATGTTATTGTGAATAATATCATAGTTAATATCTTTTCTAGTGTGTGCTAATGTTTCTTTAGAAAAGATTACTAGAAGATTACTGAATCAAATAATATACATTTAAAATTTTATAGTAATGCCACATTACTCTCAAAAAGGATGTACCAATTAGTATTATTGGCAGGAATATATGAAAATGAATTGTTTTCTCAAAACATCATGTTTCTCTCACATTGAATTTTTTTCAGTGTTTTAAATATTTTTTGTCAATTAGTAAAAAACATTATCTCATTGTTTTTTTTTCTCTCATTTTATTACAATGAAGTTTAACAGTACAGAAAAAGTCACATGACCTTAGTGAGTCAGATTTCATAAACCCTGCAACATGAGGAACTCTAAACACATTAAATATTGTTACACATTCAGACTTCCAATGTACAGGTACTTGGAAATAGTTACAGCCCTCACCAAGCTAGGTTGGGGACATGAAGTCCAACAGCATCTGAAATGCTGTGAAGGGATAACTTTACAAATAGCAATGTAAGCTTACAGAACTTGCCTTTATTAAGGTGGTATGTTCATGAAATTCCAGCGCTTTCACAATATAATGAACCAAATTTACTATACTTCACTTCTAAAAACCTAGATGAAACATGAAAAAGAAGCCATACAGTATAAATTGCAACTTCAGGAAAACTTCCTGTTTTATTATTCCAAATAATTTTTCCCATGTAAAATAAATGTCCAATAGTCCCTGGTATGTGGGAAGATAATGTTAAAGTCACAATGAAGCCTTATTGACGGAAGCTTGGCTATATAAACAGCACAAGTTGAGAAAAGGTTTAATCTCCAAACCTATTAGATTGGATGAAGTGAGATCAGTAACTGACACCTTGTGACATTACAGGAGGTCTCATTCCCATCGGAGGTCGAGGAGGCCCACCTTGGTAAGGGGGCACCATTGGCGGTCCCTGCCCATGTGGCGGAATAGCACCAGGAAGGTAACCTGGCATGCCTTGATGATGACCACCATACTGATCATGAGGCGGCATTGGGGGTCTCATTCCTTGTTGCTGTGGGATGCCTGGCTGTGGTGGCATCATAGCTCCAATTGGTCCAACTGGTGGATTACCAATGGAAGCCTGTCCTGGACGAGGAAGATTACGTTGATATTTAGGTAACTGTGCCCTTCTTTCCTCCAATGATATATCCTCACCTGGATGGATCAATTTACTGGTTGCACTGGTTGTCATAAGAGTAGCATGCTTACTTGCTATTGATGCCGCTGGTTTAGCTGCAGTGCTATTTGTTGTACTAGTGGTTGAAGCTGTAGACTGTGTATAAGCAGGGAATGTAGGCTTCGGGGGTTCTGTACTACTTAAGGGCTTGAAATCTGTACCAACAGGTCCTTGGACAGCTGCCTGAGACTGTCCAGCACTGGGGAAAATGCAATACCTGGGAGAACAGACATAGAGTTGGAAATATATGGTATGGAAGGTACTCCTCATTGTTTTAATTTGCATTTCCCATTAGATTATAAGTGAAGTTAGGCAGTTTTTCACATATTTATTAGCCATTTGTATTTTCACTGTTGTGATTTCTTCTCTTTTTCTATTATTTAACATGTTTTGCTTAATTTGTAACACTGAGTTTTATCTACACTAATAATAGACAAACATGGTAATTGACCGTACCTTTGCTACGCTTCCCATTGGCTAATCAGGTGATATGCAAATTAACTGCCAACAAAGATGGCGGTTAACCGCCAACAAAGATGGTGGTTAATTTGCATACGTAGGCGCTGGGAGGTGAAAGGGGAAGGACCGGAAGATATGCAAATTAACTGCCAACAAAGATGGCGGTTAACCGCCAACAAAGATGGTGGTTAATTTGCATACGTAGGCAGACCCGGTGGCATGTATTCGAGAAGCGGCAGGGCAGGGAAGAGGCAGACACCAGCAGCACTCTTCCCTGCCCTGCCCGGCTCCTCCGATCACCGATCTCGGAGAAGACCCAGAAGCCGGGCTGCGTCACTGCCCGGGGACCCGATCCGGTCCCCAGGCGGCGATGCAGCCCGGCCCCAGAAGACCCAGAGGCCAGGCTGTGTCGCCGCCTGGGGACCCAGAAGCCGGGCTGCATTGCCGCCCGGGGACCCGATCAGGCCCCACGTGGGGAAGCAGGAGGCAGCTCTTCACCTGGAGGCTTAAGCCCAAGGTGGGAGGCGCCATTTTCTGTATGGAAAGGCAGGGGGCATGGCTAAGCACAAGGAGGTGCCACGTTTGCATACGGAGAGGGGGCGTGGCTCAGAGCGGGGCGGCACTACGTCCGGAGAGACCGGTGCTGAGGCTGGGTGTTCGCCTCAGGATGCGAGTGGTGGGAGAGGAGCACGAGGTAGAGGAGGTGCAGCTTCAGGCAAGTGAAGGAAAAGGGCAGGTCGCCCAGCCGCAATGCCGTTCCAAGCTTCCCGGCCCAGGTTTTCAAATGTAAATATTACTTCAGATGTTGTAGTTGCACGTAGTTTATTCCCTTCCCCTCATCTTGGCTGTTAAAGTCATGCCCACCCCCTGGGCAGCCAGGCCTCACGTTCATGGCACAGACGAGGTTTGGTTCTGGGGTTACCCCTTAGATTTTAAGTGGCTGCTACACTTGGTCGATAGGAAGAGTGAGACTTTAGCCCTGAAAAGATGGAAGGCTTGGGGAAGACGGTTCCCTCGAGGGCTCAGCCCGCTTTCGGGCCATAGGCACAGGGAACGTCCAGGGCAGCCCCCGGAGCAGGCGTCCATCTGAGCTCGGACAAGGCCATTTTGCAGCCTCCCCTTCCTCCGTCCAAGGTGGTGGGGGCCGTGACTGCCTCGAGGCTGCTCCCTGGAAGCCATTCTCCCCTCAGCCTGTAGCTGTAAAACAGCGCACGTGAAGAGAATCTTTTTTTGTGACTCACGTTAAAAAGTTAAAAAAAAAAAAAGTTGCGTGACTCCTCACTGTGTTCATTTGTAAAAAAAATGCTCTTAAGATCCCGGGTGGTGAGGCAGCCTGGCCCCAAAGAAAATATATGCACAACCCATGGACACAGACAACAGTATGGTGATGGCCAGAGAGAAGTGGGGGGAAGAGCTGGGTAAGGGGGCAAAAGGTGGGAAATAGTGACATCCTATCCTATCTAATAATAGAGAAGCATGGTAATTAGCCGTACCTCCGCTACCCTTCCCATTGGCTAATCAGGGCGATATGCAAATTAACTGGCAACCAAGATGGCGGCCAGCAGCCAGGCAGCTTGAAGCGAACAGGAGGCTTGCTTGCTCCAGTGATGGAGGAAGCCAATGTTCCCCGCCTGCCTTGCCGGCCTCTGAGCTTGCAGTTTAAGAAACATTGTTACAAATATAGAAGCTAAAGAAAACCCCAGAAACCTGCTTTTAGCCAGCCGGGCTTCAGCCAGCAGGACCGAAACATTGTTTCAATTATAGAACAAATGCAGATCCCTGCTTTCAGCCAGCCGGGATCTCAGAGCTGGAGTGAGCAGGACAGGAACAGTGTTACAATTATAGAACCCAAACAAACCAGATACCTGTTTTCAGCAGCCGAGGCCTCAGAGCTGGAGCCAAGCCTCAGAGCTAAAGCTGGCCCAGAATAAAAAAGAAAGAAAAAAAGGACAGGTTGGGAGCTTCAGTCACCCGCCAGCCTGAAAATGGCCCTCAACCCCTCACCCAGACTGGCCAGGCACCCCAGTGGGGACCCCCACCCTGAAGGGGGTGTGACCAGCTGCAAACAGCCATTATCCCCTCATCCAGGCTGGCCAGGCACCCCAGTGGGGACCCCCACCCTGAAGGGGGTGTGACCAGCTGCAAACAGCCATCATCCTCTCATCCAGGCTGGCCAGGCACCCCAGTGGGGACCCCCACCCTGATCCAGGACACCCTTCAGGGCAAACCAGCCGGCCCCCACCCGTGCACCAGGCCTCTATCCTATATAGTAAAAGGGTAATATGCCTCCCAGCACCGGGATCAGCGTGACAGGGGGCAGCGACCAAACCCCGTGATCGCCCTGCGGCTCTGTGTGTGACAGGGGGCGGGGCCAAAACCTCCCTACATGCCCTGCTCTGTTCATGACAGGGAAGGCTCCCCAACCCCCTGATCAGCCCTGCTCTGTGCCTGATAGGGGGGAGCTCCCCAGCCCCCTGATCGCCCTGTGGCTCTGTGTGTGACAGGGTGCGGCGCCCCAACCCCCTGATCCGCCCTGCTCTGTGTGACAGGGTATGGAGCCCCAACCCCCCTGATGGGCCCTGCTCTGTGTGTGACAGGGGGCAGCGCCCAACCCCCTGATCGGCCCTGTTCTGTGGGTGACAGAGGGTGGCGCTGCAACCTCCCTATCGACCCTGCCTTGAGTGTGACAGAGGGCGGTGTCCCAACCCCCGAATCGGCCCTACCCTGAGTGTGACTAGGGGTGGCATTGCAACCTCCCGATCCGCTCTGCTCTGTGCATGACAGGGGGTGGCGCCCCAACTCCCCAATCGGCCCTGCTCTGAGCCCCACCAGGGGCTGCACCTAGGGATTGGGCCTGCCCTCTGCCACCCGGGAGCAGGCCTAAGCCAGCAGGTCATTATCTCCCGAGGGGTCCCAGACTCCGAGAGGGCACAGGCCGGGCTGAGGGACCCCCTCTCCCTCCCCCCCCCCCGAATGCACAAATTTTTGTGCACCGGGCCTCTAGTATAATAATAATAAAAGGTTAATATGCACATTGACTGAACAGCAGAATGGCTGGTTGCTATGATGCACACTGGCCACCAGGGGGCCGACGCTCAATGCAGGAGCTGCCCCCTGGTGGTCAGTGCACTTCCATATGAGGAGTGCCACTCAGCCAGAAGTTGGCTCATAGCTGGCCAGCGCAGTGGTGGTGGCAGGAGCCTCTCCCACCTCTGTAGCAGCACTAAGAATGTCCAACTAATGGTTTAGACCTGATCCCTTGGGAGCCTAAGCCTTTAGTTGGACATCCCCCGAGGGCTCCCTGGCTGCCAGAAGGATGTCTGACTGCAAGCTTAGGCCTGATCCCCTGAGGAGTGGGCCTAAGTCGACAGGTGGACATCCCCCAAAGGGTCCTGGACTGTGAATGGGTGCAGCCTGGGCTGAGGGACCCCCCCCCCCACCGAGTGCACAAATTTTTGTGCACCAGGCCTCTAGTATTACAATAACTTACTAGAGGCCCGGTGCACAAAATTCTTGCACTATGGTGGGGGGTGGTCCCTCAGCCCGGCCTGTGCCCTCTTGCAGTCCAGGACCCCTCAGGGGATGTCCGCCTGCCCTAGGGATCAGGCCTAAGCTGGCACTGAGAGATCCTTCTCCAAGTCCAGGACTCTCACAGTCCAGGACCCCTTGCTCCTTACCACCCACCTGCCATGGAGGTGGGAGAGGCTCCCACCACCACCATTGCACTCGCCAGCCATGAGCCTGGCTTCTGGCTGAGGGGGTGGGGAAGGGGGGTGCCGCTTCAACCAGGAGCTGGGCTCGCTGCTCCTTAGTGCTGGTCGAGCCCCCGCGGCCCACTGGGTTGGGGGGGGCGATCTGGGACCTGACCAGCAGGGGGAGGGGTCATGGGAGGTTGAGGCACCACTATCGCACCCCATCCCACCTCTGTGGAGGCTCTGGGACCAGACTGCACCACCCCCTCTCCCCCTGCCTCTGCAGAAGGGGTGGCACCAGGACCACCATGGCTAGCCTAGCGGTGCAGGCTCACTTCCCCCCCCCCGCCTCCCCCCACCCACTGTCCGGTCTAATTAGCATATTAGCTCTTTATTATATAGGATGTTGTTGATATTGCCTCCAAATCTCCTACTTGCATTTTAAACTTGACTGTATTTGTATACTCCTATAACACAATCCATCAATGGATTATTTTTAGTTTGTGCATACTATTATTTATGTACAGACTCTTCTGATTTATTATTTTATTATATCACATTTTGTTTTATTGTATTGCTCTTTTACCTCATTTTATTTTACAAGTTTTCCCTTCTATCCTTATTTCTAATTTTATCTATTCCCTTCCTCTAATATCTACCATTGTATACTAATGCAAAATTAAAAAGTTTGACTTTTTTTTTGTCCCCACAGATCTGGATTTGTGTTATGATTAGGGAAGCATAAATTCTCCAACTAGAGCAGTGGTTCTCAACCTGTAGGTCGTGACCCCTTTGGGGGTCGAACGACCCTTCCAAAGGGGTTGCCTAAGACCTTCGGAAAACACATATATAATTACATATTGTTTTTGTGATTAATCACTATGCATAAATTATGTTTAATTTGTAACAATGAAAATAGATCCTGTATATCAGATATTTACATTACGATTCATAACAGTAGCAAAATTACAGTTATGAAGTAGCAATGAAAATAATTTTATGGTTGGGG
Source organism: Myotis lucifugus (assembly GCF_000147115.1). Classification (NCBI taxonomy): domain Eukaryota; kingdom Metazoa; phylum Chordata; class Mammalia; order Chiroptera; family Vespertilionidae; genus Myotis; species Myotis lucifugus. The sequence continues at coordinate 15,559,794 of NW_005871055.1, forward strand.
GTCACCACAACATGAGGAACTGTATTAAAGGGTCGCGGCATTAGGAAGGTTGAGAACCACTGAACTACAGTATCCTTGTTTTTAACAGCAATATCAAGTTATCAAGTCACTTTCAGAGCACTGAGCTTACATTTGGGAGGGTTTTCAGCATTTGTATATCTGATAATATTGATATTTTTAGGATAACTGTTTTTAAGGTATAAATAACTTCTTTACATGCGACAATGCAGCATACGTTTTTACATTGGAATAAATTCTCCAATTCTGATCCAGAAGTGTACTAGTTCATCACGTTTCTCTCTGTGGGAGGGAAAAACAAATATCCCCCGCTCCTCCCCACACCAGGCCTCCAAGTCTCAGCTCCCTTAAATCTATATTCCCATAAGGTCATGTGTCTTACTCAGGTCAGTTTGCTAAAACAAATTACAATAGACTGGCTTGTTTTACAACAAACATTTATATCTCACAGTTCCAGAAGCTGGTGGCAGTCTAAGATAAAGGTACTACTAGCTGGCCACCTCTTGCTGTCTCCTCACATGGTGGGGATGGTGTGAGGGAAGAGGCAGAGAGTGAGGAAGTACACTTTCCCTGGTCTCTTCTTTTTTTTTCTTTTTTTTAAAAAATATATTTTATTGATTTTTTACAGAGAGGAAGGGAGAGAGATAGAGAGTTAGAAACATCGATGAGAGAGAAATACCGATCAGATGCCTCCTGCACATCTCCTACTGGGGATGTGCCCACAGCCCAGGCACATGCCCTTGATTGGAATCGAACCTGGGACCTTTCAGTCCGCAGGCCAACGCTCTATCCACTGAGCCAAACCGGTTTCAGCCTGGTCTCTTCTTATAAGGGCACTAATCCTATTATGAGGGCTCTATTCTCATGACCTACTCACTTCCCAAAGGTCCACCTCCAAATACCCCCACTCTGGGATTAGGGTTACAACATATGAATTTGGAGGAGCACAAATATTCAAGCCATAACATTGTTTCATTCCTCTTTTACCTATAGGATGGGGACCAAGCTTTCTTATGACTGTGTCATCTAACCTCTACACGGCTTCCAACCTGATTTCTTTGCAACTCTGAACAATAGCATAAACCCTGATTTTGTTTAGCAATGCACACCAATGGCTAGCACAGTGCCCAGTACAATGAGGAAATTTCATTGAATGGATACTGGTAAGTGAATGAGTATGTGCATGAATTAACGTAGTTCTCATATGTGTTGTCTTTCCACTCTTCTCAGTGCTGCTTCATCTACAGTACCTCCTGTGCACCTCCTTCCTGCCTAATTTAATCACATCCTTAAAATTCTTCCTTCAGTTATAAATTGCTGGAAACACATAAGGAGGAGGGAATTTGTCATGCACTGATGGTGGGATTATGGCTGCACTTATCCATTTTAATTCTGGTAATATGCTCTGTGTATGTGTAAGGGTCATTGACAAGGGCATCCATCGCAACATTATTTGTGTGGCAGATAATGATATGATAGCTTCATCTCTGCGCTCAGTGAAGAAACTTGGAGATCAGAGGAAACATGCTTGCTCGTGGTGCCATTTTCCATGATGACCCATGCAGAGGCATTCTCAGTTAATGCGGAAACATTGGTAACAGTAATCAGGCCATGAGAGAGGTTGATGCACCTTTGACATAGTTTGGTCAAGGTCATTTATCTTATAAAGAACAGGGTTTACTTTTTTTGGGTAAAAAATCTCAGTACAGTGGGAATAGAGGAATCACACCTCAACATAATAAAGGCCATCTATGACAAACCTACAGCCAACATCATACTCAATGAGCAAAAACTAAAACCATTTCCCCTAAGAACAGGAATAAGACACGGATGTCTACTTTTACCGCTCTTATTCAGAATTGTACTGGAGATCCTAGCCACAGTGATGAGACAAGAAGAAAAAATAAAAGGCATCAAATTGGAAAGGAGGAAGTAAAACTGTCATTATTCATAGATGACATATTATTGTGCATAGAAAACCCTAAAGACTACATTTAAAAACTAATAGATTTAATAAATGAATTTGGCAATGTAACAGGATATAAAATGAATACCCAGAAATCAATGGCATTTTTATACACCAATAATGAACTCTCAGAAAGAGAAATGGAAAAAAAATCCAATTTACTATTGCAACAAAAAAATTAAGATACTTAGGAATAAACTTAACCAAGAAGGTAAGAGACCTATACTCAGAAAACTGTAGGACATTGAAAAAAGAGATAGAGGAAGACATAAACAAGTGGTAGAATATACTGTGCTCATGGATCAGTAGAATCAACATCATTAAAATGTCCACACTACCCAAAGCAATCTATAAATTCAATGCAATCTCTATTAAAATACCAACTACATATTTCACAGATCTAGAACAACACTACAAAAATTTATATGGAACCAAAAAGACCTGGAATAGCTATAGAAATCTTGAGAAAGAAGAACAAAGTTGGAGGAATCACAACACCAGATATCAAATTATAGTACAAAGCCACTGTACTCAAAACAGCCTTGTACTGGCACAAGAACAGGCATATAGACCAATGGAACAGAACAGAGAACCCAGAAATTGACCCCAAGTTATTATACTCAATCAATATTTGACAAAGGAGGCAAGAGCATACAATGGAGTCAAGACAGTTTCTTTAATAAGTGGTGTTTGGAAAATTGGACAGGTACATGCAAAAAAATGAAACTATACCACCAACTTACACCATACATAAGAATAAACTCAAAATGGATAAAATACTTAAATATAAGTTGTGAAATCATAAAAATCCTAGAAGAAACCATAGGCAGCAAAATCTCAGACGTCTCTCATATAGGTAGGTTTGTGGGTACATCTCCTAGGCCAAAGGAAACTAAGGAGAAAATAAACAAATGGGACGACATCAAAATAAAAAGCTTCTGCACAGCAAAAGAAACCATCAACAAAATAACAAGAGACCCCACTGCATGGGAGATCATACTTGCCAATGATACATCTGATAAGGGGTTAATTTCCAAAATGTATAAGGAACTCATACAACTTAACAAAAGGAAGATAATCCAATTTAGAAAATGGGCAAAGGACCTAACCAGACACTTCTCCAAAGTGGACATACGTGTAGAAAAGGTGCTCAAAGTCACTAATTATCCAAGAGATGAAAATCAAAACAACAATGATGTACCATCTCACACTGTCAGATTGGCTATCATCAACAACCAACAAATGACAAGTGCTGGTGAGGATATGGAGAAAAAGGAACCCTCGTATACTGCTGCTGGGAATGCAGACTGGTGCAGACACTGTGGAAAACAGAATGGAGTTTCCTAAAAAAATTTAAAATGTAACTCCCATTTCACCCAGTACTCCCACTTCTAGGAATATATCCTGAGAAATCAGGAACACTAATCAGAAAGAATACATGCATCCCTATGTTCATAGCAATTTACAATAGCTGAGATTTGAAAACTGCCTAGTTACCCATCAGCAGATATGTGGAATAAAAAAGCTGTGGTACATCTACACAATGGAATACTGTGCTGCTGTAAAAAAGAAAGAACTCTTACCATTTGCAACAGCATGGATAGACCTGGAAAGCATAATGCTAAGTGAAATAAGTCTGTCGGAGAAAGATAAATATCACATGATCTCATTAATTTGTGGAATATAATGAACAACATAAACTGATGAACAAAATAGATCCACAGACATGGAAGCATCGAACAGACTATCAAACCTCAGAGGGAAGGCATGGGAGGGTGGGAGGTGATGTAAGAGAACAACCAAAGGACTTGTATGCATGCATATGAGCATAACCTATGGACACAGACAATAGGGGGGTGAGGGCCTGTGCTGGGGGCGGTAGTGGGCTGGGAGAGGTCAGTGGGAGAAAAAGGAGACATATGTAATACTTTCAACAATAAAGAATTTAAAAAGAAATTAGTAAAAATTAGAAGCACAATTGTCTTAAAAAGAAGCAACAGTTAAATAAATGATGGAAATATATACTTTTTTAGCTGTTTGAAAAATGGAGGTAAATATGTTTAGAAGGATGGCTATGGTATTTCTTGAGTTTTTCTTAAAAACAAGCTGCATAGCAATCTGTATGACATAAAGCCACCAAAGCATTTTCACATGAATAGTTGTGTACATATAGAGAGAAATCAAGAAGGAAGGATGCTTAACAACCAAAAAAGCTCTTTTAGGAAGCTTTTCCTAACCTCACAGGTTTTGTGCCTGTTTTCTCTCTCTCTCGGATTCCTCATCATAGTACTTACCATCTCTATCCTAGCACCTGTCACGGTCTTTTACATGTGTTTCTGCTTCTACTTTGCTCATTACACCCTGGGCTCTTTGGAGAAAGGAACCATGTTATTTTCATCCTTTTCCCTAAAGTCTGGCTCAGAGCTGATTATCAAATTGGTAGTCAATCAAGTGTGAGTTCAATGGGTGAAACATGTCATCATTATTGTATGTGCTCTTAAGAAACCACAATCATCTTGCACTAGTGAAGTTTTTAGGTAAAAAAAAAAATTACCATAGTCCCATCAATAAAACTCTTCCTTTGGTAACATTGTCTCAGACTATGGTGAGAATGCTAAAGTGGTTCTTGGCAGTCTTCCATTTCAGAGTTAGGTGTGTGTGCCTAAGGGGAACAGTCTAGGCCAGCGGTTCTCAACCTGTGGGTCGCGACCCCTTTGGGGGTCGAACGACCCTTTCACAGGGGTCGCCTAAGACCATCGGAAAACACATATATAATTACATATTGTTTTTGTGATTAATCACTATGCTTTAATTATGTTCAATTTGTAACAATGTAAATACATCCTGCATATCAGATATTTACATTATGATTCATAACAGTAGCAAAATTACAGTTATGAAGTAGCAACGAAAATAAGTTTATGGTTGGGGGTCACCACAACATGAGGAACTGTATTAAAGGGTCACGGCATTAGGAAGGTTGAGAACCACTGGTCTAGGCAGAGATGCTGTGCTGAGCAGAGCTGTTTATTTGTGTGTGAAGGAGAGCCCTTTCTTTCTCAGCTTTCAAGTATCTCACTGTGTGGATGGACTGACCTTCTGTGAGGCCCTGCTACAAGATCATTTTCACATTAGGATAAGAGCTGTATTGTTAATGAACCTAATTTTCAATTTTAATTAAATCTATCCTTAGCAACAGTAAAAGTGTGAACAATTTTAAATCTGACAAAGAAAAAAATTCTAAAAGTTGCTAATCATAGCTTTAAGAAAAAGATTAAACTGAGACTGTCACACAGAGCCAGAAAGCATTGCATTTTTGGAAAGAAAAAGGTATTGTCATATGATGGGAATCAGGCCCCACTGTGGTGAAGACCTAGGTTGTAGTCTCTGCTCAATCATCAGGCTCATGCGTTTGGAGACATCTCCCAGTCTCTTGGATGAGAGTGGTTACCTCAAACTTGTTTCTGGTTCTTAAAATTCTAAACTATGCATTCCTTGATTTAAAAAGATGCTACATATGGAACACATGCAGTAATGCAACTATGCACATGCTTTCTTATTTGTATATGTCTATATGACTTTGATATATAAAGCATGTTCTGCCTAAAAGTAGACATATAAGGATATGGAAGATTTTGAATAACAGAAGAGGGTGGAGGTTAGTTAAGTATTAAATAATGGATAATAGAGGCAAGAAAGACAGTAAGATACAGTGATTCACAAACAAGGGAAATTATTCATGGTTAGTTTCTGCTATGGGCATAGCAGATGTAATGTTTCATACTGTCTAATTTTGCAAAAACCACAATTGTATTTGTTGGAAATATTTTCTGATATTCTGGGTACATTGTTCTTTTTTTAGTTTTACCTTTATTGTTTCACATTATGTCATATTCAAGCAAGCAAAATAAGAACTTGCCTTCTTTGGTGTTAACACCTTTTAAATATTTGTAGACTCTTATCTAGTAGCCAGGTATCTCCTCTCCACAATTACTTGGCCTGTTGACACACTGCCAGGTCTTTTGATCTTAATGCACAAGTCATTCCTTTGATCATTTGGATAACTTGCTCTGGACCCTGTCAGTTATATCAATTTCTGTTAACAAATATTGCTCTGCACAGTCCAATTGTAGTCTTTGGAGAAACAGATTCCAGAGAAAATATTCCTTTATTGTACCATGATGTATATCCCTGGAGTATTTGACCCAGCTTTCTTTATGACTATAACTAAAGTTTATGTCAAACTTACAGTTAAACAAGCTAGCCCTCAAGTTCTTAACAATAATAAAATATAGGATAGCTTTACCTGTAGGGTAACAGAAAGGGCTTTTTGTTGGCATCTTCTGGTAATGACTTCATCTCCACCTTCTTCTGATTTGTTTTACTGAAGCCAGTCAAGCATTTCAATTGAAATAGATAAGCTTTAAAATATAAATACTGCCCTGGCTGGTTTTGCTCAGTGGATAGAGCATAGGCCTGTGGACTGAAAGGTCTAAGATTTGATTCTGGTCAAGGGCACATACCTCTGTTGTAGGCTGGATCCCCCGGTTTGGTCAAGGTGTGTGTGAGAGGCAACCAATCAATGTGTGTCTCTCACATCGATATTTCTCTCTGTCTCTCTCCCTCCCTTCTACTCTTTCTAAAAATCAATGGGAAAATATCCTTGGGTGAAGATACCTGCCCCCCCCCCAAAAAATATATATATATACACACACACACACTACTAGAGGCCCAATGCGTGAAATTTGTACAAGGGCCTTGGCCCCAGCCCCTGCCCACCCCGCCGTGCCCCCCGCCCGCTGCTGCTGAGACCGGGGCCTCTGCTGACTCTGCCTCGCCCCTGCCCGCTGCGACTTTGTCCGGAAGGACGTCCGGTCTAATTAGCATATTATGCTTTTATTATTATAGATTAGGAGAAATACATTGACCTAAATCACACTGACATGTAACTACACTAACTACATATTTCCTAGAATAAGTTTTTAATTCTGGTGCTTAGAATTAGAAAATTAACTACAGAGAGAGGAAAGGGGCTGGAAGAAGGTTGCAAAAAGAGGAGTAGGAAAACTGAAGATAAATCTTGTTTTGTGTATTTCATACATTAATTGGTGCAGAGCCCATCCTGTCTTTAAGGCTCCTTTGGATACTGGATCAATGCCTTATATAAATAAGTTGGTAACCATTCTTAGCATCTCATATGGGCTGTGGCCCAGCAGATGACTAATAAAGACTGGTTAAATAAATGAATGACTAATTTCTGTTAGGAATGATCTGTTTCTCAAATTTGATCCCCTTGGTTGTTATTCCTTCAATGGATGGATTAGCATGTATTCTCTTTTATAAGCTATTCCTTATTTTTTTAAACTGATTTTAGAGAGAGAAAGAGGAAGGGAGAGAAAGAAAAACATTGACTTTGTTGTTCCACCCATTCATATATTCATTTGTTTGACTCTTGTATGTGCCCTGACCAGGGATCGAACCAGCAACCTTGGCGTATTGGGATGATGGTCCAACCAACTTAGCTACCAGCCAGGGTTAGCTATGCCTTATTTTGTAATATGTTATCTCTTTCTTCTATAAATTCTTCAGCATTCTCCAAATCTATTTTGTAAATAATATGTCTCAATTTCATGGGAAAGTTTCACTAGCCTACTTACTCCTGTTTTTCATCAGCAAAAAAAACAAACAAAAACACAGGTTGGATGCTATTCAGAATTGTGCCTGCTTAATCTAATGTGAATTAATATGAGGATTATCAAGAGAATACGATCTCTTCAAGGCAAAATTTCATATTCCCTGAAATTCAGATCTTTGAATCATAAGTAGTAACAGATCCCAGTATCTTAATTACCATGAAACATGTGCAAAAGAAAGCAGAAATCTCTAAGGAATTTTTACCTAGACAATAGAGCTTTGTAGATTAAAACCAGCCCCTCTGAGTTACCTTAAGAAGTAAAATAGAAACCTTCTGTTAGAGGCCAGAGAATCCAGAATTCTTCATGACTAGCTTTCCAAAACAGACATTGCTACTTAAGGCAGTTGTTGAAGTTTGTGAGTGACATGCAGAGAAATTCTGCTGAAAACTACAAAGAGACAGACTGCTGTGGTGGCATCTACAATCAGAGTTTGAAAAGACTCACACTTCAAAGAGTTTGTGAGTTGGATATCTGTTTTTATTTCCTAGCATATTTATTTTGCAATGTCATATGCTGTACCTGGAAAAGGGAACATTTTCCAACAAGAATTGCTCATTGTTCTTAAAGTGGTAAGAATTTTTCTTTGCATATAAAATGTTTAGAAAAAGACTTTTTTCTTGGTTTCCTAGGTGACCAGAATTTTTATTAATGTTTTTTTTTTAACACAAGCAAAATATTATGGTAGACACAGAGGGTATAAAACATAGCGCTGACCTTAAAGAAGCTTATATGACAAAGACAGACATGTACCTAGATAATGTGAACAAACAGTGTTGGTAGAAAGCATGTACATGAAGGCTCAGTATGGAATAAATTAGGGTTTAGATTCCAAACTGAAATGATGAAATTTAGCCTTCTACTGGTGTGGTGGAGATAATAGTAGATATTACTTTCTTCTTAGAAGACGTTTTCCCTGTATTCATGAAGTACAATTTTTAAAAATATTTATTTATTCATTTATTTATTTTATTGACAGTATTCCAACAGTCCCCCCTCCTCCTACCCCACCAGTTTTGCCCCCACTCCTCTTTCTGTTGCCCAGGCAATAATTTGGATTGTAAATCTGGCTGAATGTATAGCCATTAAGTTCATCCACCATAAACTCATTTCCTGCCTTTTCCTTCTGTGTGAGTGGTAGGCTTCTCGGCACACTGATCAAACAGGAGTTATTTTCCCTCTCATCCTTCTTCCTGAAGCTAATGAAGCAGAGTGGACTGAATTACTCTCAAGTAGGAATTGAACTATTTATCTTAGAGCGTGAGTGTGTCTGGGACTGGCCTGTATCTGCAGCACATTTTCTCGCATTATCCAGGTGGACTTTTCAGGAACTTGATGAAGCAGAAGCCTCAGAAACCTTTGCCCCCTACTTGTGCGGCTCATGCTCTGCTCCAACAGCACCTGCTTCCTGCCATGCTCCTTTCCTTCAGGTGCACACAGGACTGCAGGACTGTGGCCCAGGCCCTGCACCCCAACTCCCCTTCACACCTGTCACCAGTCCCTGAGGGAAGACCTGCAATTGCTGATAGGGGAGACACTGTCCAGAAGACTTGTATAGGAGAGGGCAGAAATGAAGGCGGAAAGGCCATGAAGAATAGGCTTAGGGGAGTTGATCCTGCCAATTTAAAAATTATCCTCCAGCCCTGACCGGTTTGGCTCAGTGGATAGAGCGTCGGCCTGTGGACTCAAAAGTCCCAGGTTCGATTCCAGTCAAGGGCATGTACTTTGGTTGCGGGCACATCCCCAGTAGGGGGTGTGCAGGAGGCAGCTGATCAATGTTTCTCTCTCATCGATGTTTCTAACTCTCTATCCCTCTCCCTTCCTCTCTGTAAAAAATCAATAAAATATATTAAAAAAATTATCCTCTACATTGATCTTGGAGTCAGATACAATTTTATATAAATATACAGCAAATAAATAAAGAAAAAAGAAAGGATGGGAGGAAAAAAAAGAAGGAAGGCAAAAAGAAAGGAAAAGGGAAGGAAGGAAGGAAGTAAGGAAGGAAGGAAGGAAGGAAGGAAGGAGGAAATAGAAGGAAAGAAAAAGAAAAAATTCTTTTAATCATCTGTCTAACTGGGAGGAAAAGGGAAAGCCTCCTTTCTCTATCTTTTTTTTTCAATTAAAATTTAATTACATAATATTTTAAATATCCAAAAGCATGAAGGTAGATCTCACTAAGATTTTAAATTTCTATTCACCAAAACATGGTTAAGAAATAAAAAATAAGTCATAAACTTGGGAGAGGATATTTTCAATATGTGGACCTAAAGAAAACTCCAAGATAAACAAAGAATTCTTACAAACGATAAGCAAAGGAAAACAACTGAATTTTAGAATTGGGCACTTCAAAAAAGAGGACATCCAAATGGCCAACAAGTCAATGAAGGTATTCAACATTATTACTCATTAAATGCAAATTAAAACCTTAAGTAAGGTACTGCCACACCACCACTGGAATAACTAACATTTTAAAAGACTGACAATAACAAGTGTTAATGAGGATTAAAGCAACTGAAACTCAGAAGTTGGCTGTCATTAATGATGCAACCACTTTAGAATACTATTTGACAGTTTTTACTAAATCTAAAATATACTTAACCTCAGCTTCAGAAATTCTAGTTCTAGGATATACGCACAAGAGAAATGAGGGCATATGTTCACAAACAAATATGTTCAAGAGCTTTATGCATTATGGCCAAAAACTGGGAGGAAAATCAGTGTCCACAGTGAGATAAGTAGTTGTGTTATATTCATACAATGGACTATAATTATCCCTAGGTATCCTCGAGGATTGTTTCCAAGAACCCATGGATACCAAAATCTCTGGGTGTTCAAGTCCCTTATATAAAATGGTGCAATATTTGCATATAACCTATATTTGCATAGAGGCTCCAGAAGAGACTGTTTACACATCATTTGTGGATTCAGTGCAGTGCTTGATGCATGCCAAATTCAAGTTTTACTTTTGAAACTATCTGGGACTTTTTCCCCCAGAATGTTTTTGATCTGTGGTTGGTTGAATCTATAGGTCCCAAACCCACAGATATGGAGGCCCTACTGTACTCCATAACATTTTTAAAAAGTAATCTACTGGTATATACAACAACATAGATGAATCTCAATGATGTTATGTCAAGTAAAATAATCTAGATACATGAATCCACTTATATAAATTTTAAGAACAGACCAATTTAATTGATAATTGAAGTTAGAATAGTGATTATCAGGATCAGAAATGATATAAACTGGAATGCAGCACAAGCAAAATTTACAGGGTACTGAATATGTTCTAAAGATTAATTTAGCTAGTGATCACATGGGTTTATATACATAAAAAAGACATCAAGCTGTTCACTTAAGATTAATCTACTTTATTATATAGATGTTATTCATCAATTTAAATTAGAAGTATAAAAATAATTTAACAGACAACAATATATGTTACTTACATTTGCTTAATGCTAGCATTTGTCATATTTGCTTCAATTTTTGTTGTTGATTAAAATATAAAATAAGAGATTCCAAGATAGCAGCAGGGAGGATGGCAATGAGGGAGACAGTGGGAGTGAGTGAGGCAGCAAAAGGAGTGTGTGGACGTGTGGTGTGTGTGTGTGTGTGTCTGAGTGAGGGACAGCTAGATCTCAGGACCTTTGGGGGCTGGCGGACTGGGCTCACCTAGCTGGGAAGCCTTTGCTACTGCTGTAATTGCCTCAGAGTGCTGGCTCTGCCATAGAGGCCAACCCATCTTGAAGGGGAGAGCTTCTGTGACTGGGAGCCCAATCTCATCTCCACCCAGGGTGCTCTCAGACACCACCCTGGATCCTACAGCCACTCTGGCCAGAGACTTGCTGCCTCGGCTGCTGACCCATGGACACCTGGACTCCAGCCTCCCCAACTGAGGGTTCCTGTGAGTTCCGGAGGGCACTTCCCTCCCACCAGCCAGACGCTTTAGCCCTAGGTTCCGTGGCCGCACGCAAGTTCAAAGAGCTGAGCCTTACTCAGCAGCCCCAGGCACTGTGACCACTTCAGCAGCCAGGCAAGTAGCCACAGCCCATGACCGCCTGAGGAGCAGCCGCCCCATGACCCTTCGTGGAGCAGCTGCCCTGCAACTGCATGAGGAGCAGCCACTGCCCACAACCTTCTGAGGAGCAGCCGCCACGCACGACTGTGCAATCTGCCACCAAACTCACTGCTGCAACCACAGGCCCCACAGGACTCGTACCTAGATCCTTCAGTGAGAGCAAAAATGGGGAGACAGAAGAACAACCCCCAAAGGAAAGAAAAGGAGGAAACGCCAGGAAACGAGCTAAATGAAATGGAGGCAAGCAATATTTCAGAAAAAGAATTCAGAATGAGGGTCATAGAGTTCATAAACCAGACAGATGAGAAAATCAACAACCTATGTAAGAATCAGGAGGAAATAAAGAGTGATATAGCTACAGTAAAAAACACTATGGAAGCTTTCAACAGTAGACTAGGAGAAGCCAATGACCGAATTAGCAAATTAGAAGAAAGGGAAGCAAAAACACACAATCTGAACTGCAATTGAAGGAAAAAAATCAAAAGTCAGGAGGAGAACCTGAGGGAGATTTGGGACAACATGAAACGAAGCAAAATATGTATAATAGGGGTGCCAGAATAACAAGAAGAGGAGCAAGGATTAGAAAACCTATTTGAAGAAATAACGTCAGAAAACATCCTTGATTTGGGGAAGAAAAAAGTCACACAAGCACAGAGAGTCACAAAGAAGATGAACCCAAAAAGACCCACACTAAGACATGTCACAATTACAATGGCAAACGTTAACAACAAAGAGAGAATCCTAAAGGCAACAAGAGAGAGACAGAAAGTTACCTACAAGGGATCTCCCATTAGATCGTCAAATGATTTATCAACAGAAACACATCAGGCCAGAAAGAAATGGAAGGAAGTATATAAAGTGATGCAAAGCAAGGGACTGAATCCAAGAATACTCTATCCAGCAAGGCTATCATTAAAAATTGAAGGGGAAATGAGGAGCTTCACAGACAATAAAAGGCTAAGAGAGTTTATCAGTACCAAGGCAGCAATGCAAGAAATGCTAAAGGGACTATTGTAAAAAAAAAAAAAAAAAAAAAAAAAAGAAAGAAAGAAAGAAAGAAAGAAAAAGAAAAGGGAAGAAGGAACACAGGCACAAAAAATAAAAATGGTGACAAACAAGTACCAATCAATAATAACTTTAAATGTAAATGGCCTAAATGCTCCAACCAAAAGACATTGAGTGTCTGAATGGATAAGAAAACATGACCCAAAAAATGCTGTCTATAAGAGACCCACCTAAGAACAAGAAACTCACACAGACTAAAAGTGAAGGGATGGAAAATTATATTTCAGACAATGGAAATGGATAAAAAGCTGGGGTAGCAATACTTATCCTATATAATAAAGAGCTAATATGCAAATGGTCATAACACCTTCACATTGTCATGCCCTCACACCATCACACCTTAACAGCTCAGACAATAAACACTGGGGAGAAGGGAATGGGGACCAAACAGGCAAAAATGAGCCACGAGAGAGGACTGGGGACCAGATAGGCACAAATGAGCCCACGAGAGAGGAATGGGGACCAGCCAGGCACAAATGAGCTCCCGAGAGAGGAATGGGGACCAGCCAGGCTGCAGCCCAGGAGAGGGATAAGCCGCATGCCACAGGGTCCTGGTTAACAGCAGCTGCACCTGCACCTGCAGCCTGGCACTGGAGAGGGACAAGCCGCTTGCCCCACAGTCCTGGGCACCAGCAGCTGGGGCTGCAGCCTAGGAGAGGGAAAAGCCGCCTGCCCTGTGGTCCCAGGTGCCTGTGGCTGTGGCCTGGGCAAAGCTGCCTGCCCACAATCCCATGCAACTGCAGCCAGCCTGGGTAAAGCCGGCCAGGGTCCTGAGTGCCTGTGGCTGGCCAGAGGGAGGGAAGCCTGGGTCTCGGGTGCCTGTGACCAGCACGAGAAGGGAATCCTGGGTCCCAGGTGTGGGGTGAGGCAGAGGCAGGTAGGGGTGATTAGGCCAGCAGAGGAGCAGTTAAGGGCAATAAGGCTGGTAGGGGAGCAGTTAGGGGTGATCAGGCAGGCAGGCAAGCGGTTAGGACCCAGTGGTCCTGGATTTCGAGAGGCAGTCAGACATCCCCTGAGTAATCCTGGATTGGAGAGGGTGCAAGCCGGACTGAGGGACCTTCCCCGTGCACGAATTTTGTGCACTGGGCCTCTAGTATCTCATAAAATAGACCTCAAAGTGAAGGCCATAACAAGAGATAAGGAAGGTCACTTCATAATACTAGAGGGATTGATACAACAAGAGGATATAACCCTGATAAACATATATGCACCCAATGTAAGAGCACCAAATACATAAAAAAACTTCTAAAACATATCAAGGGAGAGATCAACAGCAATACAATCATAGTAGGGGACTTTAATACTGCACTGACATCACTGGATAAATACTCTAAACAAGAAATCAGCAAAGAAACAGCAATCCTAAATGACCCAGTAGATCAAATGGATTTAATTGACATCTTCAGAACATTTCACCCCAAAGCTACAGAATATGATTCTTCTCAAGTACGCATGGGAAATTTTCAAAGATAGACCACAGAGTGGGGCACAGGCAAAGTCTCTCCAACTTCAAGAACATTGAAATCTTCTCAGACACCAATGGCATATTAGAAATCAACTACAAAAAAAAACAATAAAAAAATTCAAATGCTTGGAGGCTGAATACCATGCTATTAAACAATGATTAGGTTACCAAAGAGATCAAAGAAGAAATTAAAAACATCCTGGAAATGAATGACAATGAAAATACAACAATCCAAACCCTATGGAACACAGTGAAAGCAGTCCTGAGAGGGAAGTTCATAGCATTACAGGCCTATCTCAAAAAAACAAGAAAAACTGGTAATAAATTATTTAACTCTATAACTTAAAGCATTATAAAGAGAGCAACAAGAAAAGCCCAGAGTGAGAAGAAGGAAGGAGATAATAAAGATCAGAACAGAAATAAATGAAATAGAGACCAAAAAAAAAAAACAAACCCAAAAACAAACAAACAAAAAATAAGACAAAACATCAATGAAACCAAGAGCTAGTTCTTCAAAAGGATAAACAAGATTGATGAACCTCTAGCCAAGCTCACCAAGAAGCAAAGAGAGAGGAACCAAATAAACAAAATATAAATGAAAGAGGCAAAATAACAACAGACCCCACAAAAATACAAAAGATTGTAAAAAAAATACTATGAGTAACTCTATTCCAACAAAGTAAACAACATAGAGGAAATGGACATATTTCTAGAAAAAGTATGACCTTCAAAAACTCAAGCAAGAAGAATCAAAAAATCTCAACAAGCCAATAACTAAGGAGGAAACTGAAGCAGTCATCAAAAAACTTCCAGCAAACAAAATTCTGGGGCCAGGCAGCTTCACAGGAGAGTTTTACCAAACATTCAAAGAAGAACTAAAACCTATCCTTCTCAGACTATTCCAAAAAATTCAAGAGGAAAGAACACTTCCAAGCTCTTTCTATGAAGCTAGCATCACCCTAATTCCAAAACCAGATAAAGACACCACAAAGAAAGAGAACTACAGGCCAGTATCCCTGATGAACATAGATGCTAAAATTCTCAACAAAATTCTAGCAAATCTGATCCAGCATTACATTAGAAAGATCATACACCATGACCAAGTGAGGTTTATTCCAGGAATGCAAGGCTGGTACAATATTCACAAATCAATAAATGTGATACATCACATAAACAAAATGAGAGACAAAAATCACACAATCATATCAATTGATGCAGAAAACGCATTTGACAAAGTCCAACACCCTTTGATGTTAAAAACTCTCAGCAAAGTGGGAATAGAGGAATCATACCTCAACATAATAAAAGCCTTATATGACAAACCTACAGCAACATCATACTCAATGGGCAAAAACCAAAACCATTTCCCCTAAGAACAAGAACAAGAAAGGGATGCCCACTTTCACCACTCCTGTTCAACATAGTACTGGAAGTGTTAGCCATAGTGATCAGACAAGAAGAAGAAATAAAAGGCATCCAAATTGAAAAGAAGAAGTAAAATTGTCATTATTCGCAGATGACATGATATTGTACATAGAAAACCCTAAAAACTCCATCAAAACCTACTAGAACTAATAGATGAATTAGGCAAGATAGCAGGATACAAAATTAACACCCAGAAATCTATGGCTTTTTTATATACCAACTAGAGGCCCGGTGCATGAAAATTCATGCACTGGAGGGGGGATCCCTCAGCCTGGCCTGTCCCCTCTCACAGTCCGGGATCCCTCAGGGCCAGGAGGCCACCCAGCGATCAGGGGAAGGCAATGCCCCATCACACCTCTGGTGCTGCCACTGTTGGCAGCGCAAGCCTAGGCCAGCCCTGGTTACCTGAGCCTTGGGTGGCCCTGGGTGCCTGGGCAGCTGCCATCTGAGGCTAGCCTGAACCTCAGGCTGGCCCTGGGCAGCTGCAGGGCTGAGGGGACTGGGCGCCACCATCTTGTGGTTGTGGGCACCACCATCTTTGAGGGCATGGCCATCAATTAGCATATTTCCTCCTTATTGGCTGTGGGCGCCACCATCTTTGCAATGGTGTGAGGGTCAATTAGCATATTCCCTCTTTATTAGTTTGGACTAGAGGCCTGGTGCATGAATTCGTGCATGGGTGGGGTCCTTCTGCCTGGCCTGCGATTGAGGCTGATCAGGGCCATCTCATGCAGTCCTGATCGGGGCTGATCAGGGCCAGTGGCTGGGGAGGGACTGTGGGAGGGACTGCAGGAGGGCTCTAGGGTGTGTCTGGCCCTGTCTCTCCAGTTTTGGTTGGCCAGACCCTAGCAGCAAGCTAACCTACTGGTCATAGCATCTGTCCCCTGGTGGTCAGTGCATGTCATAGTCACCATTCGGTCAACCAGTTGGTCAACCGCTAGGTCGGACACTTAGCATATCAGGCTTTTATATGTATACTAGAGGCCCGGTGCATGAAATTCATGCATAGGAGGGGTGTCCCTAAGCCCGGCCTGCACCCTCTCCAACCCCCTGATTGCTGCAACCAGCAATTGGGGGATGTCCGACTGCCAGTTTAAGCCCGATCCCTAACCGGCAGTTGGACATCCCTCTCACAATCTGGGACCACAGGCTCCTAACCGCTCGCCTCCCTGCCTGCCCCCAACCACCTCTGCCTGCCAGCCTGATCACCCCTTAACTGCCCTCCCTTGCCAGCCTGATCACCCCTAACTGTTCTCCCCTGCTGGCCTGATTACCCCTAACTTCCCTCCCCTTCCGGCCTGATCGCCCCTAATTGCCCTCCCTGCCAGCCTGATCGCCCCTAATTGCCCACCCCTGCTGGCCTGATCGCCCCTAACTGCCCTCCCCTTCTGGCCTGATTGCCCCTAACTGCCTCTGCCTCAGCCCCTGACACCGTGGCTTTGTCTGGAAGGATGTCCGGAAGATGTCTGGTCTAATTAGCATATTACCCTTTTATTAGTATAGATAGATTGTAACTCACAGCTTGGAATGCTCAGCATGCACTTTCCCTCCAGTCCCTGGTCCTCAAGACCTCATGTCCTTTCAAGGCCCTGCTCACCGTCTTCGGCTGCCACACGAAGTAAATTACATTGTGTGCATGGAAACCCTTTGCAGGCTCCATGGGTGTGTCTTTATTTCGCTGCAGTTCCGATTACCCCAACATAAGGAGAGACACCCTCATTATCAGGTAACACCATCATGGTAAGACCCTTGCTTAGCCTACTGTAGTGGTTTTAAATAGGCCATGGGTTGCCCTAGATGGTTTTTCTCTGTGGATAGAGCCATGGCCTATGGACTGAAGGGTCCTGGGTTCAATTCCAGTCAAGGGCACATTCCTGGGTTGCGGGCTCAATGCCCAGTAGGGGGTGTGTGGGAGGGAGCAGATCAATTTTCTCTCATCATTGATGTTTCTATCTCTCTCTCCCTCTGCCTTCCTTTTTGAAATCAATAAAAATATATCAACAAAAATAAAATAAATAGGCCATGAATCAAACGTCGCTGCTCTCCATCCATCCAGTCCCTTCACACCCTCTTTTGTCTTTGCCCCCACCCCCACACACTCTGCTGGGGTCTGTAAAATGGGGTCAGGATTTCTACTTCAACCAAGGGCGATGCTTCCACATAGCCCTCCTTCCCCACCCATCTCTGTCCCCAGTCCTGTGGGGTCTCTCCCTCCCTCCCCTCCATATAACTTTGTGGGCCCTGCTCTTCCCCCTCCTCCTGCGACTTCCTGTCTTCAGCCTCCACCTTTCTCCTCTGGGGCGGAGCTCCCCAAAGGCAGGGCTGGGCTGTGCTGGCCTTGCAGTGCTGCGAGCTGTGCAGGGCGAGCCCAGGCGGGGCCTGGGAGGAGAGCTAGGGTGATGGGTCACTGGGAAGAGGAGGAGGAGGGATGGACATTGAGCCTATCCCCCACCAAGCAGCTTTTCTAGGCCCCTGCTCAGCTGTTGCACTCTGTCCCCCACTGCCTCCCGTTTCCTTTCAAGTTTTGGACTCAGTTTCTCTGACTCAGCCCTGCCCCTCTCTCTGCTGCGTCCCTGGGAGCCCTAGGCTGCCCCTTGGCCTTGGGCAGGTGCGCCTGGTCTGTCCCTTGTAATGGTGCTACCCACTCTCCTGGAGTAGTTAGTGAAACTTAACAAATAAAAAGACGCAGCTCTGAAGATTATAAATTGTGCAGTGAGAATGCCACAGGCTGCAGAGGGCTGTGCAGTCCATGGCTCTCGGATCACACGTAGCAGCCTTCTATGCCACACAGTCCCTCCTGGCTCCCACCTCCGCCTGCCTCCGCCTGGGGCTTGAGTCAAACTCTGAGATCTTCCTGATGGCTCCCACTTCACACCTCACTTTCCAATCCAGCCCACCAGCACCCGCAGCAAGCTAACCTACCAGTTGGAGCATCTGCCCCCTGGTGGTCAGTGCACATTATAGCGACTGGTCGAGTGGTCGAACTCCCAGCAGAACTTCAGTTGAGGGGACATTTACATATTAGGCTTTTATTATATAGGATAATGAACTCACAGAAATAGAAACTAAAAAAAAAAAACAATCACATTTACCATTGCAACAAAAAAATTAAAATACCTAGGAATAAATTTAACCAAGGAGGTAAAAAACCTGTACTCAGAAAATTACAGGATGCTTAAAAAAGAGATAGAGGAAGACATAAACAAATGGAAGAATATACTGTGTTCATGGATTGGTAGAATCAACATCATTAAAATGTCCAAAGCAATCTATAGATTCAGTGCAATTCCCGTTAAAATACCAACAGCATACTTCAAAGACCTAGAACAACCTCTCCAAAAATTCACATGGCATAAGAAAAGACTCTGAATAGCTGCAGCAGTCTTGAGAAAAAAGAACAAAGTTGAAGGGATCAGCATACCAGATATGTAGTATATAAGCTATACTACAAAGCCATTGTTCTCAAAACTGCCTGGTACTGGCACAAGAACAGACATGTAGACCCCAGAGATAGACCCAAGCCATTATGCTCAATTAATATTTGACAAAGGAGGCAAGAGCATACAATGGAGTCAAGACAGTCTCTTCAATAAATGGTGTTGGGAAAATTGGACGGATACTTGCAAAAATATGAAACTAAAACACCAATTTACATCATACATAAGAATAAACTCAAAATGGATAAAAGACTTAAATGTAAGACAGGAAACCATAACAATCCTTGAAGAAGCCATAGGCAGCAAAATAGCAGAAATTTGTTGTAGCAATATCTTTCCTGATACAGCTCTTAGGGCAATGGAAACTAAGGAGGAAAATAAACAAATGGGACTACATCAAAATAAAAAGCTTCTGCACAGTGAAAGAAACCATTAAGAAAACAACAAGAAAGCCTACTGCATGGGAGAACATATTTGCCAATGTTATCACCGATAAGAGTTTAATCTCCAAAATTTATAGGGAACTCATACAACTTAACAAAAGGAAGATAAACAATCATATCAAAAAAATGGGAAAAGGACCTAAATAGACACTTTTCAAAAGAAGACATTCAGAAGGCCAAGAGACATATGAAAACATGCTCAAAGTCACTAATTATCAGAGAGATGCAGATCAAAACGACAATGAGGTACCGTCTCACACTTGTCAGAATGGCCACCATCAACAAATCAACAAATGACAAGTGCTGGCAAGGATGCAGAGAAAAAGGAACCCTCTTGCACTCCTGGTGGGAATACAGATTGGTACAGACACTGTGGAAAACAGTATGGCATTTCCTCAAAAAATTAAAAATGAAACTTCCATTTGACTCAGTAATCCCACTTCTAGGAATACTGTATATCTGAAGAAAACAGAAACACCAATCACAAAGGATATATGCACTCCTATGTTCATAGCAGCACAATTTACAATAGCTAAGATTTGGAAACAGCCTAAGTGCCCATCAGCAGATGAGTGGATTAAAAAACTGTGGTACATCCACACAATGGAATACTACCTTGCTGTTAAAAAAAAAGAAAAAAAAGGAATTCTTACCATTTGCAAAAGCATGGATGGAATAGGAGAGCATCATGCTAAGCGAAATAAGCCAGTCAGAGAAAGATAAATATAACATGATCTCACTCATTTGTGGAATATAATGAACAACATAAACTGATGAACAAAAATAGAACCAGAGTCATAGAAGCATGGAACAGATTGTCCAACTTATAAGGGAAGGCAGGGGGTGAGGGAGTATGAGATCAACCTAAGGTCTTGCATGCATATGAGCATAACCAATGGACACAGATTGGGGGCGAGGGAGGTCATGTGCTGGGGGTGGGGCAGCCGGGGAGAGGTCAATGGGGGAAAAAGGAGACTTATGTAATACTTTAAACAATAAAGAATTATATATATAAAGAAGTATATATACTAGAGGTCTGGTGCACAAAAAGTCATGCACTTGGGGGGGTGTCCCTCAGGCCAGCCTGCACCCTCTCCAATCTGAGACCCCTTGGGGAATGTCCAACTGCCAGTTTAGAGATCGGGCCTAAACCGGCAGTCAGACATCCCTCTCACAATCCGGGACTGCTGGCTCCCAACCACTCACCT
>NW_005871055.1:15583527-15588503 GCF_000147115.1 Myotis lucifugus
ATTCTAACATGATCACAAGATTTTCCTACTTTTCTATTATGAGATGAATTACATTACTAGATTTGTCTTACGTTACTTTCTTAGGAATAAACCCAACTTGGTCAATTACAAATTGATCTAAATAAATTTGGTCCTGCACAACTCTTAGCTGTTTGGTAAAAAGCAGTAACCTCTGAAAAGTTTGAGGTGGGAGTTTAGCTACTGCCCCACAACCTTCTTACCAGGTATAATGAAAGCATAAATTAGACCTAATTCTGTACATGTACTAACATTTACTAAATAAATATTGATAGAAAAGTAGACATAAAATTTTATATACCTGGTTCTCCAATCAAGGTGAAATTCCAGCTCTCTGTACATTTGACTACTCTGACTAGCATTTTGCAAAAAAAATGCTTGACAATATTTCATAGTTGGTGTCAGGCAAACAGGTATTTGCCTAGACCCGTGGTCGGCAAACTGCGGCTCGTGAGCCACATGCGGCTCTTTGGCCCCTTGAGTGTGGCTCTTCCTAAGCCTTAGGAGTACCCTAATTAAGTTAATAACAATGTAGCTACCTATATAGTTTAAGTTTTAAAAATTTGGCTCTCAAAAGAAATTTCAATCGTTGTACTGTTGATATTTGGCTCTGCTGACTAATGAGTTTGCCAACCACTGGCCTAGACCAATGGCCAAAGACAAAATTGTTTCAAACTATAACATCACTAAGGTTTCAAACTATAGGCTCATTGAATTTTTATGTCCTATGAGAGTGAAGAATATTTCTGAAATATGTTAGTCTATCCTTATACTCTAAATACCTTTTGATTTCATGGGTGAGAGCCTGTTTTTCATATACATTATGCTGATTAGTAATGCCTCAAGAGCTGACTGATGTAACCTTAGTTAAACTCTCCTAAATGTGGATTCATGATTATGGAAATTGTGCTGTGTCAAAACTTTAATTTACTAGTTACTCTCTTCCCACCCACCCTTCCTCCTTTCCCTCTGAGATTCCTGTCTGTTCCATGTTTCCATGCCTCTCTTCTATTTTATTCTTCAGTTTATTTGGTTCATTGGATTCATATATGACTCATTGGATACATATGTATCAATAGGTAATGGGTGGTGAAGGCCTGGGGTGGGCAGGAACTCTGTGGAGGGGGACAGTGGGGGAGAAACTGGGGAACATCTGTAATACTCTCAACAATAAAGATTAAAAAACATAAAAACAGCGGATTTGTTAGGCAAAAAGCAAACGTGTCTTCTCTATATGGCAATTATCCTATCTAATAAAGAAGGAATATGCTAATTGACCCTCACACATCACAGAGATGGCAGCGCCCACAGCCAATAAGGAGGGAATATGCTAATTGATTGCCATGCCTTCAAAGATGGAGGCGTCCACAGCCACAAGATGGCAGTGCCCAGTCCCCTCAGCCCTGCCGGGATGGCAGGCACATGGAAAGTCTGCCTCCAGAGTCCCCCAGTCCCCTCAGCCCCCCAGCCACCCAGGGCCGGCCTGAGGCGCAGGCAAGCCTCGAATGGCAGCTGCCCAGCCGATGCCCAAAGTGTAGGCAAGCCTCAGCTGTCAGCTGCCCAGCTGCCCAGGGCCGCCTGAGGCTCAGGTAACCAGGGCTGCCTGAGGCTTGCGCTGCTGGCAGTGGCAGCAGCAGAGGTGTGATGGGGGCCCCGCCTTTCCTGATCACCGGGTCGCCTCCCACCCCTGAGGACTCCCGGACTGTGAGAGGGGGCAGGCCGGGCTGAGGGACACCCCCTACAGTGCATGAATTTTCATGCACTGGGCCTCTAGTTAGATTATAAACAAGACTGTGAGAATGTGAGAATATGACTGGATGTGTATTTTGTTTAACTAATTTATACAGAATCTTTATCTTTAAAATATTAATTTTAACTAAACTTTTAGCAAATAAAACAAAACATAACAAAAAAACCTTGAATTTGCTGAAACAAATATAGTATCACTATTTCCTGGCTAAACTACTTTAAATTACAAAATAAATAATTGATTCAATATTTAACAAATATTTCTGATATATTTTAGGTAATGGATGTACATCTGGAAGGAAACAGACCAAAGTCCCTCAACTGACAGAACTTACATTCTAGTAGAAGAAACTGAAAAAGAGGGCAGGAAGGAAAAGACAGTTATATAGCACCACTCCCAGTCATGTTGTAGTCATTGTTACTGACTTGCCCTTCTTGCCATAGACAACTAGAAAAGTAGACAAAATATGTGAAACAACTGCTTGAAGGCATTGGGCCACAGAGAGAACAGGATTGTTAATTCTGAGGCAAGGGAAAGAATGTGAAATGTACTATTATCCTGGATTTAGACCTGGAAGAACTTAAAATTGTGTTCAGGATTTAAGGAAAGACATACATAATAAGAAGGGAAATGTAAGATATATATGTTTATGAATGTAAGACATACGTGTGTGTATATATATAAAATGTAGAACATACAGGTATATAATGTAAGATATCCTATCTAATAAAAGACAAAAAGGGTAATTAACCGTACCTCCACTACGCTTCCCATTGGCTAATCAGGGCGATATGCAAATTAACCGCCAACAAAGATGGCGGTTAATTTGCATACGCAGGCTCCAAGTGGTGGAGCGAAGCCAAACAGCCCCGAAGCCGCCGAGCAGCGAGGCCTCACTGCCCTGGGATCAGCGAGGCCTCACTGCCCTGGG
Source organism: Myotis lucifugus (assembly GCF_000147115.1). Classification (NCBI taxonomy): domain Eukaryota; kingdom Metazoa; phylum Chordata; class Mammalia; order Chiroptera; family Vespertilionidae; genus Myotis; species Myotis lucifugus. The sequence goes on from NW_005871055.1 coordinate 15,586,227, forward strand.
ATCAGCGGAGCCGCGAGGCCTCCCAGCACTGGCGTCAAGTGGAGCTGCGAGGCCTCCCGGCACCGGGATCAGCAGAGCCACGAGGCCTCACGCCCCGGGATCAACGGAGCAGCAAGGCCTCCCGGCACTGGGATCAGCAGAGCCAGGAGGCCTTCTGGCCCCTGGAGCAGCGTGACAGGAGGCGGTGCCGCAACCCCCTGATCGGCCCTGCTCTGTGCGTGACTCCCGGATTGGCCCTACTCTGTGCGTGATGGGGGGGAGCTCCCCAACCCCCTGATCGGCCCTGCCCTGAGCATGACAGGGGGCTGCGCCCCAACCCTCAGATCAGCTGGCTCTGTGTGTGACAGTGGGTGGTGCCACAACCCCCCTCCCCCATCAGCCCTGCCCTGTGCGTGACAGGGGGTGGTGCCACAACCTCCCCATCGGTCCTGCCTTGAGTGTGACAGGGGGCGGTGCCCCAATCCCCCAATCGGTCCTACCCTGAGTGTGACTGGGGGTGGCATCGCAACCTCCTGATCCCCCCTGCTCTGTGCAGACAGGGGGCGGCGCCCCAACTCCCCAATCGGCCCTGCTCTGAGCCCCACCAGGGGCTGCAGGGCGGGCACCTAGGGATTGGGCCTGCCCTCTGCCACCCAGGAGTGGGCCTAAGACAGCAGGTCGTTATCCCCTGAGGGGTCCCAGACTGTGAGAGGGCACAAGTGGGGCTGAGGGACACCCCCCCCCCCCCCCGCCAGTGCACAAAATTTTTGTGCACCGGGCCTCTAGTATATGTATATAGAAGATATATACAACTATATATCTTTTAAACTTCTATAGTTGAAAAAAAATACCTGAAAAGAAAATCACTGAGTGAGGTTAAACAGATTAAGCACTGAAGAAGAAAAGTCAGTGAAATTAAAGACATAGTAATAGAAACCACCTAAATTGAAGCACAGTGTGGGGAAGAAAAGACAACAAAAATGAACAATGATTTGTTGACATGTGGAAAATATATCAAATGATTTAACATATCGTTTGAATGGATTGAGAGCAGAAAAAATATTTGAAGAAATAATAGTCAAAAATTTTCAAAATCTGATGAAACTATAAACCTATAGATTCAAGAAGCTCAATATATTCCATGAAGAAAAACACACCAAGGCACATCATACCCAAATTACTGCAAACCAATGATAAGGAGAAAATCTGAAATGCAGCCAGAGGGGAAAAGAAGACATGTACACAAGAACAAAATTAAGAATGTCTCACACTTCTCATCAATATCACTGAAATCCAGAAAACATGGTAAGACATCTTAAAAATGATGAAAGAAAAGTGGGAAAATAATGAAAATATTCCAGTGAAATTTTTCAAAAGTAGAGGCAAAATAGTCAGTTTCAGACAAATAAAATCTAAAAAGATTTATTTCCCAGTAGGCCTGAAACGTAAGAAATGTTAAAATAAACTACTCAGGTTAAAGTAAAATCATTCCAGTAACTTGGATTTTTGATGTGCGTTGTTAATCCTCACTCAAGGATATTGCCTCCTACATGCTCCAACTGGGGCTAGGAATCTAACCAGCGACCCAGGTACATGCCCTTGACCAGGAATCAAACCCGTGACTCTTTGGTACATGGGCCAACTCTCTAACCACTAAGAGAAACACCAGCTAAGGCTCAGTAACTTGGATTTTAAAAAGGAAAGAAGAGCACCAGAAGTTGTAAATGTATAGGTAAATGCAAAAGACAGTTTAAAGAAGGGATAGCAATTTCTTGTGGGGTTTGTAATAAATATAGAAGTAAATTATATGACAGTAGTACAAAGAATAATGTTGAGTGAAAGGAAGTATACTGATATAGGCTCTTAAGTTACACATGAAAAGATGTATTATTTGAAGATAAGACATGTTAAATGTAATTATTATAAAATATAGGGCAGCTAATAAATACCAATACTAATAATAAATAGCTAATAAACCAATAATAGATGTAAAATAGAATACATTAAAATACTAAAAGAATCTAAAAGAAGCAAGAGTAGAGTAATAAAGAAGGAAAGAACAGATGACTTCAATAGAAAATAGATGGCAAGATGCTAGACTTAAACTCAAATGTGTAAATTTGTAAATATAAATGAACTAAACAATTGAATTAAAGTTGGAGATTGCCAAATTCCAGATAAAACTATATACTATCTACAAGAAATTCACTTTAAGTACCAAAACACAGATATATTAAAATGTAAAGATGGGAAAAGAAACAAAATGTAAAACACACTAATCAAAAGACAGAAAGGCAA
>NW_005871055.1:15588607-15604296 GCF_000147115.1 Myotis lucifugus
GGGGCCTTTCATGCAAACTGCACTTCAGGGAAAAGCCTGCACTCAACTGCCTGTCAGGTATTTCTGTCCTCTGAGCCAGCCCTTATAAAAGAGTTTCTGGAATCCTATTTCAATCAACAGGACTGAGGATTTCCCCAGCCAATCAGAGCTGCACAGCTCAGACCAGCCAGAGCAGCTCAATTCTGACCAATCTGGACAGTGCCTTTTGGACTAATCAAACCGCAAGATTTTGGAGTCTTAATTGCATAAAGACAGGCCAATCAGGGACCATGGGGGGGGGGGTGGCGGGGGGACTTATGTGTCCATATAAACCAGCTATCCTCTGGCTCTGAAAGTGTACTTTTCCTTTCCACTAAAGACGAAAGACTGCGTTCTTCTGGCTGAGCTGAAACAGCAAGATGTCTCACTGGAGCAGACTAGCAGAGACCAGAGTAGACTGGCACAGAACACAGAAGACCAAAGCACAGCAGAGCAGACCAGCACAGTGCAGACCAGACTGTCAAGAAGCAGAACAGAGCTGTCTAGGTGGAGAGGATCCTGGCCCCAGGGCTGCCTCACAGCTGTGCTGTTTTCACAGCAGTGCTGTATCACAATTGAGCTGTTTTACACTGAATCACATTTCCTTCTTCACTGCACTCAAAATTGGGGGTTCCTGTTGGCATTGAATTGGCACCAATGACCACCAGTTGACACATCTAAGATTTAAAAAGCTATTTCCTAATTATTAGATGCAATTCATCAAGATCTAACAAGTATAAATATGTATGCAACTAATTATACAGTTTTAAGACACAAGAAGTAAAAACTGACAGAAATAAAATAAATTAAAAGTAAGCAGGGGATTTTCCAAAGCAGAATTTCCGAAATTCATGCACGGGTGTGGTCCCTAGCCGGCAATCGGTGATCAAAGCGCTAGCATCTGGTGTGGAAGGGCAGGTCCCAGCTGACCTCTGGGCCCTGGGCAGCACCTGGGCCCCCAGACCCCTGTGCACCTCCCTCTGCCTGAGTCATCGGGCCTTCGCCCTGCTCCCTCAGCGCCTGGGAGCCGGGTGGTGGCCCTGCCCCCTGCTGCCACCATTGGTCACCATCTGTGGGGCAATCAGGCCCACTCGCACCTGCCTTGGCCTGGCACCGCCCACTCACCTGCTCCACCATTCCGCAGCAGTCCCACTCTTGTCAGGGCCTATCGGGGCCAGCAACGCCTCCACTGACGTGTCGCTGATGTCTGCCATGTTCTATGCCATCCCCTGGTGGTCAGCACACGTCATAGCAAGCAGTCGAACTCCTGGTCGAGGGGGCAATTTGCATATTAGGCTTTCATTATATAGGACTAGAGGCCCAGTGCATGAAATTCGTGCACGTGGAGGGGGCGTGCCTCAGCTTGACCTGCACCCTCTCCAATCTGGGACTACTCGAGGGATGTCCAACTGCCGGTTTAGGCCTGGTCAGACATGCATCTCTCAATCCGTGACCGCTGGCTCCTAACTGCTTGCCTGCCTGCCTGCCTGCCTGCCTGATCACCCCTAACCACCTCTGTCTGCTTGCCTGATTGCCCCTAACCCCTCTGCCTCCCTGCCTAATCAACCCTAACCACCTTTACCTGCCTGCCTGATCATCCCTAACTGCTCCCCTACAGGCCTGATCGCCCTTAAGCACCTCTGCCTCGACCTCGCACCCAGAACCCAGGATTCCCTCCTCCAGCCGGCCACAGGCACCCAGGACCCAGGCTTCCCTCCCTATGGCCAGCCGGCTTCACCTGGGCTGGCCGCAGCCACAGGGGACCGTGGGTGAGTGGCTTTGCCCAGGCCACAGCCACAGGCACCTGGGACTGCAGCGTGGGCAGCTTCTCCCTCTCCCAGGCCACAGGCACAGGCGCTGGCGCCCGGGACTGTGGGGCAGGGAGGGCAGCTTTTCTCACTATCCCAGGCCACAGACACTGCAGGGGCTGGTGCCCAGGAACGTGGGTGGGTGGTTTCACCCAGGCCCAGCTTTGTCAGGATGGACGTCCGGTAGGTCGTCCAAAAGATGTCTGCTCTAATTAGCATATTACCCTTTTATTAGTATAGATTAGCTTGGAGAACCACCTGAAGAATAGCTTAATAGACATCCTATAACTAAGGATATACAGAAGAAACTACATTGAGATTGGTAGAAGAGGTGGAGATGCACATAAGGCTGGCTCCTCCATACCCATGTGGTGTTTGATAATCTGGAGGGATATCTCATCTGCATAGGTGCCCCCAAGGAACAAGGGGTCTCAACCCCACACTGGGCTCTCCAGCCTGGAGCACCAATATTGGGAAGAGGAGTCCAAGTATCATCTAGCTGTGAAAATCAGCAAGGATTCCACCCACCAGGATAAAAAGAAGACTGCTGGAAACCCAAGTACATACTATCCCCCTACCCGCAATGGTGAAATCTTTTTTTTTAAATATTTATTTTTGAAAGTATTGCATATGTCCCCTTTTATTCCTCCAACTTACTCCCGCCAGCCTTCCCCTGTCCCCCACCCCAGGCTTTCTCTACCTAATTGTTAGTGTCCATGGGTTATGCATATATATACAAGGTCTTTGGTTGATTAACTCCCACCCATCCACCATCCCCTGCCTTCCCTCCAAGATTCCACACTCTGTTCCATGCCTCCATGTCTCTGGATCCTCTCCGTTCATCAGTTTATTTTGTTAGATTCCATGTATGAGTGAGATCATATGATACTTGTCTTTCTCTGACTGACCTTTTCACTAAGAATAATACTCTCCAGGTCCCTCCAAGCTGTCTCAAAGGGTAACAGATTATTCTTTTTTACTGCTGCATAGTATTCCATGGTGTAAATGTACCACAGCTTTATTATTCACTCATCTACTGATGGGAACTTGGGCTGTTTCCAGATTTTAGCTATTATAAATTGTGCTGCTATAAACATACGGGTGTATACATTCTTTCCAATTGGTGTTTCAGGTTTCTTAGATTATATTCCTAGAAGTGGGATCACTGGGTCAAATGGCAGTTCCATATTTAATGTTTTGAGGAAACACCATTCTATTTTCCATAATGGATACACCAGTCTGCATAACTATCAGCAGTGTACTAGGGTTCCCTTTTCTCCACATCCTCGCCAGCACTTGTCGTTTGTTGATTTGTTGATGGTGGCCATTCTCACAGGTGTGAGGTGATACCTCATTGTCATTGTCCTTTGCATCTCTCTGATATCAGTGAATTTGAGCATCTTTTCATGTCTCTTGGCCATGTGTATGTCCACTTTGGAGAAGTGTCAATTTAGGTCCTTTCCCCATTTTTTAATTGGATTGTTAGTCTTCCTTTTGTTAAGTTGTATGAGTTCCATACATATTTGGAATATTAACATTTTATCAGATGTATCAATGGCAAATATGTTCTCCCATTCAGTGGGTTCCCTTTTTGTTTGATTGATGGTTTCTATTGCTGAAACTTTTTATTTTGATATAGTGCAATTTTTAAATTTTCACCTTAGTTTCCTTTGCCCTAGGACATGTATCCACAAACATATTGCTATGAGAGATGTCTGAAATTTTGCTGCCTATGGTTTCTTCCAGGATTTTTATGGATTGACAACTGACATTTGAGTCTTTTATCCATTTTGAGTTTACTCTTGTATATGGTGTAAGTTGGTGATCTAGTTTTATTTTTTTTGCAAGTATCTATCCAATTTTCCCAACATCATTTATTAAAGAGACTGTCTTAACTCCATTGTATGATCTTGCCTCCTTTACCAATTATTAATTGAGCATAATGGCTTGGGTCAATTTCTGGGATCTCTATTCTGTTCCATTGATCTATATACCTGTTCTTGTGCCAGTACCAGGCTGTTTTTATTACGGTGGCTTTGTAGTATAACTTGGATATCTGGTATTGTGATTCCTCTAACATTGTTCTCTTTTCTCAAGATTGTGGCAGCTATTTGGGGTCTTTTTTGGTTCCATATGAAATTTCAGAATATTTGTTCTAGATCTGTGAAGTATACTGTTGGTATTTTAATAGGGATTGCATTGAATGTGTAGATTGCCTTACGTAGTATAGACATTTTAATGATGTTGATTCTACCAATCCATAAACATGGTATATTCTTCTACTGTTCATATCTACTATCTCTTTTTTGAACATCCTGTTGTTTTTCAAGTACAAGTGTTTTATCTCCTTGTTTAAGTTTATTACTAAGTATCTTATTTTGTTGTTGTTGCAATGGTAAATGGGATTGCTTGTTTAGTTTTTCTTTCTGAGAATTCATTATTGGTGTACAAAAAAGCCATCGATTTTTGGGTGTTGATTTTGTATCTTGCTACATTGCCAAGTTCATTTATTAAATCTAGTAGTTTTTTGGTGGAATCTTTAGGGTTTTCTATGTACAATATCATGTCATTTGCGAATAATGACAGTTTTACTTCCTCCTTTCCAACTTGGATGCCTTTTAATTCTTCTTCTTGTCTGATTGCTGTGGCTAGGACTTCTAGTACTTTTTGAATAAGAGTGGTAAAAGTGGACATCCCTGTCTTGTTCCTGTTCTTAGGGGAAATGGTTTTAGTTTTTGCCCATTGAGTATAATGTTCACTGTAGATTTGTCATATATGGACTTTATCATGTTGAGATATCCTCTATTCCTACTTTGCTGAGATTTATTTTATCAAAAAGAGGTGCTGGATTTTGTTGAATACTTTTTCTGCATCTATTGATATGATCATGTTATTTTTGTCTTTCAGTTTGTTTATGTGATGTATCACTATTATTGATTTGCTAATATACCAGTCTTGCATCCCTGGAATAAATTCTGCTTGGTCCTGGTGTATGATCTTTTTAATATATTGCTGGATCTGATTGCTAATACTTTATTGAGGATTTTAGCATCTGTGTTCATCAGGGTTATAAGCCTGTAATTCTCTTTCTCTGTAGTGTCTTTATGTGGTTTGGAATTAGGATAAGGCTGGCCTCATAAAAATAGGTTGGGAGTGTTCCTTCCTCTTGGATTTTTAGGAATAGTTGAGGAATATAGGTGTTAGTTCTTCTTTGAATGTTTGGTAAAACTCCCCTGTGAAGCCATCCAGACCAGGGCATTTGTTTGTTGGGAGTTTTTTGATTACTGCTTCTATTTCCTCAGTTTTTATTGGCCTATTCTGTTTTTCTGATTCTTCCTGATTCAGTTTTGGAAGATTGTATTTTTCTAAGAATTTGTCTCTTTCATCCACATTGTTCAGCTTGTTGGCATTTAGTTGTTCATAGTATTTTCTTTTGTATTTTTGTGGTATCGGTGGTTACTTCTCTGCTTTTATTTTTTATTTTATTTGTTTGGGTTCTCTTTGTTTCTTTATGAGTCTGGCTAGCAGATCATCAATCTTGTTTATCCTTTCAAAGAACCAGCTCCTGGTTTCATTGATTTTCTGTATTGCTCTAATCTTTATTATTTTCTTCCTTCTACTTACTCTGGGCTTTTCTTGTTGTTCTCTTTCTAGCTCATTTAGTTGTAGAGTTAAGTAGTTTATTATTAATTTTCTTTTTTGAGGTAGGCCTGTAGTGCTATGCACTTCCCTCTTAGGAGTGCTTTTGCTGTGTCCCATAGACTTGGGGTTTTTATGTGTTCATCTTCATTTGTTTCCAGGAAGTCTTTGAATTCTTTCTTGATCTTATTGGTAACCGATTCATTGTTTAATAACATGCTATTAACCTCCATGTGTTTGAATGTTTTGGGGTGTTTTTACTATAGTTGATTTCTAATTTCATTCCACTGGGATCTGAGAAGATGCTTGATGTTATGTCGATCTTCTTGAACTTGTAGAGACTTGTTTTGCATCTTAAATTGTGGTATATCTTTGTGAATGACCCATGTGTAGTTGAGAAGAGTGTATATTCTGAAACTTTGGGGTGAAATGTTCTATAAATGTCAATTAAATTCATCTGATCCAGTCTGTCCTTTAGGGTCACTCTTTCCTTCCTAATTTTTTGTCTGGAAGATCTATCCAGTGAAGTCAGTGGGGTGTTAAAGTCCCCTACTATGACTGTATTGTGGTTGCTCTCTCCCTTAAAGTACCCTAGGAGTTTTTCTATATGTTTAGGTGCTCCTATATTGGGGGCATATATGTTTACCAGGGCTATATTCTCTTGTTGGATCAATCCCTTTAGTATTATTTAGTGACCTTTGTTGTCTCTTGTGATGACCTTCATTTGTCAGATATGAATAATGCTACCCCAGCTTTTTTTTTTTCCATTTGCATGGAAATTTTTTTTTTCATCCCTTCACTCTCATCCTGTGTGAGTCTTTTGTTCTGAGGTGGGTCTCTTGTTGACAGCATATAGTTGGGTCATGTTTCCATATCCATTTAGCTACCCTATGCTTTTTTATTGGAGCATTAAACCATTTACATTTAAGGTTATTATTGATAGGTACTTATTTATTGCCATTTTAATTCTGTATGACTAGTATTTTCTCTCTATTTCTTCTTCTCGTTACAGCAGTCTCTTTAGCATTTCTTGTAAAGCTGGCTTGGTTGTGATAAACTCCTTTAGCCTTTTTTGTTTGGGAAAGCTCTTTATTTTAAATGATAGCCTTGCTGGATATAGTAATCTTGATTTCAGATCCTTGCTTTCCATTACCTGGAGTACTTCATGCCATTCCCTGCTGGCCTGTAGAATTTCTGATGAGAAATCAGGTGTCAGCCTTATGGGAGCTCCTTTGTAGGTAACTTATTTGCTTTTTTCTTGCTGCCTTTAAGATTCTCTCATTGTCTTTAATTTTTGTCATTTTAATAATGATGTGTCTGGGTATGGGCCTGTTTGGGTTCTTCTTTCTTGGGGCTCTCTGTGTCTCCTGAACTTGTGTGACTTTTTCCTTCACAGGTTAGGGAAGTTTTCTGCAATTATTTCCTCAAACCTGTTTTCTATTCCTTTCTCCCTTTCTGCCTCTTCTGGCACATCTGCTATGCAAATATTGTTATGTTTCATGTTCCCTTTAGCTGTCCTCCTGTTTTTTAATTGTTTTTTCTTGTTGGTTCTCAGATTGAGTGATTTTTTTCAACACTGTCTTTTAATTCACTGATCTGATCCACAACTTTCCCTAATCTGCTATGTATTCCCTCTAATGTGTTCTTTATTTGTACTATGTCATTCTTTATTGCTGTCTTCATAGTTACTATATCTTTTCTCATGCTGTTGAGCATCTTTACCATCATTATTCTAAACTCTATATCAGATAAATGTCTTATCTCTGTTTCATTTATCTCTTCTGGAGAGTTCTCTAGTTCTTTCATTTGGAGGTTGTTTCTTTATCTCCTCATTTTAGGTGCCTGTTTGAGTTTGTGACTATGTATAAGGTATATCTGCTACACCTCTCAATCTCTAATGTAGGACAGTGTCAAATGCTATTTCTGACTAATTAGATCAGGCAAAGATTCAAAGCCTCCAGGGACTGCCTCTGCTTGCAGACTGGATTTAGTCTTGAATAGCCCTCACCAATCATCCACTGTTGTGACCAGAGATTTCCCAATGGGGTAGGGTGATTGCTTCTGCCTGGAGGCTAATTGTTATTCTCAGTCTCTTAATGGTCCTCAGAAACTCCACACAATTGTGCAAGGTGTTTTCTAATAGGGTGGGTCAACTGTCTTCCCCCCAGGCAAAACTGCCTAGATAGCAATTGTCTGTGTGAGAAAGATGATCTCTGCAGCATAAGGGAATGACTCAGCTCAGGAAACTGGGGTGGCTGCCTTCTTGGCTCTAACTCCAGAGCCCCCAACCCTGGCTTCTGCTCCCACAGTTCCAGCTCACTCTGCCCTCCCTCTGCCAGTGCCCAAGGTGATTGGCTGCACAGGGAATTTTGTTCATTGGCCCTTTAAAAGGATGTCTATATTTCAAGACATCTCTCCCTGGCAGACAACAACCCCACTTTTTTCACAACCAGATGTTATGTGGGTACCCTTCTCAGTTCTGTTGCTCTCTGCTGGGGGGTCCAGCTTGGGGATTAGAACCCCAGAGTTCTCTGTGGCAACTCCCCACAGTTGAGATATCTCTCCGGAACGTTACTGCTATCTATGGGAGCCTGGCCAGCCTTTTTGCATCTCCACCCCTCCTACCAGTCTCTGTGTAGTCTCCATTTTCCATCCTCAGCCATCAGGGTTCTCTCCAGTGAGTCTTCTGTTGATTATTCAGGAAGTTTTTCTGCATTTTAGTTGTAATTCCAGTTTGGTACTGGGAGTGTGTCTGTGCAGCATCCACTTACTCCACCACCATTTTTAATCTTCCCCAGCTACACTTTTAAAGGGACCCAAAATCTCAGGTGCAGGCATTCACCCAGGGCTCTGGAAGAGGGATGGTGGCTTGGAGTGTTCCAGAGTCATACAAGGAGAGATTGAATTGTGTGGCTTCTAGGAGAGGGCTGGAGGGACATCTGCCAAGATCCCTGTGTTGAGTCCCTCTCCTGCACTACCCACAGACACAATATTTCCTGGATAGAGCACTTTCCCACATGGCATTAACCTGAGGAACTACAGTAGCCCCACCCTGATAGCTTCCAGAGAGGCCCTGCTCTACTCAATTTGTACACAGCTTTAAGCTCTGCCAGAGGCACCCAGCCTGGGTGTACATTGCAGTCTTTCTTAAAAAACTCTTGAGGAATTATGGGCAAAATCAGGGGATGAAAAAGACACACAGGGAGAGACTAAGTTGTATGCCTTTAGGGCAAGAGCCATTTTTCCTCTGTGCTCCACATGTGCTATTGTTCCTGTATTGGACCCTCCTCCAACATGGCATTAGCCCGGTGAGCTGCAGTAGCTCCATTCTGTTGACTCCCTAAGACCTTGCGTTACCCAACTTGCACATGGCAGTGGGCTCTGCCAGTGGCAGCCAGCCTGGGTCCACAGTAAGCCTTTCTTGAAACACTCACGAGGAATTCTGGGCAAGTATGAGGGGTGCCAGAAACACCCAGGCAGAGACTGCGTTGTTTGGATTTGGGGTGAAGGTGGTATTCCTGAATGCCTGAGAGGCACCACTGTTCCCATGAGCCCTTTCTCCACATGCCAAATTTTAATGTTTTAACCTGATGATCTCTACTGGCCTTACTTGGATGACTCCCTGAGATCCTGCCCCACTGCAAAGGTCCACAGAACTCAATCAGGTGGCAGCTGGCTTAGGTGTACCTTGAGACTTTTGGAAAGTGGCCTCAGACCCAGCACTGGCACTGACTCAACAGGAGAGCACACATAATCCACACAAGGGACGCTCCTGGAGCAGTGAGTTCAAATGATCAGGGAGACTGTGCCACTGGGCCCCACAGAAAACCTACCATATAAGGCCACCCTACAAATACTGAAAGACATAGCAGATCTACCTAATACAAACACAGAGAAGCAAACAAAATGGGGAGACAAAGAAACATGACCTAAATGAAAGAAGGAGAAATCTCCAGAAAAATAACTAAATAAAATGAAGGTAAATAATCTATCAGATAGAGTTCAAAACAATGGTTAAAGGATGTTTAAGAAACTCAGTGAGAAGTTCAACAGCATAAAAAAATATTAGAAACCATAAAAAAGAACCAGTCAGGAATGCAAACTACAATAACTAAAATAAGTAATACAGTCAAATGAATCAACAGCAAATTAGGTGAAGCAGAAGATCGAATCACTGATTTGGAAAACAAGGTAGCAGACAACACCTAATCACAGCATCAAAAACAAACAAACCAAAATGTGGCTAGCATTCCATCATAAGATTACAATAAGAAGAGAGAGAAAAAGAGATGGAGAACTTAAATGAATAAATAATAACTGAAAATATTGCTAACCTGGGGAAGGAAAAACACACATAAGTGCAGAAAGCACAGAGTTTCAAACAGGATGAACCCAAAGAGCCATATACCAAGACAAATTATAATTAAAATGCCAAAGGTTAAATTCAAAGAGAGATCTTAAAAGCAGTATGAGAAAGATAGCTACCTACAAGGGAACTCACATAAGACTATCAGCTGACTTCTCAGAAGAGATTGGCACAAAATATTGCAAGTGATGAAAAGCAAGATGCTATAACCAAGACTACTGCACTCAAAAAGTCTATCATTTAAAATGGAAGGAAAGCGCGGGAACAGCTGGCTCAGCCGCGGAGTCCGCGCCATCTTGAGTGACTGTTTTCGGAAGCGTATACATCAAGAGACCCTGCAACCACGGCATCCAGGAATCTGCTACTGACCCAGAAACACACTGGATCTAAAGCAGTGCAAATACGTGGACTCAGAGGAGCCCTGCTCCTCCTCACGGAAAGCAGAGAGAGAACTACATAACCAAACACCTGGAAAAGAGAGATCATGGGGAGACAAAGAAACAGCCCGCATATGAAAGAAGAGCAGACATCACCAGAAAAGGAAGTAAACAAAATGGAGGCAATGGAGGCAAGCAACCTGTCAGAGAAAGAATTCAGAGAAATGGTCATAAGGTGGATGAAAAGAATGGAAGACAAATTCAACAATATGTGTAAGAACCAAGAGGAAATGAAAAAGAACAAAGAAGAAATGAAAAATGACATCACTGCTATAAAGAACTCAATAGAAAGCATCAACAGTAGACTAGAAGAGGCAGAGGACCGCATCAGTGAGCTAGAAGACAAGGTAGGAAAAAATACCCAAGCAGAGCAGCTTCTAGAAAAAAAATTAAAAAGCAGGAGGAGAGCCTAAGAGAACTTTGGGACAACACAAAACGAAACAACATCCGCATAATAGGGGTGCCAGAAGGAGAGGAAACTAAGCAAGGAATAGAAAACCTGTTTGAAAAAATAATGACAGAAAACTTCCCTGATATAGGGAAGAAAAAGCTCACACAAATCCAAGAAGCTCACAGAGTCCCAAACAAAATGAACCCCAAAAGACCAACGCCAAGACACATTATAATTAAATTGGCAAAAACTAACGACAAAGCAAGAATCTTAAAAGCAGCCAGAGAGAGACAAAAAGTTACCTACAAAGGATCCCCCATCAGGCTAGCGACTTATTTCTCAACAGAAACGCATCAGGCCAGAAGGGAATGGAATGAAATATACAAAGTCATGCAAAGGAAGGGTCTGAATCCAAGAATACTGTACCCAGCAAGGCTATCAATCAAAATTGAGGGTGAAATCAGGAGCTTCACAGACAAAAAAGGACTACGGGAGTTTATTACCACAAAACCAGCAATGCAAGAAATGCTAAAGGGTCTGCTGTAAAAAGAAAAAATAGGAAACGAAGAAGGAACACAGGGGTAAAGAATAAAAATGGCGACAAACAAGTATCTATCAATAATAACTTTAAATGTAAATGGATTAAATGGCCCAATCAAAAGACATAGGGTAACTGAGTGGATAAGAAAACATGACCCATATATCTGCTGTCTACAGGAAACCCACCTCAGAATAAAAGACGCCCACAGACTGATGGTGAAGGGATGGAAAAAGGTTTTTTCAGGTGAAAGGAAATGAAAAAAAAGCTGGGGTAGCAATACTTATATCTGACGAATTAGATCTCAAAGTGAAGGACATAAAAAGAGATAAGGAAGGCCACTTCATAATACTAAAGGGAGCAATCCAACAAGAAGAAATAACTCTGGTAAACATGTACACACCCAATATAAGAGCACCCAAATACATAAGAAAACTTCTGGAGGGGATCAAGGGAGAGATTGACAGCAATACAATCATAGTAGGGGACTTTAACACCCCACTATAACCATTGGACAAATCCTCTAAACAAAAAATCAGCAAAGAAACATCAATCCTAAATGACTCACTAGATCAGATGGAATTAATTGACATCTTCAGAACATTTCATCCCAAAGCCACAGAATATACATTCTTCTCAAGTGCACATGGGTTATTTTCAAAGATAGACCATATATTGGGTCACAGGCAAAGTCTCTTCAAATTCAAGAAGATAGAAATCATGTCAAGCATCTTCTCAGATCACAATGGCATAAAACTGGAAATCAACTACAATAAAAACAATTCACAAAACTCAAACACATGGAGACTAAATAGCATGCTATTAAACAATGAATGGGTTACCAGAGAGATCAAAGAAGAAATAAAAAACATCATGGCAACAAATGACAATGAAAACACACAATACAAAACCTATGGGATACAGTGAAAGCAGTCTTGAGAGGGAAGTTCATAGCTCTATAAGCCTACTGCAAAAAACAAGAAACAATGATAATAAACTACTTAACCCTACAACTCAAAGAGTTAGAAAGAGAGCAACAAGAAAAGCCAAGTGTAAGGAGAAGGAAAGAAATAATAAAGATCAGAGCAGAGATAAATGACATAGAGACCAAAAAAAAAAACAAAACAAAAAAAAACAATACAAAAGATCAACAAAACCAAGAGCTGGTTCTTTGAAAGGATAAACAAGATTGATGAACCTCTACCAGGCTCACCAAGAAGTAAAGAGAGAGGACCCAAATAAACAAAATCAGAAATGAAAGAGGAGAAATAACAACAGACCCCACAGAAATACAAAGTATTGTTAAAAAATATTATGAACAACTCTACTCCAACAAACTAGACAACCTGGAGGAAATGGACATATTCCTAGAAAAATACAACCTTCCAAAACTTAATCAGGAAGAATCTAAAAATCTCAATAGGCCAATAACTATGGAAGAAATTGAAGCAGTAATCAAAAAGCTTCCAGCAAAAAAAAGCCCAGGGCCAGACGGGGAGTTTTTCCAAACATTCAAGGAAGAAGTAAAACCAATTCTCCTCAGACTATTCCAAAAAATTCAAGAGGAAGGAACACTTCCAAGCTCATTCTATGAAGCCAGCATCACCCTAATACCAAAACCAGGTAAAGACAACACAATGAAAGAGAATTACAGGCCAATACCCCTCATGAACATAGATGCCAAAATCCTCAACAAAATCCTAGCAAATCATATCCAGCAGTACATCAGAAAGATCATACACCATGACCAAGTAGGATTTATCCCAGGGATGCAAGGATGGTACAATATCTGCAAATCAATAAACGTGATACATCACATAAATAAATTGAGAGATAAAAACTACATAGTCATATCAATTGATGCAGAAAAAGCATTTGACAAAATCCAACACCCTTTCTTGATAAATACTCTCAGCAAGGTAGGAATAGAAGGATCATACCTCAACATAATAAAAGCCATATATGACAAACCCACAGCCAACATCATAATCAATGGGCAAAAACTAACACCATTCCCCCTAAAAACAGGAACAAGACAGGGATTCCGCCTCTCACCACTCCTGTTCAACATAGTACTGGAAGTACTAGCCGTTGCGATCAGACAAGAAAAAATAAAAGGCATCCAAATTGAAAATGAAGAAGTAAAACTGTCCTTATTTGCAGATGACATGATACTGTACATAGAAAACCCTAAAGACTCCATCAAAAAATTATTAGACTTAATAAATGAATTTGGCAATGTAGCAGGATACAAAATTAATGCCAAGAAATCTATGGCATTTCTTTACACCAATAGTGAACTTACAGAAAGTGAGACTAAAAAATCAATCCCATTTACTCTCGCATCAAAAAAAGTAAGATACTTAGGAATAAACTTAAAAGGATATAAAGGACTTATACCCGAAAAACTACAGGACACTGAAAAAAGAGATAGAGGAAGACATAAACATATGGAAGAACATACCGTGTTCATGGATTGATAGAATCAACATAATCAAAATGTCAATATTACCCAAAGCAATCTATAGATTCAGTGCAATCCCCATTAAATTACCAACGGCATATTACACAGATCTAGAACGAACGTTTCAAAAATTCATCTGGAGTTAAAAAAGACCTCAAATAGCTGCAGCAATCCTGAGAAAGAAGAACAAAGTAGGTGGCATCTCAATACCATATATTAGGCTGTATTACAAAGCCACTGTTCTTAAAACAGCATGGTACTGGAACAAGAACAGACATATAGATCAATGGAATAGAATAGAGAACCCAGAAATCGACCCAAACCACTATGCCCAATTAATATTTGACTAAGGAGGCAAAAGCATACAATGGAGTCAAGACAATCTCTTCAATAAATGGTGTTGGGAAAACTGGACAGATACAAGCAAAAAGATGAAACTAGACCACCAACTCACACCATACACAAAAATAAACTCAAAATGGATAAAAGACTTAAACGTAAGACAGGAAACCATAAAAATACGAGAGGAATCCACAGGCAGTGAAATCGCAAATATATGCCAAAGGAATTTCTTCTCTGATACTGCTCCTAGGGCAATGGAAACAAAATAGAAAATAAACAAATGGGACTACATCAAAATACAAAGCTTTTGCACAGCAAAGGAAACCATCAACAAAACAACAAGAAGGTCAACTGCATGGGAGAACACATTTGCCAACTATATCACTGATAAGGGTTTAATCTCCAACATTTACAGGGAACTCATGCAACTTAACATAGGAAGATAAACAGTCCAATCAAAAAATGGGCAACGGACCTAGATAGACACTTTTTGAAAGAGGACATACAGAAGGCTGAAAGACATATGGAAACATGCTCAAAGTCACTAATTATATGAGAGATGCAAATCAAAACATCAATGTGGTATCATCTCACACCTGTCAGAATGGCTATCATCAACAAATCAACAAACAACAAGTGTTGGAGAGGATGTGGAGAAAAAGGAACCCTTCTGCACTGCTGGTGGGAATGCAGACTGGTGCAGCCACTGTGGACAACAGTCTGGAGTTTCCTCAAAAAACTAAAAATGGAACTCCCATTTGACCCAGTGATCCCACTTCTAGGAATATATCCCAAGAAGCCAGAAACACCAATCAGAAAGGATATAAGCACCCCTATGTTCATAGCAGCACAATTCACCACAGCTAAGATTTGGAAACAGCCTAAGTGCCCATCAGCAGATGAGTGGATTAGAAAACTGTGGTACATCTACACAATGGAATACTACGCTGCGGTAAAAAAGAAGGAACTCTTGCCATTTGCAACAGCATGGATGGAACTGGAGAGCATTATGCTAAGTGAAATTAGCCAGTCAGAGAAAGATAAATACCACATGATCTCACTCATTTGTGGAATATAGAGAACTACATAGACTGATGAACAAGGACTGATCCAAAGACAGAGAAACAGCGATCAGACTATCAATCCCCAGAGGGAAAGTAGGGGAGGGTGGGGGTAAGGGGAAGAGATCAACCAAAGGACTTGTATGCATGCATATAAGCCAAACAAATGGACACGGACAACAGGGGTTTAGAGTATGAGAGCAGGGGGGGGGGGGCACGAAGGTTGGGGGTTAATTGGGGGATAAGGACACATTTGTAATATCTTAACCAATAAAGAAATTTAAAAAAAAGAAAAGAAAAATACAAGCTTCCAAAACTCAGTCAGGAAAAATAAAAAAACCTGAATAGGCCGATAACTACTGAAGAAATTGAAGCAATGATCAAAAATCTTCCAGCAAACAAAAGCCCTGGTCCAGATGGCTTTACAGGGGACTTCTAGCAAACATTCAAAGAACTAAATCCTATCCTCCTCAGACTATTCCAAAAAAACAGCTGAGGGCTGTTTTCAGGCTGTCCCCACCCACTTCAGGGTGTGGGTCCTACTGGGGTGCCTGGGCAGCCTGGGTGAGGGGCTGAGGGCCATTTTCCAGCCTGGCCACAGCCCCCTCAAGGTGGGGAGTGTCCC
>NW_005871055.1:15604609-15696983 GCF_000147115.1 Myotis lucifugus
ACTACATAGCTATCAATAATCACGTTTAAATGTAAATGGATTAAACTGCTCCAATCAAAAGACATAAGGTAGGTGAATGGATAAGAAAACAAGACCTATATTCAGGCAGTCCTCAGGTTACGTTGGACTCGACGTACCGTCGTTCTGTGGTTACATCGCCATCTCCCATTTATTTATATAAAAAAAAGTTCCGTCATTTCGACATATGTACATATGTGCTTTATGTTTTTTATTATTTATTTACCACAAGTAAAGGTCAGGAATTGTTATCTTTCTCTTAAATTTTTTTTACTGTTTCATTTCATTACTGCTGTGTATGTGCTGCATGTGGGTGATGTAGGTGCTTATGTAGGTGGGTTCTGACTTACGGCAAAAATCACGTTATGTCACGCCATAGGAATGGATCTCCGACGTAACCTGAGGACCTACTGTATATGCTGTCTATAAGAGATGCACTTCAGATAAGACACACACAGACTTTAATGAAGGGGTGGAAAAATATATTTCATGTAAATGAAAAGGGATAAAAAGCTGGGTTAGCATTACTTACATCAGACAAAATAGACTTTAAAACAAAAGTTATAATAAAAGACAAAGAAGGACATTAAATAATGATAAAAGAATCCAATAAGAGGATTAACCATTGTAAACATTTATGCACTCAACATAGAAGCACCTAAATATATAAAGCAAATCTTGATGGACATAAAGGGAGAGATTGACAGTAATACAATCATAAAAAAGAATTTTAAGACTCCATTGACATTAATGGATAGATTTTCCAGGCAGAAAATCAACAAGGAAAAGCAGCCTTAAATGACACATTATATCAGATGGATTGGATTGATATTATCAAAGCATTTCAACCCAAAGCAGCAGACTATACATTCTTTTCAAATGCACATAGTACATTTTTCAGGATTGACCATGTTAGGCCACAAAACAAGTCTCAATAAGGATAGAAGAATTACAATCCTATCATACATATTCTCTAGTTTCAGCGGTATGAAACTAGAAATCAAGTACAAGAGAAAAAAAAACACTGAAAAACACACAAACACATGGAGGCTAAATAGCATGTTACTAAACAATATATAGGATAACAAGAAAATCAAGGAAAAAATCAAAATATATCTTGAGACAAATGAAAATGAAAACACAAAAACCAAATATATATGGGATATAGCAAAATCATTCCTAAGAGGGAAATCCATAGCATTACAGTCATAACTCAAGAAACAAGGAAAATCTCAAATAAACAATCTAACCTTACACCTAAAGTTACTAGAAAAACAAACAAACAAAAAACAAAGCCCAAAGAGAATAGAAGGAAAAAATATAAAGATCAGAGTGGAAATAAACAAAATACAGTCTAAAAAATCAATACAAAAAAATCAATGCAAGTAAGAGCTGATTTTTTTAATAAGATAAACAAGATTGATAAACTTTATATATATACTAGAGGCCAGATGCACAAAATTCATGCAAGAGTAGGCCTTCCTTCCCCCAGCTGCCAAGGAAACCATCAACAAAATAACCTCCTGAATGGGAAAAATATTCACCAATGACACATCTTATAAGGGGTTAATATCCAAAATTTATTTTTAAAAATCATACAACTGAACACCAAAAAAACAAAAAGCAAAAAACAACACCCCACAAAACCCCTAAAATCCAATTAAAAAATGGGCAAGGGACCTGAATAGACACTTCTCCAAAGAGGACATACAGATGGTTATTAGGCATATGAAAAAATGCTCAAGGTCACTAATCATCAGAGAAATTCAAATTTAAACCACAATATCACCTCACATCTGACAGAATCACTATCATCAATAAATCAACAAATAAGTTTTAGAGAGGATGTGGAGAAAAGGGAACTCTCCTGCCCTGTTGGTAGGAATGCAGATTGGTTCAGCCACTGTGGAAAGCAATATGGAGTTACCTCAAAAAATTAAAAAATGCAACTGCCTTATGACCCAGCAGTTTCACTTCTGGAAATATATTTGGAGAAACCCCAAACACTGATTCAAAAGAATATATTCACCCCTATGTTCACTGGAGTGTTATTTACAACAGCCAAGATATAGAAGAAACACAAGTGCCGATAATAGACAAAGTGGTTATAAAAGTAGTGGTACATATATATATAGTGGAATATTACTTGGCCATAAAAAAGAATGAAATCTTATCAGTTGCAACTGCATGGATAGACCAAGAGTATATTATGCTAAGTGAAATAAGTCAGACAGAAAAAAGACAAATACCATATGATTTCACTTATATGTGGAATCTAAAGAACAAAATAAATGAATAAACAAACAAAAATAGACTCATAGATACAGAGAACAAATTAATGGTTGTCAGAGATGAATGGGTTGGGGTACCGGGTAAAAAGATGAAGGGATTATAAAGTACAAATTGGTAGTTATAAAATAGTCACAGGGATGTAAAATACAGCAGAGGGAACATAGTCTAGAACAGGGGTCCTCAAACTTTTTAAACAGGGGGCCAGTTCACTGTCCCTCAAACCGTTGGCGGGCCGGACTATAGTTTAAAAAAGAAACTATAACAAATTCCTATGCACACTGCACATATCTTATTTTGAAGTAAAAAAACAAAATGGGAACAAATACAATGTATTTGCATGTGGCCCGCGGGCCGTAGTTTGAGGACCCCTGGTCTAGAATATTGTAAATAACTACATATGGTGCCATTTGGGTACTTGAAATATCAGGAGGGGGTGGATGATTTTGTAAAGTATATCATTGTCTAACCACTATGCTGTATGCCTGAAATATATATATGAAGAAATCAGCAAAATCCAGCACCCACTAATAATAAATACTCTAAGCAATCTACAAACATAAGGGAACTTCCTCAGTCTGATCAAAGCATCTGTGAAAAAACCTGGAGCTAACAACACATTTAATGAAAAGACTGAACCTTTTCTAAGACTGGGAACAAGGTAGGATGTCTGCTGTCTCCACTTGAGTTCAACATTGCCAAAAAAGAAAGAAAAGAAGGAAGAAAGGAAAGAACGAAGGAAGGAAGGAAGGAAGGAAGGAAGGAAGGAAGGAAGGAAGGAAGGAAGGAAGGAAGGAAGGAAGGAAGGAAGATTGAAAAGGAAGTAGTAAAGCTGTCCTTAAACAGTACCATTTACAATCTCATAAAAAACATGAAATACCTAGTGACAAATTCAACAAAATGTTGTACAATCTGGTCACTAAAAACTATAAAACCTTTCTGAAATAATTATCTAAACAAATGAAGAGATACATTGTTTATAGATTGGAAGATTCAATATATATTTAAAATTTTTAATTTGGTAAAATACACATAACATAACATTTTTCATTGTAACTATTTCTAGGTGTACAGTTCAGTGGTGCATGCACAATGTGCAACCGATCTTCAGAACACTTTTCATCTTGCAAAACTGAAACTCTATACCCATTAAACAGTAACTCCTCATACTGTCTCCATCACCCCTGGTAAGCAACATTCTATATTCTCTTTCTAGATACTTCATGTAAGTGTAATCATACAGTGTTTGTCTTTTTGTGACTGGCTTATTTCACTTAGCGGAAAATCCTCAAGGTTATCTATGTTGTAGCATGCACCAGAACTGCCTGATTTAGTGCATTTCTAATAAGTTCTCAGGTGATGCTTTTGCTACTGGTTTGTGGATCACACTAGTTTAATTAATTTAATTCTTACAAATACCTATGAGGGAGATACTATTATTTCCCCCATTTTAAACACAAGGAAACTGAGACATAGACTGAGTAATGTGGGTTCACTGTCCCCTTCCCCCAAAGGAAGTGATAAGGCTGGATTTGAACCAAGGCAGTCTGACACTGATTTTGGATTTTAAATGCTACACCACACAGTGTCCTATATAGTTAATTCCACCAAACAAATCTTATACACTTAAGACAGCATCCTGGCTTATTGCCATCTACTATAGTTTTAAAGATATTATCCCCAAAAGGCAGCAAACATTTCAGAGTTAGTGAAGTAAGCTATTGGCAAAATCTTGGTTAGAAAAATAACTGTGATGTGATGTCTTTCAAATTAGTTAGAAACTAAATAAGGTAGAAGTTAACATAACAGGTGGTTAAACCTGATAAACCTTCAAATCTTTCTGGAATTTTAAGGTTTAATCTTGAATGTGGATTACTGTTTGCACTGAATTGAAAAGCTTTTTAAACCTATTTACAGTTTTCTTTTTCTGGCTTCCTGCTAGGCTGAGCAGGTCAAAACGTGTTATATAAACTCAACAGAAAACATTTCCAAGTTAAATTTAGTTACTATGGAGTCTACAATTTCAGGCATAGTGGACAGGCAGAACATATCCCAAATCTAATGACTGTGATTTTTAACCTAAATGACATCTGATATCTAAATGTCTATAGTCACTTTTAAAGCTAAAGTAAAGGCAACATTAATCCATAGCGGAGTCAGTTCAAAAAAATGAAAAAAAAATATTCCTATTGAAACGGAATTCTTGGACTGGAACCCGGATTCTTTGTATGCCGGAGTCAACAAATGAATCCACGGACAGAAGATGGTATAGCAAAGGTGGAAATTTATTAAAGAACAAGTACAAACTCCCATGTAGGGAGGGGTAAGAGTCCCAGAGAACAGACTCCCACATGGGGAGGGGGAAAGGGTCCCATTGAGTTATTTTTCCCTATGGCTTATAAAGGCTGCAGATCCTGGTGCCTTGATATCCCCTCTGATTGGTCACTATTCCCTTGGACTGGTTACTATAGTAACTCCTGGGCTCCCCCCACCTCCTTCCTTATTGTTTTCCTATTCCCTTTGGGCTTTCTTCTTCTCCTTCTGGACGAAGGGCTTCCTTCCCTTTATTTTGTAAATATAGACCTTTTGCTGTTCCCAGCTCCCTCATTCTATGGAAATGTACCTGTTGCAGCTTTTCAGCTTCCCTATTCTATGGAAATACTAGGTGTACCAGTTAATAATGCAGATTTTTTTCAATAGATGGAGTTACACATATGCTGATATATATGCGATTTAATATGTATGCTATTTTGTTGTATTGACAACAAGCTTCTAAACTTCATATGTCAAATTTGCTGAAGGTGTTAACATCACATATATTTTTACGCTTAAAGATGTCGAATTTTGTGCCATAAAAAGAGCATTTGCGGGAAGTTTTAATTCATTACTTTATTTTGAAGAAAAAGTTATTGTATACTTCAGGAAGTTTATGGTGAACATGCTCCATCTCAAGATACTTGTGCATGCTGGTTTAAACACTTTAAAGTGATGATTTCGATGTAAAAGACAAAGAACGTCCAGGTCAACCGAAAAAGTTTGAAGACCAACAATTACAAGCATTATTGGATGAAGATGCATGTCAAACTCAAGAACAACTTGCAGAAAGATTAAACGTTGCTCAGCAAACAATTTCTGATTATTTACAACCAATGGGAAAAATTTTAAAGGAAGGAAAATGGGTGCCACATCAACTGAATGAAAGACAAATGGAAAACCAAAAAGTCATCAGTAAAATGTTGCTTCAATGGCATGAAAGAAAGTCTTTTTTACATTGAATTGTGACTGGTGATGAAAAGTGGATTTATTTTGAGAGTCCCAAATGCACAAAATCATGGGTTAATCCAGGTCAACCATCAACATCAACTGCTAGGCCAAATCGCTTCGGAAAGAAGATAATGCTCTGTGTTTGGTGGGATCAGGAAGGTATGGTGTATTAATGAGCTTCTAAAACCAGGTGAAACCGTTAATACTGATCACTACCAACAACAAATAATCAATTTGAACCACGCTTTGATTGTGAAATGACCAGGATGTTCCAGAAGACACGGCAAAGTAATTTTGCTTCATGATAATGCACCATCACACACTTCAAAACCAGTTAAGGACACATTAAAAGATCTTGCCTGGGAAGTATTAACTCACCCACCGTATTCACCAGACCTTGCTCCTTCAGATTACCACTTGTTCCCATCGATGGCACATGCACTTTCTGAGCAGCACTTCAAAACAAAGAAGTGAAAAATTGGGTCTCTGAAATGGTTTGCCTCAAAACAAGAAAAGTTCTATTGGGACAGTATCCACAAATTACCTAAAGATGGGGGAAATGTGTAGCTAGCGATGGACATTACTTTGAATAAAGCACTTTTGATGTTTCTCTTGAAATTATTGTGTTTTCTTTGATTACAAAATCTGCATTATTAACCGATACACCTAGTATACCTTCTGTTGCTCTGCAGCCCTGTGCTTCCTCCATGGTCCCCTTAATTTCAAAAATTTCTCAAATTTCCTAAAACCTGTCTTTTTCACCCCCCAAAATCCCTGTTTCACTATCAGAGTGTCTGAAGTTAGATGGATCTTCAGAAAATCCTCTACAAGTCTGCTTTTTCCAACATCTTGTCAAAGGAAAGAACAACCTGTGAAGGGATCAATGTATGTACATGCATGATATAAATATGTCTCTGTAACTATTTCACAGCATCAGCAACTGGTGACACAAGTGTTATGCCCAGATCTCAAGATCCCCAAAAGTCCACACTAGGAGCCAGTTCGATGCAAAAGCAGAAGGTCCGTTTATTGAGCTAGCCAGCCCGACTCCTGCTTCAGGCCAACGCAGTGACCTGAAGCAGAGTGCAACCGCCTGGGAAAAACAGGGTTTTAATAGGGGGTGGAGTGAGGGGACTGTGGGCCCTGCCGATTGGCCAGGCGCAAGCCGGGTCCTGTTACATAGGATGTGGTCATCTCTATGGCGCGCATGTCCCTGGATTGTCATTGGTTAGTTTAAAATCCCGGGTGTGGCCAGCAGAGGCCTGGGCTTCCGGGAAGAAAGGGGTCTGAGCACATGGCTCCTACCCCAACATGGAGGATACGGGCAAGATGGAGGGCATAGCCCTCGCCCTTTCATTCCCCCCTTTGTCTTGGAACTTCCGGCTCAATCATGAGACGGACTGCATTTCCATTCCACCGTTGCTAGAGGCCCGTACAGGGCATATTTTAATAAATGGTCTGGTGGAAGGGAAAGAAACCATTTTAGCTTTAACAACTTCTATTGAAATAGGATTTTTCTTCTTAAAATTCCTCCATGGCTATCAAAAAAACAAATCAAGATTAATTTATCTACTGTCCTGATGTTTGCATAAACACAACAAGAACGGTAACTGACTACCTTTGCTGGAATCTCATGGTTGAATCTTTAAAACATGATACTCCAGTCAAAGTTTTCCGTTAATAAAACCACTATTAGAAACTGGTCTTATTGAATTTATGCAAAGAGATGTATTGCCATGATTTATTTAGCATTGCCAGATTTCGGAGGAATTACATAAGGAGAAAAACATATTGATTTACTCTAAGATTTTCTGACTTTCCTTGCTAATTCCTTTTCATGGATTTAAAACAAAACAGCAACTGTTGGTATAAAACTTTCTGTTTATGCATAACCATGCCTTAGATCTTCTATTCTAAACAGGCCTTTCCCAGCTTTACTACCCCTGACATGGGCATGGTCACGCAGGCCTGCAAGCAGTACACAGGCTGCCAACTGTCAACTGTCTCTCAACAGTGACCAAAACCTGATGGGCACCGTTCCCTGCTCAGTTGGGCACCTGCCCTCTTGGCAGCTAGGCACCCTTTACTTTTGGGGGTCACCCCACACAGTTCTCTTTCAGGATAACCAATATACATTCAAACCTGCAAGAGAATCAAAGGTCAATATAACATATCAATACAATGAAACATAATATTGGCATTATGGCCGCTTTAGGCAGCCAAAGCTTCTGCTACTAAACATGTGATACTAAAGTCTATTCCTGACCTTCCTATGAATTGTCCTTGTCTTTTTGGAGCCATGTCCATGAAGGTGCAGGCATTATTTAAATCTATTCAATATTACCAGCATCAGGCAGGTCGAACACGCCGTAGCTTGAGCTTGAGCGGGTTGCGTTGATCTTGATCGACGCTCCATTTGGTGATGAAGTCTTTTTGGACCATGGATGGGTCCGCTGACCGGACGTGAGTGTGATGGACCCAGGTCGCGACGCCGTCTACCTTGAGAGCAGTGGGGGTCGTTAGCACCACAGTGTAGGGACCCTTCCAATGTGGCTCAAGAGTTTCTCGATGATGCCTTCTGACGTAGACCCAATCTCCTGGTCTGTGCCGATGAGGAGTTGGGGTTGGGCTGGTCTAATAGATGGCACGGAGGCGTGGCCAAATGTCCTTGTGTGCCCTCTGGAGCCCTCTTAAGGAAAGAGATAGTTCTTGATTTTCAAATTCAGCGAGAAAGCTTTAAGGTTAGGAATGATAGGGGGTGGCCTGCCAAACATGATTTCATAGGGAGTAAAGCCCAGGGTGTAAGGGGAGTTCCTTACCCGGTAATGGGCATACAGTAGGAGAGCCACCCAGTCCCCGCCAGTCTCCATGGTTAATTTGGTAAGGGTCTCTTTTAGAGTTCTGTTCATTCTCTCTACCTGACCTGAACTCTGAGGTCTATAAGCACAATGTAGTTTCCAATTTGCCCCAATATCCCTGGTTACTACCTGCGTTACCTGTGAAATAAAGGCTGGCCCGTTGTCGGACCCTATCATAGCAGGAAAACCATACCTGGGTAAGATGTCTTCCAGCAGCTTCTTGGCCACCGTCTGAGCTGTTTCATGCTTGGTTGGGTATGCCTCTACCCAGCCAGAGAAGGTGTCTATAAATACTAAAAGATATTTATAACCATACTTCCCTGGTTTAATTTCAGTCAAGTCGACCTCCCATTGTGCTCCCGGTTTGGTGCCTCTGAGCCTGGTCCCTTTTTCATTTGATCCGACCCTTGCTTTTGTAAGTTGACAGGTCTTGCAGGCAGACACAACCTGATCTATCTTGGTATTCTGCTGGTGAATTTTGATCCTGGCATGTTGGATTAAGTCCTTCATTTTCCCGGTTCCCAGGTGAGTGGATTGGTGCATATGTTTTAATATCGTGTCCCCGAGCCAGTCCGTCAGTATAAGTTCTCCTTCTGGTGTATGCCACCATCCCTTTATTTCCTGGGCTTTGGGGAGCTTTTTGATACGTTGCAACTCTTCCTGGGAGTACTTGGGCTGGTCTGGTAGGACTGGGTCCCCTGGGTCTGGTAGTTGTAAGGCCATGGTAGGGACCGAGGTAAGGGCTACCGCCTTTGCAGCCTGGTCAGCCTTTTGGTTACCTTTCACTACCGGGTCATCGGCTTTTTAGTGTCCCTGGCAGTGGATTATGGCTAACTTGGCAGGAAGCCATAAGGCCAAGAGCAGGTCGAGGATTTCCTGTTTATTTTTTATTGTCCGTCCCTCTGCTGTCAATAGCCCTCTCTCCTGGTAGATTGCCCCGTGAACATGAGCTGTAGCAAATGCATAACGGCTGTCTGTGTAAACGTTAAGCCATTTTCCAGCCCCCAGTGTCAGTGCCTTGGTGAGTGCAATGAGTTCTGCTTGCTGAGCTGATGTCCCAGGGGGCAGAGCCTCCGCCCACACAGTGTTCGTGTTGGTAACCACCGCCGCACCTGCGTACCTGCACCCGTTCCGCACGAAGCTGCTTCCATCCGTGAACCAGGTGGCCTCTGCATCCGGGAGGGGCCGATCGGTCAAGTCCTTCCGAAGTCCATGTACCTGCTCCAGGATTCCCGCACAGTCATGTAGTGGGGCATCTAGGTCAGGGTCAGGTAGCAGGGTAGCAGGGTTGAGGGCCGCACTGGGATGGAACCGCACTCTAGGGGGGTTGAGCAGCAAGCTTTGATAGTGGGTCATGCGAGCATTGCTCATCCACCTATCAGGAGGCTGTTTTAGGACCCCTTCAATGGCATGCGGGGTTGTGATCCAGATCTCCTGTCCCAGGGTCAGTTTGTCAGCATCCTTGACTAAGAGTGCGGTTGCTGCAATGATTCTTAGGCATGGTGGCCAGCCGGTGGCTACAGGATCCAGCTTTTTAGACAAATATGCTACTGGGTGACTCCAGGGGCCTAAAGCCTGGGTTAAAACCCCTTTTGCTACTCCTTTGCGCTCATCTACAAAGAGGTGAAAGGGTTTTGTAATGTCTGGTAGGCCCAGGGCTGGAGCAGCCAAAAGAGCTTTACTGTTTTACTCTTATCAAGCCTTCTCCTGGTTTTAGCTCTACCAGGGTTGGGGCCCTGTGGGCGGCCAGTCCTACTCCCCCCGTCTCTGCCCAGGCTGTGGGGAATTCTTGCAGCCACCTGTCCATATTGTTCTCTACTGGGGGCGCCCCCTGGTGGAGGCGATATTCATCCTCCAGTCTCAGAGTCAGAACCTGGATGGGGTGGCCTTCGCCATCGGTAACCTGAGGCCCCCCTTGTCTGAAGGTTATTTGGGCTCCAATCTTGGTTAGCAAGTCCCGTACTAAAAGGGGGTAGGGGCACTCCGGTATTACCATGAAGGAATGGGATACCCGGCCCGTTCCTAGATCTACTGATCTTCGGGTAGTCCATGAATACTGGCTCATACCAGTTGCCCCTTGCACCCAGGACTTTTTATTAGCTAGCTTCCCCTGAGGTGTGCTGAGAACCGAATGTTGTGCTCCAGTGCTCAAGAAAGTCAACAGGGGTCCCCTCCACTCTAAGAGTTACCCTGGGCTCGGGGAGGGGTTCCAAACCCCAACTCCCCTAATCACTCAGTCCTTCCAGCTCCAAGACCTCCACCCGGTCCGTCTTGTTTTCCTTTTTACCGGCCTTCTTTGGGCATTCTCGGACCCAGTGCCCTATCTCTTTGCAGTAAGCACACTGGTTTTGTTGCAGCTTCTTTCTCCCACCCCGGGCGGTTCCCTTACCTCTTTCTTGGCCATCAGCAAGCTGGCGAAGGCGGCGGGTCCGCTCCTCAGGGGACTCCGTGGTGGTGGCTAGCAGAATCTTGGCCAGGTTTCGGGTCTGCTTGTCACTGGCAGCCACCATGGCGCGGGCTCGCCTATCCTCAGGGGACTCTCGGTTATTGAACACCTTCTCTGCCACTGCCAGTAAATCCTGTAAACTCTTTTCTCCTAACATATCTATTCTCTGCAGTTTTTTTCTAATGTCCATGGCTGACTGGTTTATAAAACTCATGATTACAGCTGCCTTATTCTCAGGGGCTTCTGGATCCATGGGGGTGTAGGTGCGATATGCCTCCATGATCCGTTCTAGAAAGGCAGCTGGAGACTCATCTCTTTCCTGCTGTACGTTCCCTACCTTGGTCAAATTGGTGGGCTTTCTAGCAGCCCTATGGAGACCCCCCATTAGAGTCTGGCGGTAGACCGAAAGCCTCTCCTTACCTTCTGCCTTGTTGAAATCCCATTCAGGCCTAGTTAAAGGGAAAGAGACATCTATCTGGGCCTGGTTTGTGGTTGGATTTCCATCTACACCAGGAACCATCTTCCGGGCTTCATTGAGGATCCTTTCTCTCTCTTCCATTGTGAACAGAACCTGTAAAAGCTGCTGACAGTCGTCCCATGTGGGCTGATGGGTGAAAAGAACAGAATCTAGCAAGTCAATAAGTCTCCCCGGCTTTTCGGAGAACTTAGGGTTCTGTGCCTTCCAGTTATACAAGTTGCTAGTTGCGAAAGGCCAATAAAAATGGGGCTGGTTGCCATCCGCATCTGGGGGTCCAGCGGCCCGTAAGGGCAGGGTATTGATAGTGGAGTCGGGTGCTGCGACAGACAGTTCCCGCTGAGCTCTTTGCCGGGTGAGAGGCGGGCTTCCTACCGGAACCGGAACCGCGGCCACTCCCGGAACTCCGCCCCCAGGCATTTCCGGAACTCCGCCCCCAGGCACTCCCAGAACTCCGCCCCCAGGCACTCCCGGAACTCCGCCCCCAGGCATTCCCGGAACTGCGTCAGCTTCCCGCAACAGGGCAGGATCAAATCTCTCCGGCATCCTGTGGAAATGATACGGGGGAGGAAAAATTAACTCTTCTCCAGTTCCCCCCTGCAAAACTGGGTAGGGGGGAGCTGGAGCTGACGGCAGGGTGGCTTTTTTCTCCTTCCTCTTCTCCGCTTCCTGCAAGGCAAGAATGGGTTCTGGCTCCGAAGGGTGTGGAGGTAGGAAGGGTCTAAGCCAAGATGGTGGATTTTCCACGAGGTCCTGCCAAGTAACAATGTAAGAGAGTTGACCAGGATGTCCCTCTTTGGGCTGGGAGACGACGTCCCTAACCCGGCGGATGGTGGGGAGATCGAAAGTCCCCTCCGGCGGCCACCCGACATTAAAAGTCGGCCACTCCCTGGAACAAAAAGTCCGCCACCGGTCCTTCCGAACCTCCGCACTGAGGTTGCTGGCCCTTCCCTTTACCTCTTTAAAATGATCGACCATAATGCTTAAAGGAGTAGTTTGAGTCTGTCCCATAATGTCTATCCAGTAAATCCACAAAATAAAACCGAAAAAACACAAACACAGACAACTAAGGGGCCCTAAAATACAGTATTCCAACTCCATGGAGGCGAAACCAAAATAACCTTCCAACTCCATGGAAGCAAAAACCAAAAACGATGGCTGCGCGCCACCCAGTGGCTGCGCACCAACCAGCAGGTGCGACCCGCCTTGTCTCAGATTGGGGTTTCTACAGACCTTCCGACTCCGAGGAAGCAAAATTACACCCCTACAGATGGAGGGCCGAGGCGTCCCCCGACTCCTCCCGCCCTTGATCCCCATGCGTCCACTTAAGATCAACATGGGCGAATACAGATTTCAACACGCGCGAATACAGATTTCAGAAGTGAGCTCACACAGGACAGAAACAAACAGATACAAACATACAACGACACATACCGCGGTCAGCCGAACCCTCCGAACTGGGGGTCCCTGGATGGGTTTGGGGATCCCAGATGAGCCCCCAAATGTTATGCCCAGATCTCAAGATCCCCAAAAGTCCACACTAGGAGCCAGTTCGATGCAAAAGCAGAAGGTCTGTTTATTGAGCTAGCCAGCCCGACTCCTGCTTCAGGCCAACTCAGTGACCTGAAGCAGAGTGCAACCGCCTGGGAAAAATAGGGTTTTAATAGGGCGTGGAGTGAGGGGACTGCGGGCCCTGCTGATTGGCCAGGCGCAAGCCGGGTCCTGTTACATAGGATGTGGTCATCTCTATGGCGCGCATGTCCCTGGATTGTCATTGGTTAGTTTAAAATCCCGGGCGTGGCCAGCAGAGGCCTGGGCTTCCGGGAAGAAAGGGGTCTGAGCACATGGCTCCTACCCCAACATGGAGGATACGGGCAAGATGGAGGGCATAGCCCTCGCCCTTTCAACAAGAATTGGAAAATCATCACTATATCTCTATCCATTTCTCTATGTCAAAGGATTAGGGAAACTCCCCTACTTGTGTTGTTCAGTGTCTAGTAAGTGGTGGTCAAGAAACTACTCTTTCAACCCAATTTAAGTCCCTTTTTGGTGTTAGTTTCATTGTACTGACATTCTTTGTTATGGTTGTTGTTGTTTTGGTGGGAGGCTGTCCCCTGTATTGTAGGATGTTCAGCAGCACCCCTGGCCTCACCTCTACTTGAGAGGAGCAGCTGTTCCCAAGCCCCAATTGAGATCATAAGAAAAATCAAGACATTGCAAGTGTCCCCTAGGCCAGATAAGAGCACCCTCAGTGTGAGAACCACTGATTTGGACCCATTCATCTTCTTCTATTTAAATCTCTGCCACAAGGGCAAGGCCATGCTTTACAGATCTTGGAAACAATCATTAAGTAATTAATAATTAATTAATCCCTTGGGGTTTTTTTCCCTTTAGAATTAGATCGTTAACATAAAAACATTCAAACCTGTAAAGAAATTTTGTGAGTTTATTTGAGCCAAACTGTCGATAACTGCCGGGAAGCAGAACCTCAGTGGAGGGGTAATGCTCTGGAGAAAGGAGGTTTTTCACCTTGTTTTATATACACTGAGTGGCCAGATTATTATGGCCACCTGATGTTTGTAGGCAAATTAGCTATAATTTCGTGCTGAAGTTGCTAGAGGGCCAGACCATTATAAATAGGGAAGCAGGTTGTTTACCACGACAGCAGAAGTGATTTTTTTCTGAAGATATGGGTAAACAACATGATTTAACAGCCTTTGAACATGGGATATATATACTGAGTAGCCAGATTATTATGACCACCCCATCAGTACTTCGTTGGGCCACCTTTTGCCTTCAATACTGCAGCAATTCTTCTTGGCATTGACTCCATGAGATGTTGAAAGGTGATGCGAGAAATCTGACACCATGCCTGATGAATAGCACTGTTCAGTTCTGTGAGATTTGATGGTTGTGGAACCAGCTGCCTGATGGCTCTTTTAACTTCGTCCCACAAATGCTCAATTGGATTGAGATCTGGTGATTGTGGGGGCCACCTAAGCAAGGTAAAGTCTCCCTCATGTTCTTGAAACCATTCCTGCACAATAAGAGCACCATGGCATGGTGCATTGTCTTGTTGGAAGAAGCCATCTCCATTGGGATACACCATCAACATGATAGGATGAACCTGATCAGCCACGATACTTAGGTATGTTGTGCTATTCAGACGTTGTTCCACACGAATTAAAGGGCCCAAATCATGCCAGGAAAACATGCCCCAAACCATAACACTGCCCCCACCAGCTTGAAGGGTTGTACTCATGCATGTGGGGTGCATGTTTTCATGCTGTTTCCGTCAAATTCTCACTCTGCCATCTGCATGATGCAACTGGAAACGTGATTTATCGGACCACATGACTTTTTTCCAATGCTCGACTGTCCAATTCTTGTGTTCCTATGTGAATTGGAGACGTTTTATCTTGGTAACTGCAGACAACAAAGGTGTTTGAACAGGCCTTTGGCTTCCATATCCCATACGATGCAGTGTACGGCTAATTTGCCTACTAACGTCAGGTGGTCATAATAATCTGGCCACTCAGTGTATTACAATCAAAGGAGGAGACATGAGTGGGTTACATGAAATTCGTTGCTGATAGATTAGGGAGGCTGGGAGAGAAACCTCTGGGATTGGATAAAAAGTAAAATGATAGACACATACTTCTTTTACTTAGGTGGGTACAGGATAGTTAACAGTGAACAATTAACATGATAACAATAACAATGAAGGAATTTATGGTTTTATTCTGGCATCCATGTGCATTCTGGACTCTAGAGGTCCAGAAAAGGGAAGTTACAAGTTACCCAGATATTTCAAGGATATGTTATCTTAGATGCAAAAAGACAATAGACTCAGTTAAGGTAAAGATTGACCTTTGTCAGGGAAGATATGGGCCTAGGAAATGACTACCCACTGTAACTGCTTTTAGTTAACGATTTAATTTCAGACCATCCTTTGTAGTTACTTTAGGTCTTTGAGTTTGCAAGACTACCATTCAGTCCTTCTCTGAGCTTGTTAGGTTAGCATGTAGCCCCTTTCGTCTACAAGATAAAACAATGTCAAATCATAAGAGTTATGTTCACCTACTTGTTAGCTGTAATCTTCATAGTTGAAAGAATTGTTTGAGGGCCTGCACACTAAATTCTTCATATTTCAGTTTAGGCTCATGAAATAATATATTTGATCCAGTTCTATAAGAGAATAGATATAAAATAATGGTTCAAAACTCTCTGCAGTGTGTGGCTCAGTGGTTGAACATCTATCTATGAACAAGGAAATCGTGCCCAGTCAGGGCATATGCCTGGGTTGGGGGCTCCATTCCAGTATGGGGCGTGCAGGAGGCAGCCAATCAATGATTCTCTCTTACCATTGATGTTTCTATCACTCTCCCTCTCCCTTCCTCTCTGAAATGAATAAAAAACAAATATTAAAAAGAACTCTTTGCAAAGAGAAATAATAAATTATAGAATAAAGATCATTGCTCCTAATACCATTAGGAAAGGCAACATTGTAGTTAGGTAACTGTATGGATGGGCACTAGCAGGAACTCAGGAGACAGTCTTTGAAGCCATGAGCATTTGACTAGCTGACACTCATTCAGTTCCTCTATTTGCTAGTTGTTTTTTTTTCCTAGTTTTGTCAGTAACAGGGGCAGTTTACCTTTCAAGAAGCAACTTAGTAAAGAAGCAAATCAGCAATATTGTGGGGGTCATTGAACTGAGGTAAAGACATTAGAGAAAAAAAGACAGTGATGAGACATGTCAGGGCTTCAAAATAATGCACACAGAGCTTCAAAATAATGGACACAGCTTACTAGAGAGGATTTCTGTATAGTATAAGAAGGAAATCAGTAAAAAGAGAAAAAATATACTAAATTTGTGCACATTTTGTTTAGTGACAGTATGTATGTCTATTTACTATTTTAAATGAATCAAATGGTGATTATCATTTAGCAAGAGATAAATAACATGTTTTAACAAGCATTCAATAAAAGTGTACTGCATCTTTGTCCTTGCCGGGAGCTGTGCTACATGCTGGGGTTCCATGGTTTGCAGAGAACTCCATTGCGATAGCCAGAGAAAACTGTACCAGTGTCATGAACTCTGTCCCCAGGACTGGTGTTTTCAAGTCTGTATAAGACAGAGAAATACTATAGCAAGTTCTTTTTGGTAATTCAAGTATACTCAATGCTACTAGCATTTTAAATGATCCTATATAATAAAAGCCTAGGTGGTGTCATGCCCTCGCACAACGCCCTCACGCAACACCCTCGCGCAATGTCATCACAAGATGGCCGCCACAAGATGGCCACCACAAGATGGCGGCACACACAGTGGAGGCAGGGCCCAGTGGCTGCTCCACATAGTGAGGCACAGGAGAGGCCAGTCCCAGTGTCTCTGCTACCTTGCACGGAGGAGGCAGGTCCCGGAGGAGGAGGCAGGTTGCAGCAGGGGAGGGCAGTTGGGGGCAATCAGGCTGGCAGGCAGAAGCGGTTAGGGGCAATCAGGCAGGCAGGCAGGCAGGCAGGCGAGCGGTTAGGAGCCAGCAGTCCTGGATTGTAAGAGGAATGTCCAACTGCCTGTGGGATTGGGCCTAAACCGGCAGTCAGACATTCCCTGAGGGGTCCCAGATTGGAGAGGGTGCAGGCTGGGTTGAGGGCCACCCCCCCTCATGCACAAATTTTGTGCACCAGGCCTCTAGTTATATTATATCCAGGCTTCCAGCATAATTGATGTAGGTTTTTAGAGTTACTGTTTAAGTGGCCAAGACACTTAACCTGCCTCCAAGTACTATGTAATAGGAGTCATTCTACATTTTGATAAAGAGTAATGGTGTGAGGTGGAAAGAATAGTCTTTAGGAAGTCAGAGGAATAATGAGTCTGACACTTGCTAAATGTAGCCTTCTCTGAATCTGTATCAAAGTACCTCAGTATCTGTCTTGGAGGCAAGCGTAAGAATAATATTGTCTCCTTACCTCAGTTCTAGGTGTGAACAAGCTAGATTGTAGGAAAGTACTTTTGCATACTACTGAGAACTATACTAACTCTATTTCATACTAATGAGAACATAATGATATTGTAGAGGTTATTTTCCTTGTGTTTTAGAAGCATATGCACATTAAGCCCTAAGTCATATCATCTAATCTAATAAAAGAGAAACATGCAAATTGACCGTACCTTTGCTATGCCCCCAAGCCATGCCCACCAGCCAATCAGAGCGACTATATGCAAATTAACCCACCAAGATGGTGGCTGGCAGCCACAGAGCTGGAGCAAGCAGGAGGCTTGGTTGCACCGGCAATGGAGGAAGCCAAACTTCCTGCCTGCCCTGGCCCGCTGTGGCCTCCACTAAAGGCAACAAAGTTTCAATTATAGAAGTCAAATAAATCCCAGATACCTGCTTCCAGCCAGCCTCCACTGGGAGCTTGGGTGGCTGGGGGCTGTGGCCAGCCTGCAAACAGCCATCAGCCCCTCACCCAGACTGGCCAGGCACCCCAGCAGGGACCCCCACCCTGAAGGGGCTGTGGCCATCCTGCAAACAGCCATCAGCCCCTCACCCAGGTTGGCCACACCCTAATGGGGTGAGGGTCCCTGCTGGGGTTCTTGGCGAGCCTGCAAACAGCCATCAGCCCCTCATCCAGGCTGGCCAGGCACCCAGAGGGGACCCCCACCCTGAAGGGGCTGTGGCCAGCCTGCAAACAGCCATCAGCCACTCACCCAGGCTGGCCAGGCACCCCAGCAGGACCCCCCTCCCTGAAGGGGGTGTGGCCAACCTGAAAATGGCCCTCAGCCCCTCACCCAGGCTGGCCAGGCACTCCAGCAGGGACCCCCACCCTGAAGGGGGTGTGGCTAGTCTGAAAACGGCCCTCAGCCCCTCACCCAGGCTGGCCAGGCACCCCAGCGGGACCCCACCCTGATCCGGGACACCCTTCAGGGCAAACCAGCCAGCCCCCACCCATGCACCAGGCATATAATAAAAGGGTAATATGCAAATTGACCCTAACAGCAGAACAACTGGGAATGACTGGTCACTATGACACACATTGACCACCAGGGGGCAGACACTCAATGCAGGAGCTGCCCCCTGGTGGTCAGTGTGCTCCCACAGCGGGAGCTCTGCTCAGCCATAGCCAGGCTGACAGTTGCCAGTACAGCAGTGGTGGTGGGAGCCTCTCCTGCCTCCTCAGCAGCACTGAGGATGTCAGAGTGCAGCTTAGGCCTGCTCCCCGCTGGCAAGTGGACATCCCCTGAGGGCTCCCGGGCTGCCAGGGGGATGTCTGATTGCCAGCTTAGGTCCAATCCCCCGGGGAGCGGGCCTAAGCCAGCAGGTGGTCATCCCCCGAGGGGTCCCAGACTGTGAGAGGGCACAGGCCAGGCTGAGGGACCCACCTGAGTGCACAAATTTTTGTGCACCGGGCCTCTAGTCATTTTAATAATGAAAAATCAGAAATAAGAGAAAGCTGAATGGGTGTCTCTACTTTTAGCATTGTCTTAATCAGTTTGGGGCTGCTATAACAAAATACCACAGACTGGGTGGCTTATAAATAACAGAAATTCATTTCTTACCTTCCTGGTGTCTGGAAAGTCCAAGATCAAGGCACCAATAGACAAACTTGACATTTGGTAAGAGCCTGCTTCCTGGTTCATAGTCTTTTCACTGTTTAAGTCACAGGGTGAAAGGGATGAAGGGTCTCTCTGGGGTCTCTTTTATAAGGGCACTAATCCCTATCATGAGGGCTCCATCTTCATGACCTAAATCACCTCTCAGATGCCTACCTCCTAATACCATCATCTTGAAGGTTAGAATTTCAACATATGAATTCTAGGGGGACACAAGGAGTCAACTTATAACAAGCATTTTAATGCAAAAGAAGAATTGTGTAAAATTTCCAAGGAGCTAATCTCACCAGCTTGTCCTGTGCCTTTTCACCCAGCTTCCCTCACTGGAGCTCAGTCACTGTGAAGGCATTCCCTTACTTTGAAATGGACAAACTGGTGCATATGAAGGTGAACAATGGTGTCTAAAAGCAGAGCAGTTTTGCTATGAGAAAACATGTCAGGTCAAATTTCTCTGAAGCCTGCAAGAATATTTTTTTACATGTGGAAGACCAACACAGTGTATTGTTGCCACTGGCCCTCACCCAGCTCCTTGCCCTGGGGTAGAATTATCCAACAGGAGACAGATCTCTCCAGGGGCCACCCAAAACCAGGGATTTGCCACCAACAGCACTAGCTGGAGGAAAGAGTGCTTTGAACACACAAGCCTTGCATTTGAATGAACTTGCATCTGCAATACATCTATTCTCTATTTAGTATATATTTAAATTGATTCCAGTATATTCCTAGATATTCCTTGCTTGTGTGTGGTATTTTAATTCCATTATTCTCTTCTGGCAGAATGGTCCTAGTGATTGCCAGTGATAGGTAGTTTTTAAAATCCCAAGGATTGCAAGAATAGGCACAGCAGTCAAATAATCATAGTCTTTAGACAGAAATGATTACAAAATAAACAAATCCATACTTTAAAGCAATGAAAAAGATTAAATATTAAATTAACCTACTGTAGATTGAGAGAACTTCAGAAATCCTAAATTGTACTTAGTGTTCATGAAAATGAGAATTATTACTATTTGTTAAAGTAAGTCCACGCTGTTTTGGCAACATTATTTAGCTTTAACCCTCAGCTGCTAAATTATCCTTTGTTGCTTTGAGTGAAGCAGAAATGCCCTGCACCATTTTGAGTAATTCTGAAGTAAATTTCCAGAAATGCTAAGTGAAATAAGATATACTTACTAGAGTTTTCCAATAAGAAACTTCATAATCTTTAAGTAGCACTGTCTTTGAACTGAAACAATTAGGGATGTCTCCAATGAGATAAAGAATGTGGTTGTAAAAGCTCATTGGGGGTGTATCTTATCTGTTTATTTTGTTATTCGGAAATAATGGACTAAAAAAGAAAAAAATCTGTTTAAAATTTTTTTTCACTTGTAATGGAAGCTCTCCATTAAACACACACACACACATACACACACACACACACACAAATTTATTAAGTACTGAATTTTACGTTGCACTATGATATATGCTGAAACCTCCTGGACCAGGTGTGTTAGCCTTGTTATTGTGGACAGAAAAAAAAGACCACATGCTAACCTGACAAGCTCAGGGAAGGCCTGCATGGCAGTCTTACAAACTTAAAGACCTGAAGTAACCACAAAGGATGGTCTGAAATTAAAACTTTAGTTAAAGCAGTTATGCTGGGTAGTCACCTCCTAGGCTGGTATTTTCCTTGACAAGGTCAATTTTTACCTTAACTGAGCCTATTGTCTTTTTGCATCTAAGATAACATATCCTTGAAATATCTGGGTAACTTGTAACTTCCCTTTTTCCAGACCCCTTGAGACACAAGCTAATGTGCCTGGGTGCCAGGACAGATACCACAAATTCCTTCATTGTTATTGTTATTATGTTAATTGTTGACTGTTAACTATCCTGTACCCACCTAAGTATGTGTTTATCATTTTACTTTTTATCCAATCCCAGAGATCCCCCCCCACTCCCACTTTGCATTCTCCCACCTCTCTAGTATATCACCAATGGATTTCATGTAACCCACCTACATCCCCTCCTTTGATTGCAATGTATAAAAATAGATGAAAGACCGCCATTCTCTGGAGCATTATCCCAATCCGTTGAGGTTCTGCTTCCCGGCAATTGTCAGCAGTTTGGCTCAAATAAACTCACAAAAATTATTTACAGGTTTGAATGTTTTTATGTTAACATTATCATTATTTCCACTTTATAGATGGAATAGCCAAATTCTACAAGAGATAAACAACTTCCCCTAGTTACTCAGTCTTCAGTGGGAAATGTTAGGTCTGATTAAATAATTGAATCGATACCCCTCCTCTGGGAACTGACCTTTAGGACACTTCACAACAGACATTCCCTTTTGCTTAGACCACATACCACTTGCTAAAACCATTATCTCTCCCCTCCAAACCTTCCTAGGATCTTAATTGCCCAGAGAATTCTCCACCCAGAGAAAGCCCGCCTAGAGTTCTTTAAAATCTCTGACTCCCTGTCCATGGGTACTGGCGCCATTTTGGGGCTCAGCCCATCAGGTATCCAGATGACCTAATAAATTCATAATCCCTTACCACTTTGGCCTGTGTGTTCCTTCTTTGGTGACCCTAACAGGAACTAGCAACCAAGAAAGGCCTCTGAAAGGCAAAATTAACCTCACTGAACAGATTCAGCTAAAAGTCCTTTCACTGTGAATATTTGCTAAGTGATGGCAATGACCCAGCCTATACATGTGGTCAGTCTCCCAGGGCTCTCATTTTGGCATCCCAGCCAGCAGCAGCTTAAACAAAATCACTTTAGCATTTGAAAGGATCTGCCTGGACCTTGTAGAACTTCAAAAGAAACCATAGACAGCAACAGCATTAATGGATGCTAATGGAGCTGACCTTTACCCAGTCTCCCCTGCAGGTATTATATATAGTAAGGGTTTTATTTATTTATTTAATCATTTATTTATTTATTTATTTATTTATAATATAGTTTTATTAACTTCAGAGAGGAAGGGAGAGGGAGAGAGAGATAGAAACATCAGTGATGAGAGAGAATCATTGGTTGGCTGCCTCCTACACAACCCTCACTGGGGATTGAACCCCCAACTCGGGCATGTGCCCTTGACTGGAATTGAACCTGGAACCCTTCAGTCCACACGCTGACACTCTATCCACTGAGACAAACCAGCTAGGGCTATAGTAAGGGTTTTAGAGGGACAGTAACTTTTGTTTTCCCTCTGCCCTGAGCATGGCATAAATGAGTAAATGAAACTACCTGTGCTGTTCTGAGCAAGTGAATTCTCTCCCCAAGATGGTCTTATTCATGGTTCAAGAAACCAAAAGATCAGGAAGGGAGTGTGTTTTTTCAAGTATGCACTTATTTCCTCCACACTCACCTGACTGCTTAGCAATATATAGTGTCACTTCTGTCCTGTCTTTGCTTGATGATCATTAATCACTTAGCACCATTTCCAGCTTCTATTCTCTCCGACCTCGTCACTCTTTTTTTTAAATTTATTTTATTGTTTACTAGTAAAGTATTACAAATCAACAACTTCTGTCTGGATGTCCTAAACTGGCTTTTTCCAGGTCAGGTTAGATTTGTTTGACTCAGCAGTGTTGGCCATAATATTTTTATTTTTTAAACTTGAGTTAGTTGCTAAGATTAATATGTACATGTCTACCTTCATTCTGGCTTTCCTTGAAGACTCAGAAAATTTAGTTCTACTGAGCCATCATTCCCTCAGAGCTGAGGTCTGCTGGACCCTTAAGGTGAAGTGTTGGTCCTTACTTCCCCTCTTGGATCTCACCAGCCAACTTCAAGCATCTTAGGGCCACAGGTATCTCTGAGAGTTTTCCATCCCTGCCTCTTTCAGCATTTACCTCTCTTTTTTGAAAACTCTTCTTTTGGCTTGTCTGACACATAGCACTATCCACTATCCAGCTACCTCTCTCTTCTCTTTCTGTCCCTCCTTCTGTTAAGGCAACCTGAGCCCCCCGAACCTGCATTCCGATGCATATGCTTGCTATCCCCAACCCCCTTTCCACTTGTGTCCTAGCTCGCCTGGCAAAACCTGTTTCCCTGAATGCTTATCTGCAGGGGCCATAAAAAGCCCCCATAGAAGATGAACTGCTGGAGCCAGCTAGCCTGGGCTGTTGGTCGTAATCTCCCTTCCCCTTTACCACTGTCAGAGGGGCTGCAAAGACCGAGAAAAGTCTGGAAGCCTGGTCCATATTTGGGAGACAAAGAAACTAAGGGGATAAAAGGGAGAGGGCTCCCCCCCCCACCCCCCCGCATTCAGTGCTCAGATTTGGGATCCAATTCTCCTGGGCCATTCAGCACTGGTGCTTCCTATAATAAAGTGTTGTTCCTGATCTTCTGAGTGCCTGTTGTGTGACTTCCAGTCGCCTGGTAATTTCTGCAACATAATTTGGTTCCCTGACCAAGAACACGCAGCCAAGCTTCCCCTTTCAGGCACCTCTGTGCGAGAGCAGGCAGGTGAGCCTGCTCAACAGGGCCCCACGATGAAGGGAAGGC
This sequence comes from Myotis lucifugus, assembly GCF_000147115.1. NCBI lineage: Eukaryota > Metazoa > Chordata > Mammalia > Chiroptera > Vespertilionidae > Myotis > Myotis lucifugus. The sequence continues at coordinate 15,628,071 of NW_005871055.1, forward strand.
ACCACCAGCGATTGTCTTGGTCCCAGTCCTCTCCAGGCCCGGACTGATCGGGGCCTCCCTCGAGCTCCAGTGGGCTCCAAGGAAGACAGGAAAGCCTTTCTGGGATCAGAATTCTGATTGGTAAGTTTCCCCAAAGAACTAGTCTGAGTTCAGGTCTGTCTTTCAGGACAGAAGAGGGGACTGATCACTGCCTAGGCAAAATATTTACCTCAGTTCAGGGACTTTCCAGGATGGAAGTCAAACTCAGACTGACTGGTGTATGTGTGTGTGAGAGTGCGCGAAGAGAAAGTTACCTTGTGTTTGTCCTACATCTCTGTTCAACTGGGAGGGACTACACACACAACCATGGAAGTAATTCCTCTAAACCCACTGTCTTAGAATGTATGCTAAAGAATTTTAAGAAGGGCCCAGACCGCTGCCTGCAATGCAGATGCCTCTCCATGAAACCAGGGGCCCCCAGCTTATGGCCAAGGATGGGAAACAGAAATTCTAGGCCTAGGAAATACATTCTCCCAAAATAGTCCATTGGGGAGAACGCTGAGATTCTGGGGAGGGGCAGTTCCTGAACCAGAAACAGAAAACATTGCTTTGTAGTGTAAACTTTTAGTGTGTTATGTGTGCCTGTATAACAGTGTTCATTGATGTTTTGTGTCTCTTTGTTGTTTGTTTAATTTGTTTAAAGATGGGGCAAGTCCCGCTTTGGGGAAGCCCAGTTATGTGTGAGGAGGCTGAACACGGGACAGAGACTGCAGGAAAGTCCCAGCAGCTGTTGAGAATTTTTAATCTGGGGGACTCTTCCTGCTCTCCTCAGGACTTCAGCTGCCAGAAACTCTTAGCTAGTGAAATTTCTGTCTGTATGTCTATAATATAATTTTGGCTTTCTATCTTTTAGAGACTTTAGTTTGCTCTTCCCTGTTTTATGAATATTGGAAGTAAGCTATACAGGCTGGGTTGGGCAACAAGGTTAATGCTTCCATGATAATGGGCAGTTCTTGAATGAGGATGGACCACATTCCAAGGGTGACTCCCAGGTTCTGGGGGCATACGCCTCCCAGCCAGGTTGGTATGTCCTTTCTTTGAACAGAAAGGGCAATCATGGTTAACAGCATAAGTAATATTTCCCATAACTATAACTAGTCCCAAATGTTCTGTTTTTCCCCATAACACTGGGAGGAACAGATCTGTAGAAGTACCCTCTAGCTGTGAAGTGGGGGCACTTCTGCTTTTATAAAGAAAAATAAAATAGTACTTTCACATTGAGTTATCCCTCTTACAAAATTGGTCAAGAAAATGCTTTAGGTAATAACTGGCTTTAAAATCTCAAAGTTGTTAAGATATAATAAATAGATGTAACTAAAATGAAGGATTTATGATAAAGCTTTTCAGTAATAATTATAAATATGCTAATAATAAAAGTCCAGTCACTCAAGAGGAGATTGATTATGGTCTCTGTTGGAGGAAGGGGCCAGTCATCCTTCTCCCTGTAAAAGTAGAGAAGCCTAAAAGAGAACAAGGGCAGACAGAGAAATGAGATCCCTTGTCCTGCTGTCCCTTCCCTATCCAACCAGGAGACAATCTGAGGGAACAGCCAAGATAGCGATCTACAATCCCAGCCCCCCCTCATCCACTGGCCCTGAGGCCTCTCTGCACCACCAGAAACCAGCTTTTCTAGGCTGTGAAAGGAGATGGAGCAGTGTAAAAAAAAAGAGTTAAACCTCTGCTGGAAGACCCATGTGGCTTAGCTGACCAGTTAGACCCATTTTTGGGCCCACAAGTGTATATGAGTTAATGTCTATCTTGGGAATACTCTTCTCAGGAAAAGAGGGGGAGCATATGGGTAACAGAGAAAAAGGAAGGGACTCTTCACTGAGCCTTTAGATCCCAAGGCCAGCATTTTCAACCCCTTCCCAAAGAACAGTTTCTTTACTTAACAGTCCAGCTATTATCAGAAGCTGAACTCATTATCACCCAAACCTTAGGATGTTATCACTAAGGAAAAATGTGGCAGTTTTGAATCCAAGCAGCTAGAGGTCTGGGAATAGGCTATGGGGCCTGCTCCCTTCTCCCTCTGTCCTTTTCTCCAGCCTCATAAGCCTATACATAATTTTCCAAAGTCTTTGATAACTTAAAGGCTTTGGAGCATTGCTGGGTTAAATAATAAACATCTAAATATTTTGAAATAACAGGATACTGAAACATTAATTAATCTGAACTTTCCTCCTCTAGAGAATCTAGAGGGTGAAGTTGAATCTGTTAATGAATAAATCTTGTATTTTATTTGAAATGTCTCTTAAAATATGAATGTATTACTAATCTGAGGAATGTTAATTACTTACATGTCACCTAAAAATTAAAACTAAGAATTCTAACTAATTGAAAAGAAAATATAGCTTTAATGTAATAGAGAAAGTATAGGCATGGACATGCATTTTGAAGGAAAAAGAAAGTAAGTTAAAGTTGTAAGAATGTTTATGAAAGTTGTAAGAATGTCTGTGAAAGTTATAGAAAGTTTGTAGGGAGGAATGTTAAAAGGAAGTTATATAAATGACAGGCCAGTAAGCCAGGACAAGCAGAACAGGGGAACTGAGATAGTCAACCATCTAGAAAATCCAGATGCCAAGCAGTTTAGAGCCATCTAGTAAATCCTACTTTCTCTAAACCAAGGACACTTAAGAGTAAATGATTTGCATTTTGCCTCCCTACACAGAGGGTAAGTAGCTTATATCAATGTACTCAGGGAGACTGTTAGCAGAAATCCAATTAGTGTCATTTATTGTCCACACCCAAGGACAAATGAAGTTAGAAAATAAGTCTTATTTTGAGTAGTTCTTTTCTAGTAAAATGGTTATGTCATGTTATATTAATCAGGTATTTAAAAAACATATTTTAACCATGGGAACTGAAGTTTGCTGGCCTATGTTTATGTCTAATACACTTTGATATATGATCTTTTGATAAAATCAAGTTTGAAAACCCTTTAAGGGTTTGAATTTTAAGAAACTTTCTCTTGTCCTAGAATTGGCTTTAGATCATCCCATAGGCTCTGAAATGCCTCGAATGTTTGTTTTCTCTCTCATGAAGGAAAATTTTATACTGAAGGTACATAGGAACCTTTGTCAAATACAGTTATAACTAATGGCTATTCATTATAATATTATAGAATGTTGGGTTTTGCAGAAAGTACAACATTCCATGTCTCTGCATTATAATGAAATCCATAACTGGGTCATTTTAAATTTCTTCTTGTCATTTGGAGACAGTTACTGTTTTGTTATAATGCATTTGGGAAAATGTTACATCTTCTGAGGAGTCCATGGAAAGGACTGGCAAGGAAAAACAGAAGATCTTAAAGCAAGTTAGTGTATTTCTCTCCCTATATGATCCCTCTGAAATTTGGCAATTATTTTTTTAAATACATTTTATTGATTTTTTACAGAGAGGAAGGGAGAAGGATAGAGAGTTGGAAACATCGATGAGAGAGAAACATCGATCAGCTGCCTCCTGCACACCCCCGACTGGGGATGTGCCTGCAACCAAGGTACATGCCTCTGACTGGAATCGAACCTGGGACCCTTCAGTCGCAGGCTGATGCTCTATCCACTGAGCCAAACCGGTTAGGGCCTGAAATTTGGCAATTCTTAATGAATGAATCATGGCAATGCATTTTTGCATAAATTCAATAAGACCAGTTTCCAATGGTGGTTTTATTGACCGAAAACTTTGACTGGAGTGTCATGTTTAAAAGAGTCATCTCTGGAATCTGAAGACTTGAAGCCAATAAGAGTGCCATGGAGAAAGCCTGGTATCTTGCTTGGTCGCCCTGAAAATGGATGGAGCTGGAGCATCAGGCCCATACCCTGCCATCGCTGGCAGTTGGTCAGAGTGGAAGGGGAGCAGCGAGGGTGCCTCTGCATCCCTACAAACCCCCCATGCACTCTAGGCCACAATGAGTAGGAGGGCTGCTGAGGTGGGCCTTGAAGCCTAGGGTGCAGGCCTGAGTGGGGCCACTGCAGGTACAGATCTTGGTGAGGAATTCACCTAAACCGGTAGATATTGCAGGCAGGCCTGACAGCAGCTGGATGGCTTGGCTTCTCTGCCTTGAGGGGCACATTGAGACTCAATCATGAAATTCTGGCAAAGGTGGTCAGTTACCATTCTTGTTGTGTTTATGCAAACAATCAGGCCAAATTGAAACTAGACTTAATGCAATAGATAAATTGGACTTAATTTGGCTCTTTAATAAAAATAAGGGTGATTTTAAGGAGAAAAATTCTATTTTAGTAGGGAATTATTAGAATTGAAATGTTTTCTTTTCTCTTCCACAAGACCATTTGTTGTAATTCTTGCTGTTCTTATTGCTCAATAATACTAAATTTTAAAACACAGTTTGTCTCTGCCAGGTCAAAAGCCCGTCTCCTCCCATGCCCAGACCTCATCATCCCTCTAACAGAGAGGAAGGATCTCTTGGCTCTGAAAGAAACCTTCATACCTCCTCAGCATGGAAGCAGTTAAGAGCCCACCAATGCCCACTTTCCCTGAAAGAATTCAGAACCAAGATCCTTGAGGGGATATGTTAGGCAGTTAGACAGACATGAGCAGAGCAAGGACAGTGGGCCAACTGGAGGAGAAATGGATGGGATCCTGAGACGTGCCTCTCATCATTCCAACTGCTCTGAAGCCAAAAATGAAGAAACTTGTGTAGAGTCCTTCTCCCTTCCTCTAAGAAAGCCAACAGGTTTTAGAACAGCTAATTAAGATAAAATCAGTAAGCCCTGAAGCTCCAAATGTTACTCCAGGCCAGATCTCTGGACTGCCATTACCATCCCTTGCATGATGAAGATGAAGAAGACTAAAGCTGCTGAACACCCTACTCCCTAGTTTTGAGTCTTCTATTGAATCCCCAAGGCTGAAAATCCGCTTGAGGATCAAAAGGGGGAAATGTGAAGGCAGCCTAAGTGCCCCCAACCTGCATTCCTGTTATAATAATGTTATGGTCATAAGGAAACCCCTCTAATGTGTGGAAATAATTATTGGGTGAAATGATTAATGTGTGAAATGTTTGCTGTATGGAGACCCCAATACTCTGTAACTTCAAAAATGTGGTGAATGCCCCACTATCTTGATGTGAATGCCTAAGCCCTTAAATTGTAAACGCCCTGCTCCGAGCATAAGGCATACCGTCTGGCCCACACTGATAAGACACAAGTTGTTTACTACCGGCTTTATAAGCACCAGGTTTTCTTCATTGGACGTCTCCTGGCTGATGAGAGGACTCCACGTCACTCCGTGAGACAAGCCCCTGATTGACTGCTCTGCTGTGTGAGCCTGAACCAACTGCGGCCGCCTGTCTGTCTCCGTCTTCATCATCCGTCTTTCGGTGTGCATAGCCGGGTGGCCTTTGCTGGAGCCTAGGACCCACTAGGAATAGGTAAATAAACCTTGTGTGATTGCATACTAATTCTGTCATGTGTGTTCATGCATTCCGGTTCGGCTCAGCTGTCTAGACCAGCGGTTCTCAACCTGTGGGTCTCGACCCCTTTGGGGGTCAAACAACTCTTTCACAGGGGTCGCCTAAGACCATCAGAAAACACATATATAATTACATATTGTTTTTGTGATTAATCACTATGCTTTACTGTGAAGGAAAACCCCTATTCTGTAAAACTACTGTTTGGAATTCTCTGCTATTCTTTGGACGGCCTCTTATTCTGAAAAAGTAACTTTGCTTTCTAGCCTGCTTGAACAGTGGGGGAGATAAACTTAGCTATCTGACCTTGTAGGCCAGAGGCTAGATACACCCAATGCCATGCCAGGTGCATTTTTTAATTGGATAGAACTGTATAGTTTTCAAGGCCGCCACCAGCAAGCACACAAAGAGCTGGCTCTTCTATAAAAAAGGAAGTTCTGCTTGTAGCTTGGCTTAGAATTTGGATTCATTTCCCTAAGCCCGCTGCAGTGAATAAAGTGTAACTCCAAACTCTCAGAGCGCTGTTTGGTTCTTGTCCGGTTTTCCTGTAACATAATTGGTTCCCTGACATTTCGGGAAGACCGGGGAACCACCCATCGTGGCCTCTTGGCCTCAGGTGTGGACTGGGTTTGAGGACCGGGGCAGGGGGGGGGGGGGGAGCCGGATAGGCCCCCAGGAGGCGCCGATCTGCTGATTTAGCAGAATTGAACCGGGGGAACTCTGGGCACTCCCGGACCTCGGCCCAGGACCCAGCCGGCATCTGGAGAGTGTGGACGGACACTTCTGGACCTGTCTGCAGAATCTGTAAGGTAGGGGCCCCAATCTCCTACCGTCTGCCCCACTTGGAATGACTGGAAGGGGAGCTTGATCACCTCCCGGGGAGCCATAGAGCTCCCTCAGGTTTTGGGAATCCCTCAGGAATTTGGAATCTGTCAGGAATTGGGAATCCCTCAGGAATTGGGAATCTATTTTGAATTTGGAATTTGTTAGAATTTGGAATTTGTTTGGAATTTGGAATTTGGAATTTATTTGAATTTGGAATTTGTTTAGAATTTGGGAATTTGTTTAAACTCTGAGTGAACAGCTGTTTGTTTGTGTGGGACTAGCCAATTTGCTACCGAGAAGGGGGACTGGACGCAGTCTTAACTCCTCCGGTAGGTTCTCACCAAGACGTTGGTTGAGAATTCTGTTCTGGGACATGGGTGCCAGGAGTGCCCCCACACCCATTTGGGGAGTTGGGCATTGTTTTGTTTATCTGCTCAGCTCCAGTCTGGGCTAGTCTACTGAGAGAGTGTGAATACGAGTGTTTGTCTATTTTGGCTGCTCATTAACTGGTCTGTGTAAAGTGAAAGCTACTTTGATTTATTTTGCATTTCTGTTAATTCATCTGGCTGAATGTTTGGACTGGACCCGCGATGGGCTGTGAGAGTCTCTAGCAGTTCTCAGAGTCTTTTGCTCGCCATTACAGAAGGAATCAGCCCACTTCGCTAACAAAAATTTCTGTCTATCAGTTGCTTTTACCTGGGTTGTAAATTTGCTATATTAAATTGAAATTTTGAAGTGCTAGGGTAGATTTAAAGGCTAGAATAAAGGCTAGAATAAAGGCTGGCTAGGTTCCAAGATTGCTTGTAAAAAAAGCAAGAGAGAAGTCTTTTCAAGTTAACTGTTTGCTTAGAAAATTAACAGAGTAGTAAATTTCAAAGAACTTGTTATTTATGGTTTTCTTATCTCTTTGGTGGACACAAAAGGCTTGCAGGGAGGAGAGATTTGCTGGCCCTGACCCTGCTTGTGACATCATAGTCCAACATGAGCCACCTAAGGCTGAAGTTATTATTAACTGTCTATAGACCCCGTTAACCCCTGATTGTGTGTCTCGTGTGGTCTGTTGTCTTTGTCTTTGTGGTTATGTGTTTTATTTGACTTGCCGTTTTCAGTTATTTATTAGAATCCTCATAGAGGACATAACCTGGTCTTTCCCTTCCTCCCTCATCCTGATTCTGAAAGCATCTGTAACTGAATTTCGGGTGGCCTCCAGGCTTTCTGTCTGCAAGAAATCTCCCTGTGCACTGGTTGTCTTTCCAGGCTGACTGGGAGTCGTGCTTCCCCACAGGTCGGACCCCAGCCTCCCGGAGGGAGGCCTGCTGTGGCGGTGGTCTGCTTTTCTCTGAAACTCCCACTGTTTAGGGGGAGACAGATGGCTGGACTGGGGGACAGGGGAATTGGTCAGAGAGATCAAGAGTAAAGAGAAAGGTTTGAATGTAGCTGTAGCTGCCGAGAAGGCAGGTGCCCAACTGGGCAAAGAAGAATACCCATCAGGTTTTGGTCTCTATTAAGAGACAGTTAAGAGTTGGCAGCCTGTATACTGTCTTGCAGGCCTGTATGACCATGCCCATGTCAGGGGTGGTACAAACCTCAACTGTAGGAAACTGGGGAAGGCATCTTTGGAACAGAAGGAAATAGTAAAGTGGTAAATACTAGCCCTCTGTTACAGGAATTACAGACCCTGTGAGGTCCTGTGACATGTGAGACCCTGTAAGGAAATAAAGCTCCTTTAGTCCGTTCTGAGAGAACAAGTCAAGTAAGGGGAGCCTTACTACAGAGACAGCTGTAACTGTCTATTTAAATATAAACATATTGTAAATTTCTCATTGCCATTTGAAGACAGTTAAATGACTCTGAAGAGTCCATGAAAAGGGACTGGCAAGGAAAATCAGAAATCTTGGAGCAGATCAGGTCAGTATGTTTTTCTCCTTATATAATTCCTCTGAAATTTGGCAATGCTTAATAAATCATGGCAATACATTTCTTTGCATAGATTCAATAAGACTGGTTCCTAATAGTCGTTTTATTAACAGAAAACTTTGACTGGAGTATCATGTTTTAAAGAGACCTGTCTGAACTCTAAAGACTTGAAGCCAATAAGAGTGCCACGGGAAAAGCCTGGTATCCTGCTTGGGAGCCCTGAAGATGACTGGCGCTGGAGGGTCAGGCCCATGCCCTACCATCACTGGCGGTTGGTCAGAGTAGAAGGGGAGCAATAAGGACGCCTCTGCATCCCTGCAGAACCCCCACTCACTCTGGGCCGCAATGAGTAGGAGGGCTACTGAGATGGGCCTTAAAGCCTAGAGTGTGGGCTCAGGTGGAGTTGCTTCAGGTGAGGGATTCACCTAACTCAGCAGATACTGCAGGCAGGCCTGATGGCAGCTGGATGGCTTGGCTTCCTGGCCCTACGGGGCACATTAAGATTCAATCATGAAATTCTGGCAAAGGTAGTCAGTTACCATTCTTGTTGTGTTTATGCAAACATCAGGCCAAATTGAATACAGTAGATAAATTAGTCTTGATTTGGCTTTTTGATAACCATAGAGGAATTTTAAGGAGAAAAATCCTATTTCAATAGAGGTTGTTAAAACTGAAATGTTTTCTTTCCCTTCCACCGGACCATTTGTTATAGTTTGTCTCTGCCAGGTTACAAGCCCAGCTCCTTCTGTGCCCAGGACAGCAAGGAGCCTGACTGGAAGGTGACCTCTGACCAGACACACCCACTGCAGATCACCCTTAAGAAGACAATGGACCTGACCAATCAACCTGCTCCAAAGGATTCAGAGAACACCCTGCTGAATTCTTCCTTACACTTTCTTTCTTATCTTCTCTTAAAGGCAAAATGCTCTGGTATTTCTGGATAATCACTGTTTTTATCTTTCTAGTAATTCTCATTTCGTCTTTTTATGAGTGCCGCAGGAACCCAAGGCTACTCCCAGGAGGAGAACTCTTCTGCCCTTGCTGGAATACAGAAGCACCATAAAATTACTGCTTCCTACATAAAAAAAAGAAACAAGATGAATAAAACAGGAGTTATCTGAGACCTGGGCTGCATGGGGCGGGGGCGGGGTGGGGGGGATCTGGAAATGGCTCCTTCCATTGACAGGACAACTGTTAATGCTACTCATGGCCATAATCCTAGGACCATGTCTTCTAATTCTGTTAACTCGCTTTATCTCATCCCGTCTAGATGCCTTTAAACTTCAAATGGTCCTACAAGCCAGAAGAATTCCCTACAAACCTCTCCAAGAGGAAGAATCGGGATGTTAACCCCTTGGACGTCTCCCTTTTCCAGCAGGAAGTAGTAAAAAATCGGTCAACGCCCCTGTTCACCTTAACATCCCGTGGTTGTTGTACCACAAGGCTGAAAAGCTTGTGGGACAAGTGGGGGGGGGGGGGGATGTGAAGGAAAACCCCTATTCTGTAAAACTACTGTTTGGAATTCTCTGCTATTCTTTGGACGGCCTCTTATTCTGAAAAAGTAACTTTGCTTTCTAGCCTGCTTGAATAGTGGGGGAGATAAACTTAGCTATCTGACCTTGTAGGCCAGAGGCTAGATACACCCAATGCCATGCCAGGTGCATTTTTTAATTGGATAGAACTGTATAGTTTTCAAGGCCGCCGCCAGCAAGCACACAAAGGGCTGGCTCTTCTATAAAAAGGGAAGTTCTGCTTGTAGCTTGGCTTAGAATTTGGATTCATTTCCCTAAGCCCGCTGCAGTGAATAAAGTGTAACTCCAAACTCTCAGAGCGCTGTTTGGTTCTTGTCCGGTTTTCCTGTAACATTACAATTTGTTACAATTTGTAACAATGAAATTGGGGGTCACCACAACATGAGGAACTGTAATAAAGGGTCGCGGCATTAGGAAGGTTGAAAACCACTGGTCTAGACATTGAAGTACCAGGGAATAGGCCCTATTGTTGACTCCTGGTCACCTGCGTTTGTCCCACTAAGTCTAGAGCAGCCGTGGGCAAACTACGGCCAGCGGGCTGGATCCGGCCCATTTGAAATGAATAAAACTAAAAAAAAAAAAGACCGTATCCTTTTATGTAATGATGTTTACTTTGAATTTATATTAGTTCACACAAACACTTCATCCATGCTTTTGTTCCAGCCCTCCGGTCCAGTTTAAGAACCCATTGTGGCCCTCGAGTCAAAAAGTTTGCCCACCCCTGGGCTAGAGTCTAAGTCAGTGGTCGGCAAACTCATTAGTCAACAGAGCCAAATATCAACAGTACAACGATTGAAATTTCTTTTGAGAGCCAAATTTTTTAAACTTAAACTATATAGGTAGGTACATTGTTATTAACTTAATTAGGGTACTCCTAAGGCTTAGGAAGAGCCACACTCAAGGGGCCAAAGAGCCGCATGTGGCTCGAGAGCCACAGTTTGCTGACCAGGGGTCTAGACAGATAATTACTTAATTGGGGCATAATTGGGACAATTCCGATGCATATCCTTGCTATCCCCAACCCCCTTTCCACTTGTGTCCTAGCTCGCCTGGCAAAACCTGTTTCCCTGAATGCTTATCTGCAGGGGCCATAAAAAGCCCCCATAGAAGATGAACTGCTGGAGCCAGCTAGCCTGGGCTGTTGGTCGTAATCTCCCTTCCCCCTTACCACTGTCAGAGGGGCTGCAAAGACCGAGAAAAGTCTGGAAGCCTGGTCCATATTTGGGAGACAAAGAAACTAAGGGGATAAAAGGGAGAGTCCTCCCCCCCATCCCCCCCCCTGCCCCGAATTCCGTGCTCAGATTTAGAATCCAATTCCCCTGAGCCATTCAGCACTGGTGCTTCCTGTAATAAAGTATTGTTCCTGATCTTCTGAGTGCCTGTTGTGTGTCTTCCAGTCGCCTGGTAATTTCTACAGCACTAAAGGGGAGATCTATCCTTAGTTTCCTCTTTACTCTCTCGTTTTACTTCCTGTAAGAAACTCATCTATGTCCATGATTTAAATGAGCAATACTCTAAAGATAATGTTTATATGCCTTTATCAATTCAACCAAATACGGTTGTGTATAAGTACAAAGTTGAAAACAAGGCACTATTGTTTTTCTTCAGGATCACAGTAAGATATATGTATAAATAAATACAGTGCAATTTGATAAATGATATAATAGTGGTACAGTACAATAACAGCAACAGCATTAATTGATGCTAATGGCGCTGCATCTTGAAGACTTAGTGGCAGTTTACCATAGTAATAACGGTAAAGGATAAATTTTATAGATTTTTTCCCCCCTGTGTCTTAGGAAGCATTTCAAACCACTTGCTATACACCTGTATTTGGATAGTGATCAAATTAAACACATCCAAATCTGATCTCTTATCTTCTTAACCACCTACCATATGTGCCTTCGTCCACACACCAGTTCTTTCTTTGGACGTTTTTGTACCAGTTGCTGCCACCCCCATTCTCCTGATAATCTAACCTTTAAAATGTCATTCTTGATTCTTCTTTCTGATAACCAACCATGTCAGATTCTGAGATTCTCCCTTTAAATGTCTCTTGAATCCACACACTCCTGGTTTAGGTCATCAGTATGTTATCTCAACTGATGATGTCCATAGCCCTGTGAAGGCTCCACTAGTCCTGGCCTTCCCTTTTTTGCACCTGCTGTCCAACATGCTTGGAGCCCTGAAAATAGAGCTGTGAGTTCATCATGTGCTGGGCCCTGCTTGAAATGCTTTACATATATTAACTTATTTAATTCTCATGCCAAATTGACTAGGTAGGACTGTTATTATCCACCCCAGTAACTGGTCCAAGTTGACACATCTAGTAGATAACAGAATAGGAATGCAAGCCCCACAGTTTGACTCCAGAGCCCACCCACCCATCACTTACTAGCTAGCATTGCCAAAGCACAGTCTTGCTTGAAAACCATCAGGGACTCCCCTTGGCCTCCAGAATACTATCACACTTGTTAGAGCCTGGAAGGCTCTTGAAAGTTGGTCCTTGAACAGCTCTTTCATTTCCCTCTCTGTAACTCAGGTTTTTTGCATTGAGTTTATCCTAAGGACTAAGAGTTAACACAACCATGACACTTTTAAAACAGTGCCTAGTGCCTGGTGCTAAGGCACTGTTGACTTGTGCCCTCCTACTCAATCACTTGTGGAATTGTGATGATTCTTATTTAAATGTCTCTTGAATCTACACCCTCTTTTTCAATTAGTGGCTACTGTTATTATATGTGTCTGTTTCCCCTCACTAACTGCAAGCTTCAGTAAAAAGTTAATTGGCAGCTCCCTGACATGATGGGTCTTCTCTTTTTTTATTTGGCTAGGCCAGTGGTCGGCAAAATCATTAGTCAACAGAGTCAAATATCAACAGTACAACGATTGAAATTTCTTTTGAGAGCCAAATTTTTTAAACTTAAACTGTATGGGTAGGTACATTGTTATTAATTTACTTAGGGTACTCCTAAGCTGGCCTTTGCTAAAAACGTCCTCAATCTGATTGAGGTACATTCGCTGAGGTCGACCCCTTCCAACTCTCCCATCCACACTCGTCTTGTATACTTGTTTCGTCTATCTCCTTTCGTTCATCCTCTCCATATGTCCAAACCATCTCAACATACCTTTCTCAATCCTCGACACTACATCTTCTTTCACTCCACAACGTTCCCTAAAATTAACTTAATAAACTTTACTTTTGTCACCCGCGTGGGACTTGCGGACGCGACTAGCACTAACCACTGCACAATGAGACTGCTCACTGACTGGCTCACTCAACTCGTGCATGAATCGCGCGCGCCTCCCCCGTGCCGGGTATCCCGCGGTCCGCCTGCACAGCGTCTCCCGTCGCCGGGTTTCCAGGGTTTCCCGTCGCCGGACCAACCAACCAACCGACACCTCCCACTTCTTCTAACGCCACTTCTTCAAAATAGACTCACCCAGGCCAAAAACGGACTTCTGCCCCTGGGCCACGAAGTTTCAATCGCACTGTATTTGCGCACCCGCACGTGGTATTTTTGTGGAAGAGCCACACTCAAGGGGCCAAAGAGCCGCATGTGGCTCACGAGCCACGGTTTGCCGACCACTGGGCTAGGCTGTTCCCAGCCTGGAGTGTTCATCCCTCTGTTCATTTTGGGTGATGCAAATACATTATCCTCAAATGTCACAGATCTCCCCCACCTTCTTTCTGATTCATTTTCTGATCTCTAGCCTGACAGAAACATCTCTCCCTCCTCTGTTTCTCAACCACTCTGCTCATGCCTCTGGGATAGCCTTACACCATTTGCTTTTGAGCAGACGTGTGCATATACTCATAATCTTTTGCTTTTTTGAGATAATAAACTTCTAGAAATTCAAGAGCGTTACTTTTTCATTGTTTCTTTCCTGGACCTAAGCTCAGTGACTTATATTATTTTATACTTAATAAATATTTACTGAATAATATGGGTAATATGAAAAATGATAGGTGAGTTCTGCAATCACCTGGATCATTCACTTGGTAACTTAATGCAAAAGTTGAGTAGAAAAATTAAGCACAAGTAAAATTAGGAATGAAAAGGATAAAATATACCTCAAACATTTACATTTAAGTGTGATGTTAGAATATATTAGGATCAAAATGTGTCTTAAGGTGTAACATCTGCAAATAAAATGAGAGTTAATGGAATAATGTATATCTATATAAAATATACTATCTAATACAATTTTATAGGATTATATTAAAAATCTATATTCACACTGCATAAATTTAAAACCCTGTATTTATGGATCATATAAAGTTCTGTGTTTGGTTAGAATTTGGTTGAAAAAATAAGTTTGGGGATGAAGTTGAGCTACCCTAAATCCTTTGTTAATTGCACATAAACACAATCATAACTAAATAAAGTGGGGCTTTGTTTGAGTCCTAGGAGTCTTAGAGTCTGGGGTTGGAGGTGGGGGGGAGGAGGAGAGACTGTTCTGTTCCCAGAGTGGATCCTGTAAAAGTGTGGTGGTGAAAACAGAGGAAGGGAGGAGGGCAGGTTGAGAGAGGTTGCCTGGAGCCAGCCACCTGGGTATACTGGAATGCAGGTGCTGATAAGAGAAGTGAGCCACTGGGGGAACCAAGCCTCAGCTTTGAAGCTAAAGGGGCAAATCTTGGAAATGGTCCAAATGGTAGTGAGATCATTGAAGGTTTGTGTAGGTTACCCAATGATATCTTTGACTATCACAGAGGGAAATGTGAAAAAATTAGTGTACTCTTCTACTTGAGTTTGAGTACTTTTAGTCCAATGTTGACACAAGTTGAAAGAAACAAATCATCAGTTATCAGGCAGTCAGCTATCTAGTCACATAGGACAGAATGTCCAGTCTTTCTAGGATCATTCTATCATTTGTAAAATTAGAATGCATTTTGAAGTGTGTGTGTGGGGGGGGAAGGGGATCTTCTCTGATCAGCATTCCTGTAACAGTGGTCTCAGTAGCTAAGGATCACAGATAGCATTTAGTGGCACTTTCAACCTGTGGGCTCACTTGGATTTGAATAGTAGAGCCTTTAACGTAGGATTGAATTACCATTTATGGATCTGTTTTTGAAGAGAAATACATTAGGAGACCCAAGACCTGGATTTGAATCCTTGAACTACTTCTTTGTAGATGTCTTACCAACGTTTGTGAAACTCTGCAGCACAGTGCCTGGCACAGAATTAAATGTGGGTCTAGTTTATCCTCTTTTCTCTGGTCTCTCTGGTGCTTATAAGTCATTAGACTTCCCTATGCCCTCTCTTGTCAACTGGCAAAAATAAGTGATTAAAGAAATAAATTGAGGACAGAAGAGTTATGAATTTGAAAATTTGAAGATCATATAGGAAATAACAAGCAGATTTTATACTATTCAAAACTTCTATGATCATTTTAATGTACAAAGTGCTTTACACTTTTTAAAATATATTTTTGTTGATTTCAGAGAGGAAGAGAGAGATAGAAACATCAATGATGAAAGAGAATCATTGATGGGCTGCCTCCTGCATGCCCCACACTGGGAATCTCTCAACCCAGGCATGTGCCCTGACTGGGAATCGAACTATGATCTCCTAGTATATAGGTCAGTTCTCAACCACTGAGCCACGCCAGCCAGGCTCAAACTGCTTGACATTTTTTAACCAATTTTGTTTATTCTCCACAACACATCCCATGGATCATTATTTCTGTCATTAAATAATGACAATAGTAAATTGCTTTGACTCAGTCTTGATTATATGAGATCTCATCCCAATTGGAAACAGAAAATGAGACAGAAAAGGGGACACAGAAACCTAGTTCACAGGGTCCACTAGATCTGGGGACCCTGAGTTAGTCCTGAGACCTACCAGGCGGGGTGAGAAGAAGAGTGTGGAGTTCATGGAGTCACATTACGAATAACTTATCTCTCTTGGGAATGGCTAATGATCTTGACTAGATCTGTAGTGAACTTCCAGAACCTGGGGGAAAACATAGAAAATGAGGTGAGAGTTAACAAATATGAAATTTATCATAATGGCTAAAATGGATCAACTGTATGTCCAACCAAATGTGTGGAATTAGCAAGGTAGTTGGGGTATGAAGGGGCAATTCATTATGGAAGTAGCATAACTTGATATAAATAAGGATCTTGACTGTCATTTATTCCAAAAGCAATGCCCATGGTACCATGAATACCCAACTTGAAATATCCTTTTTTTGTTGTTGTTTTTTTTCTGTGAGCATTTCTACAATATAGTTTTTGCACCACCTGCTGGAAAAGAACAGTGATCCTACCTCTCATTTACAGTGATCCTACCTTTCATATTTCAGCTGCTGGTGAGAAAGGATTGGGGAGCTAAAATTCAATTTTGTTTATTGGAAACATGTAGCTACCACTGCTAAACAGCATCCAATTCCTTGTCACCACCTTGTTAACAAGTTTTAAAATGTGCCAGGTGATACGCACAGGTGTTTTCTTTCTGAAAGTGCTATAATAATATGAGAAGATTATTCTGGATTAAGTTAGTGAAAAAGAGAATATTATATTCAGTGATTAAGAGAGACAGTCTACCTAATACACCTGTCTAACATCCAGACTAATTGTTTTTCTGGAAAGCATTTTCAGGTTACCCTTACTTAAAAATGCTGAAGCAACATTTTTTTAATGTATTTATTTGTTTATTGACAAAATAACAGATTTTTGGGACTGAATAACACTTGGGGATCAATCCAAGAGTATCATGCTCTACCTTGAGTATTTGAAGTGACTTTCCTGAGTGAGATTTTGGAGAACATACTGAGACACCTTCATCATGCTCTTTGTGCCACTTTAGAAGGAATTTAGTTTTTTCTTTTCTTTTTTTCTTTTTTTTTGACAGTAGGGATGAAGAGTCTGAGCTAAACTAATAGGGGTCAAAGAGACTGAAGATTTCATTCATCATCCCTACCACTGAATTTTTTTTATATTCTGCAGCTGGAAACCTGGATTGGGGAATGGGAATTTAATGGAGCTCCAAGTGCACCTGGAGTTCAGAACAGGAATGTTCCCTCCATCCCTCTCCACATGCAAACTTTATTTTATGTGAGGGAGAAGTGGTTTATGAATAGATGTGATGGAACTCAAATACTTTTCTTTAAATGGCCATTCCATTCCCTATTTGGTTGCACTAAGTAATTGGAACACATTTCTTTATTCTCTGAACACATATTTGTGAACTTTTTTTGACTGAATAAATGTATTGGACCTCCTTTATCTTCATTCATTAGTCTCTCTTTTATCCATTCCACCCATTCTATTCTATTCCATGCCACTGAAATTCAACTCAACATTTATGATCAGTAACCATGTAAAGGATCTGATTTGGAAGACACTAGGGAAGACACAAATATGAAGATGTGGTTCAGATGCTCAAAGAATCTAGTGCTTACACTGGGAAAGATGACAAGTTCCCAAAACTCCTTAGTACAATGATTTCATTCTTCTTAGAGGAACATGTAAATAAAATGTCATGGAAATGCTGAGGAGAGGCAGGTTAGTTGGATTGGGTGAACTAGAGAAGAGCCTAGAAAAAGAACCAAGCAGACATATTTAAAAGTAAATTAATACCTCAAATCCTCATTCTTTCTTTTAACTGGAAAAGTTCCTTTTCTGGACTCAGATTCTTATTTGTTCATGTCAGCAGTTTCCTGCTCCTGACGTACAGGTGCAGGACCTAAGTAGAGAGTCAAAGGAGGGCAGGTATTTAATAGACTCTGTTAAACTCTCTTTTGGTAAGTTCAAAATATTTCAGTAGCCTTTAAAAAAGAGCAGATTAATGTTTTTAATCAGAAGCTGGAGCTGTTAAAGCATTTTTCCAAATGTCGCCTCAATTGGGAAGTAAACTCTAAAGCTCTGTTTGTTATTTTAAAGTGGCATCTGGAAAAATACTTTTGATCTAATATTGAAGTCCTCTTGAAATACTTAAGCTGCTCCACATGGAACCAGATGTGTAGAATGTGTCTTGGGTGGCTATTTCAAAGACTGAGGAATCGAATTCACGTTTGGTGACAACATCAATGTCTTCCAGGCTCTCATAACCCTTTGGTTTTCCAAATAAATCCATGAAACAGATGTGACTAAAGGATATTGAAGAGATGCCAATGTGACATAAACTAGCTACATTAAAAGCACAAGTGGCTTCCTTTAGAAATGATGCCTTGATTTGTAGTTTTTCATCTTGTTTAGATCAATTTCATTTCTGTCATAGGTAAATGAAGTCATATTTAGTGCCCTTTAAAACAAAGGAGCTACTATAAAAGGTGTGATGGTATTTTGAAATAGTTTATACAAATCTGGAAAATGCAAGGTGATGGAAAATCTCAATAGTTTTCTGACAAAGAAGTTAAATAATGGTAATAAACAAATTTTCTCTCAAACTATATTTTATATTTCTAGTCAATTAGGAATTCTCTGGTCAAATAAAATCTTAAATAATTTTAAATAAATGAAAACAATGTTTGAGGGAAGGTATATAAGATTTTAATTAAAAATATTTAGATTCTAAATAACTCATTATTAAAAGATAAATATACAGTCAGTTAATTGATAAGGGTTAGTGAGCATAAAAAATAACCTTGATCTGTAATAAATGCTTAAAGAAAGCTAATGTCCTTGTCTATAAGTTGTATTTTGAGGTATAGTTTCCTTTGGTTAAAGTACCTTTGCAGTCAGCATTTTTTCCTTCTACATGTGTTTCTTATCTAACAAATGATTGGCCAGTCTTTTCAGTTTAGATATGGAATTGTCATTCACCTCTTCTCTGGAGAAGGGTTTGGTGGAGTTGGCTTCTGGAAACACATTCTTGCTCTGCCATTTTTAATTGCAAAAGAAAACTTGTAAAGCTGGGCCCACAAGAAAGTCAGACAGACTTTTGCTCTGTCCCACTACCACAATCATAAATTCAATCAGATGTGATCACTGCCATGCTGCTCTTTTAGAATAATCCTACACCTCTGAGTTAGGCACAGTACTACTCCCTTAGAGGGTCCCATGGGGAAATACTGCTTGTAGGAGCATGCCCACTGCAACCACTCTCACTGCAGGTCTCAACCTTCAGCTTGCCAGCACCTCTGGCCATAATACTCAATTAAAAAGGTATGTGCTCCCTGTTTGGCAGTCTGGGATTTGTGATACCAGAACTTAAGGCTTTGATTATAAACATTCAACTTCTGGTATTTTTAATTTAAACTATAAAAAATTGCTCCAGAAAAAATTGTGGTATGTGGCCCTATAACAGAGTAACTGTGTTTGTAACTTTTTATTAGGAAAAAAAACAAACAGTCATCTGCCATTATTTAAACTTAAAACTACTTGCTTCAAAACTTTAAACAATATAATTTCTTGGTACAGTCTTCAAGCAACTTAATGAAAACTGGTGTTCATCTAACTGCTATGAGAGTTCAATGGACATTTTGCCTTCTTTTTACAGGGCTGATATGACACCAACCAGAAGCCTTAACTATATAAGGACAAGTTAACACAGAAAAACAAAGATAATAAGAAAGCTATTTACTAGTAAAGATATTATTTTATTAAACTGAATTTATTAGGGTAGCCCCCCAAACCATACAGGTTTCAAGTGTATAGCTCAATAAAATATCATCTGCACACTGGATCTTTCTGTCCTCATTTTACTCTCCTTTGCCCACCCCTTTCTGTCTGGCTATCATCACATTGTTGTCTGTGTCTATGTCATATATATATACACACACACACTAGGGGCCCAGTGCACGAATTCGTGCACCTTAAAAGGAACTGTCGGCCACGAGGCTGTGGTGGGCATAAGGGCGGGTCTTGGCCTATCCTCAGCGCCCCTGCCCGACCCCTCCCACCATGGCCCCAGGTCCCCTGTCTTCCAGCAGCCCTGCTCTGGCTGCCGCCGCTCCCACATGCTAACGGTGCCAGCCCTGCTTTCATCCGCTCATGGTGCAGAGCGATTGGGGCCAGCGCCAGCAGTGGGTGCGAGTGGCAGCTGCTGCCCCGATCGCCCCTCAGGAGCAAGGAATTTTCAGTAGCCACCAGAGGCTCATCCCGATGACAGGGACTGGCACCCTGCCTTGGTCTGGTGCTCGTGCTCACCTGCTCTACCATCCCGCCTTGGCTAATGCCTGGCATGTTCTGTGTGCGCCCTTTGGTGGTCAGAGCACGTTATAACGACCGGTTGTTCAGTTGTTTGGTTGTTCCTCTGTCTGGTCTATTTGCATATTAGGGTTTTATATATATATATAGATATAGATATCTTTTGCCTAATCCCTTCACCTTCTTTCATTCAGTCCCAAACCCCCTTTCACTGACAGCTGTCAGTCTGTTCCATGTATTCATGCCTCTTTCTATATTGTTCATCAATTTATTTTTAAATTATCTTTTTGAAAAAATTTATTTTAGAGAGGGAGTAAGAAAGAGAAAAACATCAATGAGATCAGTTGCCTCCTGTATGTGCCCTGACTTGGGATGGAACCCCCAACCTAGCTAGGTATGTGCCCTGAGGAATGGAACCCATGACCTTCCCGTGCATAGGACAACCCCCCAATCTAGTGAGCCACCAGGCCAAGGCTGTCAGTATATTTTATTCATTAGATTCTACATATAAGTGAAATCATATGCTATTTTGTTTTTCTCTGACTGGCTTATTTCACTTAGCATAATAATCTCCAGGTCCCTCCATGCTGTCTCAAAGGGTAAGAGATCCTTCTTTTTAACTGCTGCATAGTATTCCATGGTATAAATTTATCAGAGCTTTTTTATCCACTCATCTACTGATGGGCAATTGGACTGTTTCCAGATCTTGGCTATTGTAAATAATGCTGCAATGAGCATAGAGCTGTATATCTTCTTTTGAATTAGTGTTTCAGGTTTCTTAGGATATATTACCACAAGTGGGATCATTGGGTCAAAAGGCAATTTCATTTTTAATTTTGTGAGCAAACTCCATACTGTTTTCCATAATGGCTGCATCAGTTCGTATTTCCACCAACAGTGCCCTAGGGTTCCCTTTTCTCCACATTCTCACCAGCACTTGTTGTTTGTTGATTTACTGATGGTAGACATTTTGGCAGGTGTGAGGTGATATCTTATTGTGGTTTTAATTTGCATCTCTCTATGATTAGTGATGTTGAGTATTTTTCATATGTCTATTGGCCATCTGTGTGTTCTCTTTGGATAAGTGTCTATTCGGGTCCTTTGTCCATTTGTTAATTGGGTTGTTTGTCTTTCTGGTGTTAAGTGTATAAGTTCTTTATATATTTTGGAAATTAATCTCTTATCACATATATCATTGGAAAATATGTTCTCCCATTCAGTGAGTTCCCTTTTTATTTAGTTGATGGTTTCTTTTGCAGTGCAAAACCTTTTTAGTTTGATGTAGTTCCGTTTATTTATTTTTTCCTTCTTTCCATTGCCCAAAAAGATATATAGGCAAAAATATTGCTATGAGAGATGTGTGAGATTTTGCTGCCTATGTTTTCTTCTAGGATTTTTATGGTTTTGTGCCTTACACTTAAGTCTTTTATCCATTTTGAGTTTATGTTTGTGAATGGTGTAAGTTGGTGGTCTAGTTTCATTTTTTTTTTGCATTTATCTATGCAATTTTCCCAACACCATTTATTGAAGAGACTGTCTTGACTCCAGTGTATGCTCTTGCCTCCTTTGTCAAATATTGATTGAGCATAATGGCTTGGGTTGATCTCTGGGTTCTCTGTCATATGTCTGTTCTTTGCCAGTACTGGGCAGTTTTGAGAACAGTAGCTTTGTAGTATAGCTTGATATCTGGTAGTATGATCCTTTCAACTTTGTTCTTTCTCAAGATTGCTGCAGCTATTTGGGGTCTTTTTTTTATTCCAGATGAATTTTTGCAGTTTGTTCTAGGTCTTTGAAGTATGCCTTGGTATTTTAATGGGGATTGCATTGAATCTATAGATTGCTTTGGGTAGTATGGACATTTTAATTATGTTGATTCTACCAATCCATGAACATGGTATATTCTTCCATTTGTTTATGTCTTCCACTATCTCTGTTTTCAGCATCCAGTAATTTTCTGAGGACAGGTCCTTTACCTCCTTGGTTAAATTTATTCCTAGGTATCTTAATTTTTTTGTTGCAATGGTAAATGGAATTGTTTTTTTAGTTTCTCTTTCTGTGAGTTCATTATTGGTGTATAAAAAAATCCATAGATTTCTGGTTGTTACTTTTGTATCCTGCTACATTGCCTAATTCGTTTATTAAGTCTAGTAGTTATTTCATGGAGTCTTAAGGTTTACTACGTACAATATCATGTCATCTGTGAATAATGACAATTTTACTTCTTCTTTTTCAATTTGGATGCCTTTTATTTCTTCTTCTTGTCTGATCACTATGGCTAACACTTCCAGTACTATGTTGAACAGGAGTGGTTAAAGTGGGCATCCCTGTCTTGTTCTTGTTCTTAGGGAAAATGGTTTTAGTTTTTGCCCATTGAGTATGATGTTGGCTGTATATTTGTCATATAAGGCTTTTATTATGTTGAGGTATGATCCCTCTCTTCCCACTTTGCTGAGAGTTTTTATCAGGAAAGGGTGTTGGATTTTGTCAAATGCCTTTTCTGCATAAACTGATAAGATTATGTGATTTTCATCTCTCAATTTGTTTATGTGATGTATCACATTTATTGATTTGCAGATACTATACCAGCCTTGCATCCCTGGAATAAATTACACTGGGTCATGGATTATGATCTTTCTGATGTAATGCTGGATCCAGTTGGTTAGAACTTTATTGAGGATTTTAGTATCTATGTTCATCAGGAATATTGGCCTGTAATTCTCTTTCTTTGTAGTGTCTTTACCCGGTTTTGGGATTAGGGTAATGCTGGCTTCATAGAAAGAGCTTGGAAGTGCGCCTTCCTCTTGAATTTTTTGGCATAGTGTGAGAATGGTAGGTTTTAGTTCTTCTTTAAATGTTTGGTAAAACTCTCCTGTGAAGTCGCCTGGCCCTGTGCTTCTGTTTATTGGAAGCTTTTTGATGACTGCTTCAATTTCCTCCTTAGTTATCTGCCCATTGAGATTATTTTATTCTTCTTGATTGAGTTTTAGAAGGTCATATTTTTCTAGAAATATGTCCATTTCCTCTAGGGTGTTTAGGTCGTTGGAATACAGTTGTTCATAGCATTTTTTACAATCTTTTCTATTTCTATGGGGTCTGTTGTTATTTGCCTCTTTCATTTCTGATTTTGTTTATTTGGTCCTCTCTCTGCTTCTTGGTGAGCCTGGCTAGAGGTTCATCAATCTTGCTTATCATTTCAAAGAACCAGCTCTCGGTTTCATTGATCCTTTGTATTGTTTTTTGGTCTCTATTTCTTTTATGTCTGCTCTGATATTTACTATCTCCTTCCTTCTGCTCACTCTGGGATTTTCTTGTTGCTCCCTTTATAATGCTTTAAGTTGTAGAGTTAAATAATTTATTACCAGTTTTTCTTGTTTTTTGAGGTAGGCCTGTAATGCTATGAATGTCCCTCTTGAGACTGCTTTCACCATGCCCAATGGGTTTTGGATTGTTGTGTTTTAATTGTCATTCATTTTCAGGATGTTTTTAATTTCTTCTTTGATCTCTTTGGTAACCCAATCATTGTTTAATAGCATGCTATTCAACCTCCAAGGGTTTGGATTTTTTAATTGTTTTTATTGTAGTTGATTTCTAGTATTATGCCATTGTGGTCTGAGTAGATGCTTGGTAAGATTTAAATCTTCTTGAATTTGCCTGTGCCCCAATATGTTGTCTATCTTTGAAAATGTCCCATGTGCACTTGAGAAGGATGTATATTCTGTAGCTTTGGGGTGAAATGTTCTGAAGATGTCAGTTAAGTCCATCTGATCAAGTGGGTAATTTAGCATTGCTGTTTCTTTGCTGATTTTTTGTCAAGAGGATTTATCCAGTGATGTCAGCTGCGTATTAAAGTCCCCTACTATGATTGTATTGCTGTTGATCTCTCCCTTGATATGTTCTAGAAGTTGTTTTATGTATTTGGGTGCTCCTGCATTGGGTGAATATATGTTTACCAGAGTTATATGCTCTTGTTATATCGACCCCTTTAGTATTATGAAGTGGCCTTCCTTATCTCTTGTTATGGCCTTCACTTTGAGGTCTATTTTGTCAGATATAGGTATTGCTACCTCAGCTTTTTTTCATTTCCATTTGTCTTAAATATATTTTTCCATCCCTTCATTTTCAGTCTGTGTGAGTCTCTTGTTCTTAGGTGGGTCTCTTGTAGACAGCATATATATGGGTCATGTTTTCTTATCCATTCAGCCACTTGATATATTTTGACTGGAGCATTTAGGCCATTTATGTTTAAAGTTATTATTAATAGGTACTTGTTTGTAGCCATTTTTATTTTTTGTGCCTGTATTCCTTCCTCCTTTCCCCCCTCTTGTTTTTACAACAGTCCCTTTAGCATTTCTTGCATTGCTGCCTTGGTAGCGATAAACTGCCTTAGCCTTTATTTGTCTGTGAAGCTCCTGATTTCCTCTTCAATTTTGAATGATAGCCTTGCTGGATAGAGTATTCTTGAATTCAGTCCCTTACTTTGTATATTTCCTTCCATTCCTTTCTGGCCTGATGTGTTTCTGTTGAGAAATCATTTGATAATCTAATGGGAGATCCCTTGTAGGTAACTCTCTGTCTCTCTCTTGCAGCCTTTACTATTCTCTCTTTGTTTTTAACATTTGCCATTGTAATTATGATGTGTCTTGGTGTGAGTCTTTTTGGGTTCATCTTCTTTGGGACTCTCTGTGCTTGTGTGACTTTTTTCTTCCCCAGATCAGGGAAGTTTTCTGATGTTATTTCTTCAAATAGGTTTTCTAACCCTTGCTCCTCTTCTTGTTGTTCTGGCACCCCTATTATATGTATATTGCTTCATTTCATGTTGTCCCAAAGCTCCCTCAGGCTCTCCTGTCTTTTGATTTTTTTTTCTCTAATTGCAGTTCAGATTGGGTGTGTTTTGCTTCCCTGTCTTCTAATTCAGTCATTGGCTTCTCCTAGTCTACTGTTGAAAGCTTCCATAGTGTTTTTTTTACTGTAGCTATATCACTCTTTATTTCCTCCTGATTCTTACATAGGTTGTTAATCTTCTCATCCATCTGGTTTATGAACTTTATGACCCTTATTCTGAATTCTTTTTTTGACACATTGCATACCTCCGTTTCATTTAGTTCATTTCTGGAGCTCCTCCTTTTCTTTCCTTTGGGTTGTTCTTCTGTCTCCTAACTTTTGCTCTCACTGTAGGATTTAGGGGTTGAGTCACATGGGGCCTGTGGCTGCAGCGGTGGGTTTGGTGGTGGTTTGCACGGTCATGGGTGGTGGTTGCTCCTTGGGCTGTTGCAGGTGGCAGCTGCTCGCATGGATGCTGGAGCGGTTGTGGTGCGCAGGACTGCTGCATAAGGCTCGGCTGTTCGTGTGCATGGTCTCTGTGCTCAGGGCTAAAACATCTGGCTGGCAGGAGGGGAGAGCACTCCGGAACTCACAGGAGTGCTCAGCTGGGGAGGCTGGCGTCCTGGTGTCTGTGGGTCGGCAGCTGAGGCAGCAGGTCCCTTGCTGGTGTGGCTGTAGGGTCACGGGTGGTGTCTGAGAGCACCCTGGGTAGAGGTGAGGCTAGGCTCCCAGCCACAGCAGCAGAGCTAGTGCTCCAGGAGATATTATAGCAGTAGCAGAGGCTGTCTGGCTTTGTGAGCCCAGTCCACCAGCCTCAGAAAGTCCTGCGAGATCTAACTGTCCCTCACTCAGACACACACACACACCACAGGTCTCCACATTCCCCTTTCACTCCCTCACTCACTCACACTCTCCCCCTCACTGCCATCCTCCCGGCTGCCATCTAGGAATCTATCCTCTAGTTTCATTTTTTTGCATGTATCTTTCCAATTTTCCCAACATCATTTATTGAAGTGACTGTCTTTACTCCATTGTATGCTCTTGCCTCCTTTGTCAAATATTAATTGACCATAGAGACATGGGTTGATTTCTGGGCTCTCTGTTTTGTTATATTAACCTATATGCCTGTTCTTATGCCAGGCATCCAAGTTGGAAAGGAGGAAGTAAAATTGCTATTATTTGCAGATGACATGATATTATACATAGAAAACCCTAAAGACTGTACCAAAAAAACCCTGTGTGCTCTAATAAGTTTAGTATTTGGCAAAGTAGCAGGATACAAAATTAATATTCAGAAATCAGTGACATTGTTATGCACCAATAATGAAATATCAGAAAGAGAAATTAAGAAAACAATCACATTTACTATTGCAATAAATAAATAAATAAATAAAATAATGTACCTAGGAATAAATTTAACCAAGGATGTAAAAGACCTGTACTGGAAAATTATAGGATACTGAAGAAAGAAATGGGTGGGAGAGGGGAATACAAATAAGTGGAAGCATATACTGTGCTTATTGATTGGAAGAATTAACATCATTAAATGCTGATACTACCCAAAGCAATCTATAGATTCAACACAATTCCTATTAGAATACCAATGGCATATTTCAAAGATCTAGGGCAAATTTTCCAAAAATGTATATAGAACCAAAAAAGACCCCAAGTAGCCTCAGCAATCTTGAGAAATAAGGACAAAGTTGGAGATATCACAATATTGGATATCAAACTATAATACTAGGCCATTATAATCAAAACAGCATGTTATTGGCATAAGTCAAGATATTTTTATAATGGCCTTCACAATTTGAAAAAATAAATTTCAGAAGGTACCAAACCTTCATATTTTCATATAGACTTCATCATATATTTTCCTGAATCAATAAAGCTCAAGAAAAAGTACAAATCTGTTAAGTACTGATCCATACCAACCAAGCTCATGGTAACTTTAGAGAGCTAATATTATGGAGGCTTAAGTTATTTGGATTGATTTTGTTGATCAAATTACTAGATGTTAATTACTAAAAAAATTTTAATCTCTAGTTCTCTTTACACTGCATAGACCTTGTACATTGCTTTTCAGAGGTCCTGACAAAATACCATGCTGATGTGAAGTGATAATTATGTAGGATGCACCCATTCTCCACTCTCATCCTGAATTTTGATTTAACATCAGGGTGGCTGGTTACCCAGCTGTGAGCATGGTACTAATAAAACCCAGGTCATAGGTTTGATTGGTACAGGAACCCTGACAAATGATCAGAACCCACCCTGTGGCTTCCAATGCGTGCTGCTGAATGCAAGAAAGGCAAGGGATGGTATGGGAACCATGAATCTAGGGGAGTTCTGCTTCTACTTAGGGTGTAGAACCCTGCAAATTCTGAAGCTCTCTCTCAATGACAAAAATCTCGATCATATGCAAAATCATATACTACGAACTTTTCTTGAATCTGACAGAGAACTGTAGTGACAAGGCCACCAAGTAAGCAAAATTTCCGAGGGTTCAGTCCCTCCAGGAGAGCTGGGATCCAGCAACTGTTGTACCACTGGCAACACAGAAGGGGAGGCGGCCACCATACAAGCATACGAGAAGAAACCAGTGAGAATATTATCAAATTCTTAAAGGCCATTGTGGGCATGCATGTTACTTTGCAATAGCGGGGAGCCCAGACATGAAGGGAGTTCTCATTCATAAGCTACTCACCCAGGAGAAAGGGCAGGTCTGAAGACTGTGGGGAGACCCAGTCAGTAGTGGGTGACAGAGATGAGCAGTTGCTCCTGGTGATGACACAAGCCTGTCCGCCCATGTACCTTTCCTCTTACCAAGTAAAGGCCTTAGTGGTTAAGGGAAGGGAGCAAAGTCGTGGTCCAGGGGTAAAAGGAAAACCCACTGCCTTCGGGGAGAAATGGAAAACTCTCTGGCTCCCAGAACATAGCTACTACTCATGGCTCAGTTAACTCAATTCACATCTCCACATTTTCATTTATTCATTTAATGATGATTAGACTTCCAAATCTGAGGCATCTTAGAATAAAATACAGTTAAATGATAAGTTTAATAGACCAAAATCAGAAAAGAAAATACTCTGGCTATAAAGGCTAGTCTAATTACTGTGATTGAACATAGTATGTGGCAGCTAGGACAAAAAGTGAAGTTTAGTGGGTTAAAGAATTCTAATATAGGATCCTTATAAATGCCTTAAAAGAGACAACATTTCTTGATGGCAAATTCTGAGGGCATCATGTTAGACTTTACACAAGGGAACTTGGGTGACAAAATAGTGTTGTTTATTCATTCATGCGATGAATGTTTATTGTTCATGAGGCTAGGTCTGTACTAGATATGGGAATCAAAAGGTTAGGAACTTCAAATCAACTCATTAAGAGGATCAATATGTTTTGGTTACCATATGAGTAAGAGTGACTTCCTGTTACAAATGTTGAGACATCTTGCCAGGGTTCTTGCTGGGATAGAAGTCCAAATAATAAGGGAAGCTTCAGGCAGAGTTGGGATTCCCTCAAAGTTAAGCTTTGATTTCATCCAAAATGTCTTGGCAAGGATTCATTTGAGACTGTGGACTTCCTGCTGTGATGCATGGCAAAGGTAGGACTTCAAACTAGAAAATTTTTCCTTGTCCATGTCACATCATTTATGTGGGTAAAAAAGCAACTTAGTAATCCCCTAGGGCAGTGGTTGGCAAACTGCGGCTCAAAAAACGGCTCGCGAGCCACATGAGGCTCTTTGGCCCCTTGAGTGTGGCTCTTCCACAAAATACCAACTTCTGCACATGGGCCACGAAGTTTCAATCGGACTGTATGTGCACACCCGCACGTGGTATTTTGTGGAAGAGCCACACTCAAGGGGCCAAAGAGCCGCGTGTGGCTCGCGAGCCGTGGTTTGCCGACTCCGGTCCTAGGAGAATGTCTGATGCTGTACTCCAGATCGTCTGATAGGACCATTTAGCTGTCTATGTTTCTATATAAATTGCATTGATGATGTGAGAGATGCAGACAGCACTTCAGAGTATCACACTTGTGGTCTGAGTAGTCAGCAATGCATATTGGAGAAAATGTTTAATACAGAACAAACTCAAATCCATATTTTGGCTAGGATAAAATTTAAAGGTCTGTATTTTTATGAGAATGAAATAAAACTAAGTTGTACAGATGCTCTATATCACAGTTACTAAAACATTTTGGCTTCTTGATGGTGAATTAGTACTTTTGGAACATTAGGTCCATCTAATCTTCTCTCCCTCTTTCTCTCTCTCTCTCTCTCTTTCCCTTTCTGTCCTTTAATACTTCAACAGCGGCTGTGACTGGAGCTTACTGATCTTTATGTGGGACTTGATGCCCATGAAGTAGAAGTGCCATCTCTCTCTATAAACCATTTTCCAAACCATGAGAAAGATCCAGAAAATATCTTGCTTAGCAAATTTTCTTTAAACTGGCACTGCAGAGAATTATTAGGATTCTGTATTCTAGGGGGAAAGAGACTTGTAGCCGAATATTTATCCCTGGATAAATTATCTCTAGCTGGAACTTTTTTGAATCAGTTCAAAGGTGTCTAAAGAAGTGTACAACTTGTTACCATTTTGAGACATCATAAAAAATGGCACCACATACATGTTTGAGCATGTAATTATTCACCAACATATGAACTTAGCATCCATTTTAATACCTAATTATTTCATAGTTCCTCAAATTATTTAAATAATTGCTTCATTTTTAAACTTTGAACAAGAATTTTTTGCAATAATCAAACATTTTCTTTTTCACTTCAGAGAGGGAAATTTCCCATGGGCTAACTGTATAAAATTTATTGTAAAAGCAGATGATTATCTGTAGAGCTTCTGGAATGTCTCCCAGGGTGAATTTATCAGTGATCTAGTCATCAATAACTCATTGTGCTTATTTTTAGTTCAAGAAAAATTTCAAGAAATTTATATGAACTTTATTTATTCAACTTTTGGCATAAATAAAGGAACTCATATAGAAGTTACTTCTTGCTTCCTGGAGGATGACTGGTTTTAATTCAGTAAATAAGTGGAAACATCCAGATGTTCACTGTACATAAAATGAAGCATATATTTTTGATAACATTGATTTTCAAAAAAATAGTTTGTAACTCAAGTTATGACTCAAGCTAATGTTGTAAAAACTTTGCTTTAGATATTATAGAAAGTATCAATGATTAGTATAGATATTTGATCTTTTATTTTAAGTTGTAATTTTGAAATTCCTCAAATTTAACATTGT
Organism: Myotis lucifugus; assembly: GCF_000147115.1. Classification (NCBI taxonomy): domain Eukaryota; kingdom Metazoa; phylum Chordata; class Mammalia; order Chiroptera; family Vespertilionidae; genus Myotis; species Myotis lucifugus. The sequence continues at coordinate 15,657,994 of NW_005871055.1, forward strand.
TATGTTACCATTAACTAAACTCCAGACATTATTCAAATTTCAACATGTTTTCCCATTAATACCCTTTTCCAGTTTTACGATTCCACCCCAGACACCACAACGCTCTTTTGTTGTTATGTCTCCTTGGTTCCTCCGGTCTGGGACAATTTCTTAGTCTTTCCTTATTTTTTATAACCTTAACAGTTTTGAGAAGAACTGGTTAGGTATTTTGTAGAAGGTCTCTTAATAATCTGTTTAAATGATTTAGAGGTGACTGGGGGATAAGTTGTGAGAAGAGAGCAAAACTAATAATTTATTCTTATCATTTTCCTAATTCAACCCTTAAAGTTTTTAGTATTATCAGCATCCCCTCCAATATACCCAAATGCTCCTTCACACACACGGGTGGGCTCACATAGCTAACCTCAAAGTAAAACTAAACAAAACTGAAAATCCACACATCATTTGATGATTTATATGCTAGTCTTTATTGATATTTATTATTTGATTAATGTACCCTGTATAAGCCATTGAGAATAAAGTCATTGTTTTATTCACCATAACATTTGTAGTTGATGTGCCCATAAACATTTGTAGTTGATGATGATCCATACACATTTCCTGTAAGCCTGAGAGAAAAACAAAAGGGGCTAATAATGCCCAATGTGTGATATCAACCATATTTCCTAATAGTCAGTCATGAGGAACATAACCTAGTACCTAAAGATAAGTTAAAAAGTACTTTCTAGCTGGACAAATGTTCTTAATAAAATCTTAATAAAGATTTTTCCCATGGAATTCTTCATAATGTTCTCCTAAATTAACTCCTCCTGCATTTCCTACTAGACTTTCACCAACTAGTCAGTTTATGAATTCAGTAAACAATGCTGAGAGGATGGCTATGTAAAGAATTCCCATTGGAAGGTTAAATAAAGATAAAAAGTTACCCAAGCAATTGAAGGAGTAGTTGGGGTGAGATCAAAAGGCCAATGGATGATTGTCAGGTCAGTGACAACAGCAGATGCTGAAAGCCTGCATCCCAGTGCTGGGTCTGAAACCAAGAGAGTCCCTGTGTATAGAGCTCCACCCCAAAAAGTAGAGAGAGGAATGGAGGCACCACAGTGTTCATGAATAGACCCTGAAGAAGGCAGGCTCCAACTTCTCTGGTTCATAATTAGCTTTATCCTACAATTCAATTTACTTTTTCAAAATTTTGACATGATTACAGATGTCCCATTCCTGCCCCCACCTCCACCCAGCCACCACCCCTCTTCCCTCTGGCCATTACCACACTGTTGTTGTCTGTGTGTATTTACTGTGGATATATGTTCTTTGGCTAATACCTTCTTTCATCCAGTCCCCCTACCCCCCTTCCCTATGACAGTTGTCAGTCTGTGCCATGTATCCATGCCTCTGTTTCTATTTTGCTCATCAGCTTATTTTGTTCATTAGATTCTACATATAAGTAAAATCATATGGCATTTGTCTTTCTCTGACTGCTCATTTCACTTAGCATAATACTCTCCAGGTCCATCCATGCTGTAGCAAAAGGTAAGCTTTTCTTCTTCCATTGTGTAAATGTACTATAGCTTTTTTATTCAATCCTCTACTGATGGGCACTTAGGTTGTTTCAAGATCTATGCTCTCTCCTAGAGCAAGGGAAACAAAGGAAAAAATAAACAAATGGGACTACATCAAACTAAAAAAGCTTCTGCACAGCAAAAGAAAGCATCAACAAAATGAAAAGGGAACCCACTGAATGGGAGAACATATTTGTCAATGATACATCTGATAAGGGGCTAATTTCCAAAATGTATAAAAAATAGACATATACATATAAAATCAACACCAAGATTTCAAACAATCCAATTTAAAGACCGGCTGGTGTTGCTCAGTAGATTGAGCATCATCTCATGCACCAAGAGGTCACCGGTTGGATTGCTGGTCAGAGCACATGCCCAGGTTATGGGCTCGAACCCCAGTAGGAAGCATACAGGAGGCAGCCAGTGGATGTTTCGATCTCTCCCTCTCTCTCTAAAATCGATAAAAACATTTTTTTAAATGGGAAAAGGACCTGAATAGACACTTCTCCAAAGAGGACATACAGATGGCCAATAGACATGTGAAAAAATACTCAATGTTACTAATCATCAGAGCAATACAAATTAAAACCACAAAGAGATATCACCTCACAGCTGCCAGATGACTACCATCAATAAATCAACAAACAGGTGCTGGTGAGAATGTGGAGAAAAGGGAACCCTTGTGCACTATTGGTGGGAATGCAGACTGGTACAGCCACTGTGGAAAACAGTATGGAGAGTCCTCAAAATTTAAAAATGGAACTGCCTTTTGACCCAGTGATACCCCTTCTGAGACTATATCCTAAGATCCTGAAACACCATTCAGAAAGAATACATGCATCCCTATGTTCATAGCAGCATTATTTACTATAATTCAATTTTAAACTGGTTGAATGATCATTTAAAATAGAAATATGATTCTGAAAAAATAAACAAAGACTGTTATTAGGCAAAATTGTGTATCATAATTGAATACAGTTCTTTAAATCTAATGGTTTCTTTATCAAACAAAGTTCTGGTATTTCATTTGAACCACATTGAAATGGTCTTTTTTTAAGAAAATGAGCATTTTCAAAAGTAGCTTAAAATAAACAATTATCATTTTAATGTGAAATGCTCTGTTTTAGAAAGATTATAGCATTATGTTCCAAATTTTAGTTCAAAGGAAATGGAGATATTGGAGCTGGAATGCTTCTACTCCATTGCCAGCTCTTGAAAGCTGATACTTCATGGACTCCTGGCAGAGTTAGAGTTTGAACACAGAAGCAACCCCCTACCACTGGAATTAGTTGAGGTCTCTGCAGCCTCTTTCAAGTTTGCTTTTATATGCCTCATTATGGTCACATCTTTTCAAATGTAATAGCCTAATTGTTAAGGTGCTCTAACAAAGAGTATACTAATAGACAATAGTCAATAAGTAATATGCCATCTCTGTACTAGGCACATTTACTAGTAAAAAATGTTTTTATTGATTTTTAGAGAGAGAGGAAGGAAGAGGGATATAGAAATAGAAGCATCGATAAGTGAGAAACATCATTGATCGGCTGCCTCCTGCACGTCCCCCACCGGTGATTGAGCCTGAAACTTGGACGTCTGCCCTGACCAGGAATTGAATTGATGACCTCTTAGTTCCTGGGCTGACCCTCAACCACTGAGCAACACCAGCTAGGCGGCACTTTTAAATGTTATCTCATATTATCCAATTTAACTCTCACACAAATTTAGGAGGTTGGTACTATCATCATCCTCAGTATCACAGATGAGAAAACTTGCACAAAGTCCCAAAGCTTAATAACTGTTAAAGCTAGGATCAAACTCAGGCAGGACAGCCTCATTGTACCTACCCACCAGCATGTTATTGATTTGCTCCTTATAACCCCCTAAAACTCTGCAGGGAGCAGCATCAGTGTGTCTCTGCTGCAATGAAAGAGAGAGGCAAGGAATTCCTATCCTTCTCATACCAAATTCCACAGTGTTCTTACCTTTCAGCATTTATGTAAACCTTGAGATCAACAGTTACTAGAAAGCTTCTAAGGATTTAAATCTATTCCTTCATTAGTGTCCTTACCCACTTAAAGTTATTTTTATATCTTTATTGCTACTATATGACATCTATTTCCCACCCTCCAGGAAATACAGCTTTCTCCAAAATCTGGGTCTCCAATATCATAAGTTCAAAATGCAGTCGGTTTTATAGCCTGTGTGAACATATACACCAGGCTCTCACTCTTGGAGTGAGATAAAGGGGAGGGTTGAAATAGCAGGAAGCAAATGAAATCATAATAAAAGTGCTGATCTCTATCAAGGGATTTCTTATAACCAGGACTCTTCTTAGTGTCTTCCATAACTTATTTAATATATACAGCAGCCTTACTATCAACAGCTTGGCTTCAGATCCCAGCTTTACAACTTCAAGCTTTGTGACCTTGACCCACTTAACTTCTCTAGGCCTCAGTTCCCTCAGCTGTAAAACATAGATAATAGGGTGGTGAAGGCCTGGGGCAGGGGTGGGGGGACAGGCTAAGGGGTAAATGGGGGGGGGGGAAAGAGGACATATGTAATACTTTCAACAATAAAGATTTTAAAAATATTTAAAAAAATAGTACCTACCAGTGTATGTTTTAAATACTGTGGTATGCATTTTACTCATGTGCTCATATTTAAGCTCATGACAGCCCTGTAGGGTATAGAAATGAAAGAGAGGGAAAGCTTAAAAGTTTAAAGACCTTGAGTGAGACCCCAGAGCTTGTAAGTGGCAAGTCTAATACACAGCCCTGACTCTACTTGAGTCTACAACTCAACTACTAAGCAGCACCATTAAGGCTTAAGAGCCTGCTGTTTGCAGTAGGGCCATGGGAAATGCTGGTCAAATCTGATGGCCATGAGAAGTCTGTCTGTCAGAAACTTCTGATGATATCAGAAATGAAAAAAATCTAATTTATATTTCTCTTTGTAAAAACCAAATGTGTCTATTTGAACACAATGAGTAATGTTTGGAAATTGGAACATAATTATTGGTAAGCAATTCTTTAGCCCTGAAATAGTGAGTGGTACTTAAAGATTTATAATTGACTCCCATCTGGCTGGCTACTAACAGCCAGCAACTATTGACAACAACATACAAACGTGAAAGCATGATTTGATACTTAAGGTTTTTATTTTTTATTTAGCCCTTTAAAAATATATATATTTTTATTGATTTCAGGGAGGAAGGGAGAGGGAGAGAGAGATAGAAACATCAATGATGAGAGAGAATCATTGATTGGCTGCCTCCTGCACACCCCTTACTGGGGACTGAGCTTGCAACCCGGGCATGTGCCCTTGACCGGAATCGAACCTGGAACTCTTCAGTCCGAAGGCCGTTGCCAAACCAGCTTGGGCTGTATTTAGCTCTTATCTTATAATGTTTGTCTAACTGTAGCTCTCTTCCATGAACTGGACAGTGCATTTTAACAGTCTCACAAAACAATAGTACTGGTTTAGTAAATAAGCTTTTGGCCATATTTGCTTTCTGTTTGGATTTATTTTAACATCATATAAAATTTATATTATAAATAGTAACTTGGAGAATTATTTTGATATTGTGATTTATAATAAAAAAATATATTATTTGGTCCCTATTTCTAGCACAGAACTCCTAAAACCATTGGAATTTCCTAAGTAATAAGAGTGATAAAGGTGTCTTAATGTTCATTACAAACTTCTTTCAACCATACCTGAGTTTATGTTAATGGGGTGACTTTTGGAAAGCACCTAAAGATGAGAACTGGTGGCCAGGGGAAGGAACTGTGTGGTTGGAAGTTTGGAACTTTCAGTTCCATCTCCCCACCCCAACATCCAGGGAGGAGAGAGAGGCTGAAAGTTAAATTGATCACCAATGGCCAGTGATTTAATCAATGATGCGTAGGTAATATAGCCTCTATAAAAAACACACATCCTACAACTTAAAAAGGATGAAGTTGGGAGAGTTTTAGGTCTAATGAACACATGGAGATTCCAGGGAGTGGTGCCCCTTCCCACTTACCATGCCCTTTTCATCTCTTCCATATGGCAACTCCTAATTTACATCATTTTATAATAAAGCAGTAATCTAGTGTGTAAAATGTTTCTTTTAGTTCTGTGAGCTGCTTTAACAAATAAATAAAACCTAAAGGGAACCTCCAATCTTGGCTGGTTGATCAGAAGTACCAGTGACAACCTGAACTTTCAAATGGCATCTTAATTTGGGGAGGTCAGACTTGTAGGACTGAATCCTTAACCTCTTGCGTCTGATACAACCTCCAGGTAGACAGTATCAGAATTAAGAAGCATGCATTGGAAATTAGAAGGAAGGGATCTGGGCACTGTTTTGTCTCTCAGCACAACTATTTCCAGTCTGCTTCTATCTCCATGCTTGTTACTCGCTCCTCCCTGGAGCAGGAGCCTTGGGGACAAGCAGACCACAGGGCAACCCCACCTTATCCTCAGTGCCTGCAGGGCTCCCCATTTGCACATCCAGGTAGTGAGCTGAGGCCTGAGTTTGTAAGTTCAGGGCACTCAGGAACCAGGCAGGCCCATGAAATGTCTGGTTTCACTTTACATGAGAAATATTTGGTTGGCTAGACGCCGTGGTCAGTAAACTGCGGCTCACGAGCCACATGCGGCTTTTTGGCCCCTTGAGTGTGGCTCTTCCTAAGCCTTAGGAGTACCCTAATTAAGTTAATAACAATGTACTTACCTATATAGTTTACGTTTAAAAAATTTGGCTCTCAAAAGAAATTTTAATCGTTGTACTGTTGATATTTGGCTCTGTTGATTAATGAGTTTGCCGACCACTGGAGAGTTAACCGAAAGGTAGAGGTATATTCCCGTTTTTTATTCTCTCGTGTTTAGAACAACCATGTAAGCCATATATCTGATTTATTTTTTATTATTATTATTATTATTATTATTACCACCACTCATGTAGCACTTAATTTAATAGGAAGCCATGTCTAAAGTTTCTGTTTACCCAATAAAATTATACTGAAAAAACCTCATATGTTACTAGTTCAAAGTCCATTTATCCAATGCTTCGATAGGCCAAAACTCATAATATCATAGTTTGGAGTAAGGAAAGGTTTATTGATTGAGGAGGTGCCAACTGTGAAGATGGGAGACCTATTAGTTCCTCAAATCCGCCTTAATAAAGTATAGAGTTCAGGCTTCTTTTATGTCAAGGGAAGGGGAAATGGGAGGGGCAAGAGATGACTGACTACCGTAGACATCTAGGCACCAGCAGGCGTCTGAGGTAGATGTGCTAGTTGATGTGAGTCTGGTTAAAAGGCTCCTGAAATCTTTGATATACAATGCATATTTCCCTTATCTTCTCAGGAGAGGCACTTTCTGTTAAGGGACTATTTTTGTAAAACTCAAGCTGAAAGCAGAATTGCTCTAATAATTAGCATTTCTACATGCAAGACTAAGAAGAAGCTATTAACCTAAAAGTCATGGGAGCAAAGTAGTCTTGAGCAGCATGGAGTCAAGATGTCCAAGCATTTCATTCTGTTACACATGTGCTTTTAGTGACTTTGGTGCTGAGTATGTTTGCTACTAAACCAACAATAAGGTCATCAGCTTGTAGCTTTAAGTCTTCATGATCTACTTTACTTCAGATATCAAAAGCTTCTTAATATTTGGTTTCCATAGTCAACAGTCTCTCCTCAGCTACCATATCAGTTTCAGTTCAGGTAAAAAAAGCTGTCTCCTGAGGCTTAATGCCCAAGTATATAGATGGTTACTTTGGCCATGTTCTTATATAAACAGATGAAGACAGCTGACAACATTAGCCACTTCACCTGTCATCTCGTTTTTCTAGGGCACTTGCTTCCCTGAAAATTACTTATGTTTGATCTATTAATCCATGGCAACCACTTAACACAGCTGCACCAAGTGTGTCTCCAGGATGGTCAGTTGTTTATTCTCCTTTACTGTTCTATTTTGGGAGTGGTGTGGACTTTTGACTCTGCTCAATTGAGCTCTTGCCTCCCTCAAGTTACTAATGGTGGCTTGTAAAAGAGTTGACCACTTGTCCTTGATCTTTAGAAGAAAAAAATAAATTCTGCTTATTTACCCAAACTGCATCATTCCTCATCTTTAAATTCTGAAAGATTAAAAATAGGAAACGTTAATACCATACTGTAGCAATACATGCACTGATTTAAAAAATCCAAAAAGTACAGAAAAACATAAAAAATAAACACTAGACTTCATTTTCCTCTTCCTTACCCTGTCCATCTGCTCTTATAGTTCTTGAAAACATTTCTATTTTTGCTCCTGTTGATTACCTCAATAACTCTATTATGTTTTTGCATTTATTCTTTGACCTGTCTGTCCATTTTTATCAGCTCTTTTCTTAAGCATAGCTTTATTGGTTTGTAATGTACATACCATAAAATTCAGGTTTTTTTAAGTGTATGATAAAATACATTTTAGCAAATTAGAGAGTGATATAAGCACCACCAGAATTTAATTTTAGAACATTTTATCTCTCCAAAAAGGTCCCTCCTGGCCATTTGCAGTCACCTCAAATTTTTAGTCTCAGACCCAGGCAATCCTTATTCTATTTTGTGTCTCTATAAATTTGCCTATTCTGGTCATTTCACAGAAATGGAAGTGACCAGTCAATTTAAGATAATATTTATTGACTTGATGATATGAAAGATAACGATTTATTTTATTTATAAAACTATCTCTCCCCACTCCCATTTCTCTCAATTTTTGAGAATTCCATATTATTTTTTAAATTCCTATGTTGGGTATTTTTGCCATTTTAAGCAACATACTTCCATTTTTAATTTTTTTTTCTTCATCAACTTTTGTGATACTTTTGCTTCCCTTTCCCCATAGAAATGTCTTGTGCTTTTCATTCTTTTTCCTTTCTCTTGTTCACTGTTGACTTCTGATAACTTCTGACAGATATGCCTTTATTTTCTATTATTAAGGCTGATAATATTTTATATTTTATTCTGCAACTATAATTAATTCTTATAGTTAATCATCAGTGTCTACAGGTTGATTTCAAAAGAGAAAGCTAAGAGTAACCTTTATGAGTTTGTAAATATGGCTCCATGCTGAGTCAATTGCTGGGATATTTCCTTCCCTTCGTGTCCAATGCAAAACTGTGCCAATGCTCCAAGGGGGATGTTGCTCATGTCAGAGATGGAAGACCCCCTTTCTGTATCCTTCATAAAATGCTCAAAATTTCACCCCAGTGTAATAAATGTCATACTTGAGCCATTGCTTTATACCATTTCAGTTTTCCCCTAGAAATTTAAATTATGTTTTATCCTCCTTGTTGGAAAAAGAATAATACACCTTCATCATATCCAAAAATTTATCTGCCTATCACACTAACTACATGAAGTCCTCCTTTTCCCAGAATCTTTAATTGTTCTAACTTTAAGTGGGATTTCTCTGAGTCCAATGCATGAGCTGTCATGAGTATTTTGTTCGCTATGTCCCTGAATCCTAAGTTAACCTCCATAATGTGCTCTTTCTTGGTTTTCTCCTTCACTTGACTGGAATATATTCTCTAATAAATTCCTGGGGGGAAAATAAGATGTGTGAGAGGTGAACTTCCTAATATTACATAAAATGTATTTATTTCTCTTTCACAGTTCATTGCTTGTCTGAGCCTATTAATGAACTTTCAAAATCATTTTTCCTCTGAAATTGAAGGCATTGCTTCAGTGTTTTCTAACATAGTGTGTCGCTGATGAGAAAAGATCTGATGCCAGCTGAATTCTTACTCCTTAATTGATGGTCTGTTTTTCCTCTTTGAAATATTTTTAGATCTACTTATTGTTACTGTTCTGAAACTTCACAAACACAAGTCTCAGGCCTTTTACTTTCTTTTATCCTGCTTGGAATTCAATAGTCCCATTCAATCTGAAGACAACAACATTTCAGTTCTGAAAATGTTTTGTCCTCCTCATACTTTAAAAAATTATTTCCCTCTCTTAATTATTTCTTTTTAGAACTCCTGCTAGTCAGATATTGAACCTCCTGGATTGGATTGCCTTTTTCTCTTAGTTCTTTTAAAATACTTTCCCATCTCACTTACTCTTTACACGCCCCCTCCCCCCATTTTGTGTACTTATTATTTTTATCAACTTTGAAATTATTTCTTTTGAAAAATATATTTTTTTGCAATCGTATTTTTCATTTCCAAATGTTTTTTGGTTCTCTTTCTTTTTCAATTCATTCTGTTCTTATACTTACATTTTAAAGTAAAAAACTGCTTGAAACAGAAAAATGTTTTAAACTTTTCTTCTTAAATCTCTAACAATTCATTTAAACTTTCCTTTAACATTCTCTTCTGTTCTCTGACCTCCCCCCCCGCCTTGTAGAGTCACTTGCTCTATTTTCTTTGACTGTTTTAGACTTTAACTTTCCTCATACAGTAATTCTTATTCATTAAATGCATCTGTGAATGAATAAATGAATGAATGAAATGGATTATTCTCACTAGCTAGTGTGGGATTGCCTGGCTGTTGTTTAAATAGGTCCACTTTTCTTGCAAGACACTCACTTGAATGGGAAGTTTGACTGGAGCTCATGTTTGTGACAGAGCTTTGTTCAGGAAATTGCTACTTACAGTGTGCTCAGGAGATTGGTACTGGTCTGCAAACCATTTATTACTGGTCCACAATGAGATAAATATGGAAGTTTGGAATACTCATGTAGATACTTTTGTAACATCTTTACACATTGCTGAGAAACCCAAGATGGCATGCTTAATGTCAGCAAATATGGTTTTACATCTAAATTTTGTATAGAAGTCTATTTTGATGATTCAGCTACAATGACAGGAAAATATTTTACCCACATTGAGGAGATTGTGACAGAATTAGATAATGTACTACTTAGTTCATGGAGACTTTCTCTCTTTAAAAAAATCAGTCCAACTAAATTGTGCCTTGAGATAAAATTTGAATTATGAAAAGGCAATGTGTTATATTTAAGATTATTTTATTTATATTAGTGATAATATGGAAGTTGGTTATGAACAACTATTGATGCTTGCTGAGATATGGTTATAAAGGTGAAAATTATGTTAAAAATGTTTGCAATAAATAATGAACTCTTTGTCTTTCTGCAAGATAAGAAACAATTGTAGTCTCCATTTTTAAAAGATATGAATTGGCAGTCAGTCTTGCTAATTTTTCAATATCTTTTATAATTTAAAAATGCTCACCAGACTTTTATGCAAGCAAGGAAACTAACATGATTTCAATGTCACATAATATTAAAGAACGAAAATGATATTTAGATTCTTGGAAGAACAGAGTTTATATATAGAGTGTTGTGAAATGTACCATACCTTATGGTCAATGAAGTTGGAGATATTGATATGGCAGATCTGTTAAAATGTATCATCAAACGCCTTAAAATTTGATACAAGATTATGAATTTTGTTTTCTACAAAAAGGAAATTCATAGGTCCAGAATCTATTTCTTTTATCAAAGAATTTAAGTTTAACTAAAATTTAAGAATACATTATTAAAACTGGCTACTAATGAATGGTGGGATATAAATTTTGAAAATATAGCATCATCTTATTTTGAATTAAAGTTAAAAATTAATATTCTGATATTATTAAATTTCTTTAAAATCTGTTCTTACACTTCCTCAAAATATTTCTGTGAAGCCAGTTTTGTACTGCACAGGTTATTAAAACGAAACAGAAACAAGTGGTATTAATGGAAATGGTAGAGCAAGGACACCCCCAGGCCGGTACCACAAACTGAATTTACAAGCTCCCATTTCCTCTGAGCTCCAGTGCTGTGTGAGGCTCTGGGGGACCCAGACACATACAGGGAGAAACTGGACTGTCTGGCATCAGGGCAAGAACTCAGGGGAGGCTTTCTTCCAGATGGAGGTGTTCGCAGCAGTCAATGTTCCCATGCTGGGACCTCCCTGGTGCAGGGCTGACTGGCAGCCATTTCTGTTTGCTCTGCCCTAGTGATTCCCTGAGACCCTGCCCCACCCAATTTACAACCCCACCCAAGCTGTGCATAGTGGCTTTTGCATATGAATGGTATGCCCTTTCTCAGGCTAAAACTTTGTCAAACAAGCTGCAGCTGGGTCAGGGAACCCCAAACCTATCAATAAAAGCCCCAAGAACTAGCACCAGCACCAGCCTGCCATGCTTCACAGCTGGACCTCATCTAGGCACTTCCAAACCTGATAGAAAGAGGAGGAATCTGCAGATCTCTCTGTAGCTCCTGCTGAGTGGCCCCAGGCAGTGGCTGACTTTGCACCTCCTTGGAGATCCAAGAGCCAGTGTACCCAGTGGTCAGTGTGAGACCATACCAGATTATAACTCTTCACATCCATAAGCGACACACTCAAGGGGCAGACTCAGTGAGCATCAAAGCCCCACTGAAGCAAGTCCTGCTCCATAGGGGTGTCTCCTGCACAGCAGGTCTCCCACTGTAGTTGCAGCTGTCCCCACAGCCAGTTGGCCTGGAATTCAATTCCTCCCAGTGACACCAACAGCAATCAAGGCTCAACTGCAACAAAACTGTGCACACAGCCCACAAAGGGGTGCACCAAGAGTGTCCACCTCAGGTGACTGGGGAGGCTGAGCCACTGGGTCCTATAGGACACCTACTACACAAGGCCATTCTACCAACTCAAGGAGACTTAGCAGCTACCCAATACATAGAAACAAACACAGGAAAGCAGCCAAAATGTGGAGACAAAGAAACATGTCACAAATGAAAAAAAATGGAAGAAAGCAAACTATTCTAAATCTGTGGATATAGAGTTCAAAAACCACAGTTATAAGGTTACTCAAGAATCTTCCAGAATCCTCCAAGGAACTTAGTGAGACTTTCAAGGAACTTAGGGAGAATGCCAAAAAAATGGAAAAGGAGCAGTTAGAAATTAAGCATACACTGACTGAAATAAAGAATAACATACAGGGGATCCAAGATGGCGGCAGACAGGAAGGCAGGCTGCAAGATAGTGTGTGAGTAGGAGAGCGAAAGGAGAGTGTGTGGACATGTGGGGAGTGTCTATACTTGTGAGGGACACCTATATTCCACAGAACTGTTGGGGACTGGCGGACCAGATTCCCCTGGCTGGGCAGCCTCTACTGCTGAAATCTCTCCCAGAGAGGCTGGCTCTGCTGCAGAGACTGTGCCGTCTTAAAGGGGAAGCAGCTGTGATCAGAAGCCCAGCCTTACCTTCAACCCGGGAGACCTTGGATACCTCCCGGGACCCTACACCCACAACGCCCAGTGACCAGCTGCCTCAGCTGCAAACGTACAAACACCGAGACTCCAGCCTCCCTGTCCGAGGGCACTTAAAATGTTTGTCCAGGAGGAGACAAAGCGGTACCAAATACGCGTACAGGACCTGCACCTTCTCACAGAGCAGATTGAAGGAACAGCTGTATCAAACAACATCCACCCGGAATTGGTGAATTAAACACAGCTGGTGAGGCAATCTGTGGACAGAAAGGTCAGAGATTGCCTGGAGAGAGGTGAGAGCTGGGATCCAGGCTGGAGGGAGAAACGCGTGCAGCGGGGACTAGAGTCTCAGAGAGAGACTGCACCCCACAAAATCTACAGCCGTTGGGGTCAGTGTAGCCCTCGTATGTGGAAGGGGGTCCACAGGGCTGCTGACAGAAGAGGAATCTAGATATAAGCCCACGGCCATGGGAAACTATGCCCAGAAAGGCAGCCTGAAGTTCTATACCGGCCGCGCAGTGCCTGGGGAAAAAGATACGAGTCAGTGCGGTTCCTTTGTCCTTTTTTTTTTTTTCCTCCTTGCTTTTGCTTGCTAAGTCCAGTACATAGGACCTTCCAGTTAAAAACACTCAAACGAGACTGCAGGGGAAAGTTGATTTTGTGGAAACTGGGGATCAGAATAAGAAGAGATGAGCAGGAAACCAGCTCTGGGTCAGCCCATCCCTCCAACCCAGTATTAAGTGCGGCAGGGAAAGAAGAATCTAAACACTGGGTAGAGGGGCCATTTAGTCCCAGAAATTAATACAGAAACATTGCTACCCAGGGGTTGTGTCAGAAATTGACACCTGTGTAAATACAATTGAAGGCAGGCAGAGAAACAAAGTGAGCCTGCTTGAAAACAGGGTTGTGGCTTATGACACAGAGGAGAGGTGGATGGCATGGAACTTCAACACTGTGCTGACTATGTGACAGGAAACAGATGTGCCAGGCAGAACAGTAGAGGAAGTGAACGACCTTCACTACTTCACTTTTTTATTTTTTATCTTTTACTTAAGAAACTAAAATTTTTTTCTCATTTGATTTTACTTTTTTTATTATTATATTTTTATTTTTAATTATTATTATTACTACTATCATTTTCCCTTTTTTAGTTTTATTTTTTCTTTATTTTATTTTATTTTATTTTATTTTATTTTATTCTGGGGTTAGTGTTCTACATTCTACTTTTATTTTTATTTTAGCATTATTTTACTCTATCTCAATTTTTCCTTTATGCCAATACTCTCTTCCTCACTTTTCCCCTTTTTCATCCTGGTTCTCTTACCCTGTTCCTGCTTTAGTTTTTCTCTATCCTTTCTTTTTACTCCCTGTTGAACATTGATCTTTCTCATATATCTAATTCCTTCTCCCCTGCTCCAAGTCCATGCACACTTCTCTCTTCTCTTTCTTCACTAGCCAAATTTTATTTCCTTTTTTTCCTTTTCCTTTCTTTCTGTCTTGCTGTTGTTGTTTGATTGATTGTTTGTTTGTTTATTTTCTTTTTTTCTGCTTTGTTTTTTGCTTCTGTTTTTCCTCTCTTCGCTTGCTCTTTTCTTCTACTAATAGCTTAATTAATTCCAATCACCAACTCAGGCTTATGTCCTATCTATTCTAATTTTCCAATAATAGGTGAATAAATAGATAGATAGATAGATTAAAGAAAGGGGGAAATTTTATATATATACCGGGCCTCTAGTATAATTTTCTTTTATATATATACTAGAGGCCCGGTGCATGAAATTTGTGCAGGGGGGGAGCTCCCCTCAACCCAGCCTACACCCTCTACAATCTGGGACATCCCTCTCACAATCTGGGACCACTGGCTCCTAACTGCTCACCTGCCTGCCTGCCTGATAGCCCCTAACTGGCTCCCCTGCCAGCCTGATCACCCCTAACTGCCTCTGCCTGCCTACCTGATTGCCCCTAACTGCCCCCCCTGCCAGCCTGGTCGGCCCTCACTGGCCTCCTCTGCCAGCCTGATTGCCCCTCACTGCCCCCCCCGCCCACCAGCCTGGTTTCCCCACACAGCCTGCTGTACAGTCGTTTGGTCGTCCCTCACTAACCCCCCTGCCTGTCTGGTTGCCCCATGCAGCCCGATGCTCAGTCATTTGGTCATCCCTCACTAACCCACCTGCCAGCCTGGTTGTCCCACGCAGCCTGTTCGGTCAACTGTTCGGTTGTGACGGCCCCTGGCTCTTTATATATATGGATTTTTGATATATATATTTCTTTTCTATGTTTTTGTATTTTGTTTTTACTTTTCTTCTTCTACACTCATTCTCTTTCTACCTCCTCTGTACTGAATTGTGGCCATTTCCCCATTCATTCAATTCCTTGACCTTACCTTCTGGAAATAAGCTCTGCCTCCTCAGATTCAGTTCGGTGTTAGTTGTTTGGGTGTTTACTGTTTGAATTTTTTGATTTAGTTGTTGTTTGTCATTTGCATTTATCTCAGAGAGTTTGTTGTTTGCATTTTTTTGATTAGCTGTTGGTTTTTTGGAGTTTTCTCTCCATATACATATATTGTCCCCCCCTTCTTTATTCTTCTCTTTCTTTTCTCTCTGACATTTTTTTTCCTTTCTCAATATCATTTTTGCACTCTTTTCTCTCCCCTAATTCTCTTTTCTCTGGTGCTCACCTTTATTTGGGGTTATTGGTATTGTGAATACATTTGTGTTTTGTTCCCTGTGTATCGTGTCTTTTTGTGATGTATTTTGTGCCTTTAAGTCAATACAGGAGAGAGAGAGAGAGAGATACATAACCAGACACCCTGAGAGGAGCAAACATGGGGAGACAAAGAAAAAGCCCCCATACAAAAAAAAAAAAGAGGAATCACCAGAAAAGGAAGTAAATGAAATTTAGGTAAGCAATATGTAAGAGAAAAAATTCAAAGCAATGGTCATAAGCACACTAAAAAGGATGGAAGACAAATTCAACAATATGTGTAAGAACTAAGAGGATATTAAGAACCAAGAAGAATGAAAAATGACATTGCTTCAATAAAGAACACAATACAAAGCATCAACAGTAGACTAGAAGAAATGGAGGACTGCTTCAGTGAGCTAGAAGACAAGGTACAAAAAAATACCCAAGCAGAACAGATGAGCAGAAAGAACAGGGAAGGAGAACAGCAACTGGAAAAAAAACCATAAAAAACTGGAGGAGAGAAATGGAGGACTCGCTTTAGTGAGCTAGAAGACAAGGTACAAAAAAATACCCAAGCAGAACAGATGAGCAGAAAGAACAGGGAAGGAGAACAGCAACTGGAAAAAAAACCATAAAAAACTGGAGGAGAGCCTAAGGGAACTTTGGGACAACGTGAACTGAAACACCATCAACATAATTGGGGTCCCAGAAGGAGAGGAAACTGAGCAAGGAATAGAAAACCTGGTTGAAGAAATAATGACAGAAAACTTCCCTAATATCGGGTAGAAGAAAAACTCACACAACTCCAAGGAGCTCACAGAGTCCCAAACAAGATGAACCCCAAAAGACCGACACCAAGACACATTATAATTAAATTGGCAAACATCAACAACAAAGTAAGAATCTTAAAGGCTGCCAGAGAGAGACAGAAAGTTACCTACAAGGGATCTCCCATCAGACTATCGATGGATTTCTCAACAGAAACACATCAGGCCAGAAGGGAATGGAATGAAATATACAAAGTCATGCAAAGCAAGGATCTGAATCTAAGAATACTGTACCCAGCAAGGCTATCAATCAAAATTGAGGGTGAAATCAGAAGCTTCACAGACAAAAAAGGACTCAGGGAGTTTATTATCACCTAACCAGCAATGCAAGAAATTGAAAGGGTCTGCTGTAAAAAGAAGAAATAGGAAGGGAAGAAGGAACACAGGCATAAAGAATAAAAATGATGACAAACAAGTACCTATCAATAATAACTTTAAATGTAAATGGATTAAGTGCCCCAATCAAAAAACATAGGGTAGCTGATCAGATAAGAAAAGATGACCCATATATCTGTTGTCTACAGGTGACCCACCTCAGAAAAAGGACTCACACAGACTGGTGGGGAAGGGATGGTAAAAAGTTTCTCAGGTGAATGGAAATTAAAAAAAAGCTGGGGTATCAATACTTATATCTGACAAATTAGACCTCAAAGTGAAGGCCATAACAAGAGATAAGAAAGGCCACTTCAAATACTAAAGGGAGAAATTTGATAAGAAGATAGAACTCTGGTAAACATATAGGCACCCAATGCAGGAGCACCCAAATACATTAAAAAATTCTGGAGGATATCAAGGGAGAGATTCACAGCAATACGATCATAGTAGGGGACTTTAATACCCCACTAACATCACTGGATAAGTCCTCTAAACAAAAAATCAGGATAGAAACATCAATCCTAAATGACTCGCTAGATCAGATGGATTTAATTGGCATCTTCGGAACATTTCACCCCCTAGCCACAGAATATACATTCTTCTCAAGTACACATGGGTCATTTTCAAAGATAGACCACATATTGAAACACAGGCAAAGTCTCTTAAAATTCAAGAAGACAGAAATCATATCAAGCATCTTCTCAGGTCACAATGGCATAAAATTAGAAATCAACTACAATGAAACTAATGAAAAAAACCCCAAACACCTGGAGGCTAAAAGCATGCTATTAAACAATTATTGGGTTACCAAAGAGATCAAAGAATAAATAAAAAGCATCATGGCAACAAATGACAATGAAAACATAACGGTCCAAAACCTATGAGACACATTGAAAGCAGTCTTGAGAGCGAAGTTCAAAGCTCTACAGGCCTACCTCAAAAAACAAGAAAAATAGTAATAAATTATCTAACCCTACAACTCAAAGAGATAGAAAGACAGCGTCAAGAAAAGCCCAGCATAAGCAGAGGAAAGGAAATAATAAAGATCAGAATGGAAATAAATGACATAGAGACCAAAAAAACAATACAAAAGAACACCAAAACCAAGAGCTGGTTCTTTGAAAGGATAAAAAAGATTGATGAACCTCTAGCCAGGCTCACCAAGAAGCAAAGACAGAAGACCCAAATAAACAGAATCAGAAATGAAAGAGGTGAAGTAACAACGGACCCCACAGAAGTACAAAGGATTGTGAAAAAATACTATGAACAACTCTATTCCAACAGAGTGGACAACCTAGATGAAATGGACATATTCTTAGAAAAATACAAGCTTCTGTACTAGCCATTGCGATCAGACAAGAAGAAGAAATAAAAGGCATCCAAACTGGAAAAGAAGAAGTAAAACTGTCCTTATTTGCAGATGACATGATACTGTACATAGAAAACCCTAAAGACTCCATCAAAAAATTATTAGACTTAATAAATGAATTCAGCAATGTAGCAGGATACAAAATCAACGCCAAGAAATCTATGGCATTTCTTTACACAAATAGTGAACTTTCAGAAAGGGAGACTAAAAAAGCAATCCCATTTACCATCGCACCAAAAAAATTAAGATACCTAGGAATAAACTTAACTAAGGAGGTAAAAGACTTACATGCGAAAAACTACAGGACACTGAAAAAAGAGATAGAGGAAGACATAAACAGATGGAAGAACATACCGTGTTCATGGATTGGTAGAATCAACATCATCAAAATGTCCATACTACCCAAAGCAATCTATAGATTCAATGCAATCCCCATTAAATTACCAATGGCATATTTCACAGATCTAGAACGAACGTTTCAAAAATTCATCTGGAATGAAAAAAGACCTCGAATAGCTACAGCAATCCTGAGAAAGTGGGATCTCAATACCAGATATCAAGCTGTATTACAAAGCCACTGTTCTTAAAACAGATTGATACTGGCACAAGAACAGACATATAGATCAATGGAATAGAATAAAGAACCCAGAAATCGACCCAAACCACTATGCCCAATTAATATTTGACAAAAGAGGCAAAAGCATACAATGGAGTCAAGACAGTCTCTTCAATAAATGGTGTTGGTAAAATTGTACAGATACATACAAAAAGATGAAACTAGACCACCAACTCACACCATACACAAAAATAAACTCAAAATGGATAAAGGACTTAAACGTAAGACGGGAAACCATAAAAATACTAGAGGAATCCACAGGCAGCGAAATTGCAAACATATGCTGAAGGAATTTCTTCTCTGATACTGCTCCTAGGGCAATGGAAACTAAAGAGAAAATAAACAAATGGAACTACATCAAAATAAAAAGCTTTTGCACAGCAAAGGAAACCATCAACAAAACAACAAGAAAGCCCACTGCATGGGAGAACATATTTGCCAACTATATCACCGATAAGGGTTTAATCTCCAACATTTACAGGGAACTCATGCAACTTAACAAAAGGAAGATAAACAATCCAATCAAAAAATGGGCAAAGGACCTAAATAGACACTTTTCAAAAGAGGACATTCAGAAGGCTGAAAGACATATGAAAACATGCTCAAAGTCACTAATTATACAAGAGATGCAAATCAAAACAACAATGTGGTATCTTCTCACACCTGTCAGAATGGCTATCATCAACAAATCAACAAACAACAAGTGCTGGCGAGGATGTGGAGAAAAAGGAACCCTTCTGCACTGCTGGTGGGAATGCAGACTGGTGCAGCCACTGTGGAGAACAGTCTGGAGCTTCCTCAAAAAACTAAAAATGGAACTCCCATTTGACCCAGTGATCCCACTTCTAGGAATATATCCCAAGAAGCCAGAAACACCAATCAGAAAGGATATATGCACCCCTATGTTCATAGCAGCACAATTCACCATAGCTAAGATTTGGAAACAGCCTAAGTGCCCATCAGCAGATGAGTGGATTAAAAAACTGTGGTACATCTACACAATGGAATACTACGCTGTGGTAAAAAAAGAAGGAACTCTTGCCATTTGCAACAGCATGGATGGAACTGGATAGCATTATGCTAAGTGAAATTAGCCAGTCAGAGAAAGATAAATACCACATGATCTCACTCATTTGTGGAATATAGAGAACAACATAGACTGATGAACAGGGACAGACCCAAAGACAGAGAAACAGCAATCAGACTATCAATCCCCAGAGGAAAGTAGGGGAGGGTGGGGGTAAGGGGAAGAGATCAACCAAAGGACTTGTATGCATGCATATAAGCCAAACAAATGGACACGGATAACAGGGGTTGAGAGTATGAGTGTGTGTGGGGGGGGAGCGAGGGGGGAAGGTTGGGGATTAATGGGGGGATGAGGACACATTTGTAATACCCTAACCAATAGAGAAATTAAAAAAAAGAAAAATACAAGCTTCCAAAACTCAGTCAGGAAAAATAAAAAAACCTGAATAGGCCAATAACTACTGAAGAAATTGAAGCAGTGATCAAAAATCTTCCAGCAAACAAAAGCCCTGGTCCAGATGGTTTTACAGGGGAGTTCTACCAAGCATTCAAAGAAGAACTAAATCCTATTCTCCTCAGACTATTCCAAAAAATTCAAGAGGAAGAAACACTTCCAAGCTCTTTCTATGAAGTCAGCATTACCCTAATTCCAAAACTAGATAAAGACACCACAAAAAAAGAGAATTACAGGCCAGTATCCTTGATGACCATAGATGCTAAAATCCTCAACAAAATTCTAGCAAATCGGATTCAGCATTACATTAGAAAGATCATGTACTATGACCAAGTGGGATTTATCTGGGGATACAAGGATGGTACAATATCTGCAAATCAATAAATGTAATACATCACATAAACAAATTGAGAGACAAAAATCACATAATCAAATCAATTGATGCAGAAAAAAGCATTTGAGAAAATCCAACATCCTTTCTTGATAAAAACTCTCAGCAAAGTGGGAATAGAGGGATCATACCTCAACATAATAAAAGCCTTATATGACAAACCTACAACCAACATCATAATGGGCAAAAACTAAACTCATTTCCCCTGTGATTGGGATCAAGACAGGGATGCCCACTTTTACCACTCCTGTTCGATATATTATTCTTTTTTATTATTTTTATTTATTGTCTTGGTATTGTGATCCCTCCAACTTTGTTCTTCTTTCTCAGGATTTCTGTGGTACATCTACACAATGGAATACTATGCCACTATAAAAAAGAAGGAACTTTTACCATTTGAAACAGCATGGATAGAACTGGAGAGCATTATGCTAAGCGAAATAAGCCAGTCAGAGAAAGATAAATATCACATGATCTCACTTATATGTGGGATATAATGATCAACAAAGCTATCATTTAGAATTGAAGGCCAGATAAAGAGCTTCACAGCAAAGCTACCCAGCAAAGCTATCATTTAGAATTGAAGGCCAGATAAAGAGCTTCATAGACAAGAAAAAGCTAAAGGAGTTCATCACCACCAAACCAATATTATATGAAATGCGGAAGGGTATTCTTTAAGAAGAGGAGGCAGAAGAAAAAGGTATAAAAAGATCAAATGAATAAAAAAATCTGATGAACAGAATAAACTGGTGAATGGAATAGAATAACGGGCATGGAAATGGAACAGACTGACGATTCTCAGAGGGGGTGTAGGGGGTGCGGGAAGAGATTAGACAAAGATCTTATATGCATGTATGCATTACCTATGGACACAGACAATAGGGTGGTGAGGGCCTGGGGTGGGGTGGGAACTGGGTGGAGGGAAGCTATGGGAGGAAAAAAGATGGACATCTTTATTAATCTCAACAATAAAGATTATTTTTTTAAAAAAAGAATGAATGTGGACCCCCTACTTTACACTGTATCCAAACATTAACTCAAAATGCATAAAATAGCTAAATTTAAGAGCTAAACTATAAAAATTTTAGAAAAAAAAGTATGAAATCTTCATGATTTGGGGCTAGGCAATGGTTTCTTAGATATGACCCCAAATGTAATTGAAGACAAACAGACAAATTGCACTTCAGCAACGTTGGAAACTTTTGTACATCAAAAGAAACTATCAAGAAAGTAAAAAAAAACCAAAAAAAAAAACCCGCAGAATGGGAGAAAATATTTGTAAATCATGTGTCTGATCAGGGCCTAACACCCAGGATATATAAAGATCTCTTACAACTCAATGTTAAAAAAGCATATAACACAGTTTAAACATAGGCAAATGATTTGAATAGATATTTTATCAAAAAAAACATACAAATGGTCAAACACATATAAAAAGATGCTCGATATCATTAGTCATTAGAAAAATGCAAAGCAAAGCCACAATGAGATACCATTTCACACATACTAGAGTAGCTATCTACACTAATAAAAGAGAAACATGCAAATTAACCATCACTCCACCACTCCACCACTCTGCTACACCCACCAGCCAATCAGAGTGACTATGCAAATTAACCCAACAAAGATGGTGGTTAATTTGCATACGCAGGCACGGAGCGAAGACTAAAGATGACTGAAGATGGCGGTGGCCACGGAGCTGGAGCAAGCAGGAGGCTTGGGTTGCTCCAGGCGATGGAGGAAGCCAAGCTTCCCGCCGGCCCTGGACTCCACTCAAGGAGGGGCTGGGGGCCTGGGTCCCAGGTGCCAGAGGAAAACCGGTGCCGGCAGCCAGGGGAAGGAAGGCCTATTGCGTGAATCTTCATGCAATGGGCCACTAGTAGTAATAATAATTTTAAAAGGGAAATAACAAGTGTTGGTGAAAATGTGGAGAAATTAGAACTTTCATAAATTGCTGGTGGGAAAGGAAAATGATTGAATCATTGTGGAAAGCAATTGGTAGTTTCTGAAAAAGTTAAACACAAATTTAGAATATAATCCAGCAATTCATTCATAAGGATATATCCAAGAGAATTGAAACTGTATGTTGACACAAAACTTGTATATTAATGTTTATAATAACATTGTTTATAGCAGTCAATACGTGGAAACTCAATTGTCTATCAACAGATGAACAACTGAACAAATGTGGCATATCCACATAATGGGATATTATTCAGCCATAAATGGAATGAAGTACTGATACATGTTACAACATGAATTAACTTTTAATACATTATGCTAAGTGAAAGAAGCCAGACCAAAAAAGGCCCATAATGTATTAGCCCATTTATTGAAATGTCCGTAATAGACAAATTTGTAAAGACAGGAAGTAGATCAGTAGTTACCAGAGGCTGGGGGAAGAGAGATTAGGGAATGACTGCTAGTGAGTATGAGGTTTCCATTTGGACGGATGAAAATGTTCTGGAACTAGTGCTGATGGTTGCACAACTCTGTGGACACACTAAAAACCACTGTGTTGTACACTTTAAAATGGCACATTTTGCAGTATGTAAATTATATCTCAAAAATTAAAGATACATGGCAATAGTTTAGGTATATATTACCCTCCATGAATAGCACTATCAATAATCCAATATGGATTAAATAAATTAAAAAGCAAAAATCAGGCTCATTTTTTTACAATAAGAACTTTCAATGTTTTTATACATGATGTTCGTCCAAAGCTTACAGGTTTTTTGCATGGAGGCAGTCACTATTTCCTTCATAACCTCTAGTTACAATTGCAGAATGACAGAAACTTATCCTATATAATAAAAGCTTAATATGCAAATTGACTGAACGGTGGAACAACGGGTCGCTATAATGTGCACTGACCACCAGGGGGCAGACGCTCAACACAGGAGCTACCCCCAGCCCGCAGGCCCCCACTGGTGGCAGTGGGGGGGGCGGGGCCAGTGAGCGGGCAGCACCAGGCCAGCCAAGGTGGGTGCCAGCGGGGGCCCCCCAATCGCCCCACAGATCGGCCCTGATTGCCAGCCAGGACTAGGGACCCTACCCGTGCACGTATTTCGTGCACTGGGCCTCTAGTTAATGTTAATAATAATCCTCTATTTTAATTTTCTATATGCACACCTTCAACAAATGTGCATCATTTTTCTAATTCTTTTTTTCCTATTTTAATTTGGTTCTGGTTATATTGATTAAAATGCAATCTTGAGTCTCCTGGATCTAATAAAACACTTTGGCTTGTACTTTATATGTCTTTGCCTTTGCAATTTTATTTTTCTAGTAATTCATTTCTATTGTATTTTTAAGTAATAGTCTGTAATAGATTAAAAAAAATTTTTTTTGAAAGGGACTATTCTTCCACCACAGATCATTTGAGGAGCCCCAGCATGACCTGGGCTGGAGTCAATCCTGACTTCATGATGCTGGAAGGAGTACTGTGTAATGAAGTACTTATGACATTTACATCTTCCTAAGTAAACTGGTAGTCTGAGACCTGAGACTCTACAGACCTCCCTAGGGGAGATGAGGTCCATCTCCAGTGTCCACAATTACATTCTGGGCTCCAGCTCACTTTGCTGCCCTTGCTATCTGTTTTCTGTCCTTTGGAAATTTGTTGGAATGTCTCCTCTACTGTTATCCCTCCTCCTTGCTTTCTTTGTTGTATGAGTTTATTCCACCCAGCTCCCCTGTAGTGACAGACGAAGGGAAATGTCTTCCATACAAGATGAATTTAGCCTCTGAAACACAAGAGGTCCTGCACATAGGAAGCACCCACAACCGGAGTGCCATGCCCTTCGTGCATCACCTGCTTCCAGCTCTGCCTCTGGGTGATCACAAACCAGTACAACAACCCATCTGGCCTCTTCTCCAGCTTCAACAGCACCTTGGAGTCAAAGACAGCCAGTGGACCAGAGACAAATGGCAGAGCCTTAGAGCATTCTCAATCTCCAAGTGGACTTGTCATCAACAAAGAATCTGAAGTGTACAAGATGCTTCTGGAGAAAACAGGAGTTCAATGAGCCCCTGAAACAGTCCACTTCATTCTTGGTTTTGCAAGAAATCCTGGAGTCTGAGGAGAAAGGGGATCCCAACAAGCCCTTGGGACTCAGAAGTGTTGAGGCTCCCATCACCAAAGTGGCTACATGGATTGGAAATGCCAAGAAGATGCCCACATATGACAAATGTGTTTGTGAAGCTGTGGGACTGTCACCACCATCCTGAGTGTTATGTATGAACCGACTGTAGCACAAACCTGTAACAGAAGGGCATCAGGATGCTAGAAGGAGTACTATGTAATGAAGTATTTATGACAGACTTACATTTTCTTAAGTAAACTAGTATAGTTTCTTTTACGAAACCCACTTTTAATATTATTTTTAATTGTGGCAATGTTGGCCTTCCACATGCTCTGGAGGAGGTGGGGAGGGGCCTGAGAGAGGGGTGACTGACACAGCTGTCACATAGACAGATTCAATCATTCTTCATTTCTTTGCAGAAGATCAAAACTACTGTAAAAAGCACCCTCGAGAGTGGATCTCACAACCAGAAGGCTATAACGTGGTCACCGTTTTCCCCAGGTGAACCAGTAGATCTGCACCAAAGCACTGTTCTCCAACTAGCCCCTGCTCAACTTGTTCTCTCATGCTCTGGCCTCTCTTCTCTTGAAGTTCTTGCTTACTTTGGTTTTATCCCTGCTCATTAAAAGTCACACCCGCCTGTGTTTGCTAACTGACTCGCACTGTTGTGTGATGCTTTGATCATAAATGGAAGATTGTTTTGTTCAGTGCCCCTTTACCAGCATCACTGTGTCTTCTCTGCACCTCAGTTTTCTCTGCTATGAATGGACAGCAGCCAAATTTGCACTAAACAAAATTTAATATGTTTGACATTGATTTGGTTTTCACTCAATAAATTTATAGACTCTAAAGAAAAGACTAATGAAATGAAACATTATTTTTCCACTGATTGCTTACACTTAGGTTTATTTATTTATTTATTAATCATTATTGTTGAAAGTATTACATATGTCCCCTCTTTTCCCCCATTGATCCCCTCCAGCCTGCCCTCACCCCAGGCCTTCACCACCCCATTGTCTGTGCTGATAGGTCACGCATATATGCATACATGGTCTTTGGTAGATTATCTCTGCATTCCCCCCCTCCTCCTGCCTTCCCTCTGAGATTCCACACTCTGCTCCATGCTTCCATGTCTCTGGATTCACTCTGGTCATCAGTTTATTTTGTTAATTAGATTCCACATGTGAGTGAGATCATGTTATACTTGCCTTGCTCTGACTGGCTTATTTCACTTAGCATGATACCCTCCAGGTGCCTCCATGCTGTCTCAAAGGGTAAGAGATTCTTCTTTTTTACTGCTGTGTAGAATTCCATAGTATAAATGTACCACAGCTTTTTTATCCACTCATCTACTGATGGGCACTTGGGCTGTTTCTAGATCTTAGCTAATGTAAATTGTGCTGCTATGAACATAGGGGTGCATACATTCTTTCCAATTGATGTTTTGGGGTTTCTTAGGATATATTTCTAGAAATGCGATCACTGGGTCAAATGGCAGTTCCATATTTAATTTTATGAGGAAATTCCATACTGTTTTCCATAGTGGCTGCACCAATCTGCATTCCCACCAGCAGTGTACTAGCGTTCCCTTTTCTCCACATCCTCACCAGCACTTGTCATTTGTTGATTTGTCGATGATTATGCTTAGGTTTAATACAAATATGTACACGAATACACACTTATAGAGTGTTTGGTCATTACTTGTTTTATAAAATTGGATTTTAATTAATCTTTCTGTGAATCTTGATTTTATTCACTCAATAAAAGTGTTTAGAATTCCTGAATCAATTGGAAAAATCTGGGATTATTTATTTTGTGGATTTATTTATTCATTTTTTTCAGTATGTTTTAGTACAGTCTATCTAGAATGTGAACTATGTATTACTGGGTAATTTCAAGTAACCCACCTCCAAAGCCACCTAACACTAGAATGGTGGTTTTCATACCTAACTGCATACTTAAATTACCTGACGAGCTTTTAAAAATCCCAATCCCAGGCTACATTTCTAATGAATGAAATCAGAATCCCTGGGTTGGGACACAGAAAAAGAAAATTAAATGAAAGTTTCAATGGTTTATAAAGTTTGTGCTAGGCCTAATATTTTCTGATTTTTGTCCATAATTGGTCCAATTGTAAATATTGATGTGTCTATAATCTGCTTGCTACTGGCTAACTGATGGAGTCCAACAGGCATATCAATGACAATGGTACCAAAAGCTAGTTTCTAAGCCTTTATCTTGCTTTTAATCTTACACCAGACTAGAAAGGTCAAGCAGGAAATACAATAACTATTTTAAAAGCAAAGTAATCTGAGACTTTGGAAGGTGAAGTGGCACACCTCTTAACTCCCATCATTTTATTATTTCAATCAATAATAGAGTCTAAAGACCGAACAATAGAACGATGGTGAATATACAAGAAAAGAAATAGGAGCTCATTAACTAATCAGGCCTTATTTCCAAAGAGTAAATATGATTACATTGCTGCCTATTTAAAACCCTTCAATGGATTCTTTATGCCTAAAGGGAGAAAAAATCCAAATTCTTTTGAGTGGCATAAGAGTCCTTTGTGTGGCACAGCTCTGGCCCCTCATTACCTCTCCAGCTGTGTTCCTCAAAAGGCCCCTCATGCTCCCTACTCTCAGCCACGCAAAATGTTTTACAATTCTTCAAAGCCTCTGGCTTTTTCTGTGCCCATGCCTTGGATCAGTGATTTGCTTTTTGTGAAAGGTCCATCTTCCAAGCCCTCTTTCCCTCTTTTCCTCCAACTCTGTTGACCAATTTACTTTTAAAGACTGATTTAGTTCTGAGACCTTCCCTCCTTCCTTCCTGCTTCTAGAGTTCCCCATAAAGCAGTGACCACCCAAAAGGCAGTGACCATTTGCTAATCAGCCTATCCATATGGCCTAGAACAAGACCACAGTTGGCATTTAATAAGTGCTTGTCAAACAAATGAAGGCCAGTCATTGTCAGTGTTTGAAATATGTAAAATATACAAAGGAAAGTACATTATAATTCCTGATAGAGGCTGATATTAGGGACTCTAGCAGATCTGTCTATTGAACTTAAGGCCTATTACATTAAACCTTCATTGCTGCTGCTTGGTCTTTGTCCCCTGGAATTGTCAAGGGGTCTCAATGGAATAGGGAAGCTAATAAAGTTGGTAGCCACACTGCCATCAACATATTGTTTTTGGTAACTTCAGAATTTACTCTTTTCCTTGACAGTGATCATAAAAATTTGAGAAAATAAAAATAATCTACACTAGGAAAAAAGTAGTAATTCTTTCCTCAATTGGTTGTTACATTTTTGATGAGTTAAACATTCCAACAAGATCATAATCAAAATGACTATACTTGTCCTTTCAGAGCTATCCAGCTTGACAGTGTGTAGCATGTATATGTTGTGTATGTGAGTAGTGTGTACATATGGGTTAAAGTTTGTATGTACTTGTGCACTTAGACACACACTAAAAGACAACCTCATGTATAAATAGGTTGTACATCTGTGACATGGCCAATGTCCCAGCTGTACATGTAAGAAGCCTGGGCCAGAATTCCTCTGCACAGATTCACACTCTGGGGTGCTCATCTCATCCTGTTGCTGTGTGCTCTGTGGCTGCATACCTGGCTGAGAACAGGATTAATGTTGATGAGAAACATGCCTGGTTCTCTGCACAAAAGATGATGTCTGAGTGAAGGCCACCAAGTGAAGATTAAAAGCAAGAATGCGAGAATGTGCTCAGGAATCCCTGCCTGAGATGAGGAGCTTGTGAGTTGACATAGGTTCTGTGCAGTTCCCAGTGTCTTGTTCATGTGCAAGATTTTCTTTCTCTTCATTGAGCCTTCAATGTTTTAAACAAATATTTTTTTTTAAAGAAAGATCTAACAGGAAATAAGGAGCCACAGTGAAAGATGGAGAGTCAACTTGAATCTGGACAAATATTTGTCAGATGGAGAAGAGCTGAGCACAGTAAGCTACTTAGATATTTCTTATTCTCTTAGGCATGAAGAATGATGTGATAGGTAAAGACCTATTTAAATGAATTCTTCCCTTATCACTCCTTTTCATGATGGTTCCTCCTTCTTTGAATTTTCACTTGAGATTTTGACACATTATTACTTACCAGTCCTTTAACTGTAATGTGTGTTTTAGTTTCTCCTCCAACAAGAGTGTGATATTCATGAGAATAGAAGAAACATACTCTCTTTTTCCTTTTGTACCCAACACAGTATTAGGCAGGTTAGAAACTGATACAAAGATGTTGATTAATTTATTATAAATGCTTAAAAATAAGTAAATGGCTGTCATTTAAAAATAAAACCAAACTGTGAAGAACTTCTTTCAGTTAGTGGAGACTTCCAACAGATTTTTTTTTAATAAGGAGGCAGTAGGCATGCTGAATTTTCAATGGAATATTTTATGCCAGGAAGAGAAACAGAGTATGAGGAAAAAACAAAATCTGAAGCCAAACAAAGCTGATATTTTTCAAGTGTTCATTTAATTTTAAAGCCACATTATTTTCATTACTTTTTACCTTTCAAACGGGAGTACTAGAACATCTGCTTAAAATTCAATCCAGAAATTAAATTATAAAACAAACCTGTGTTAAATGCACAGTTAGACGTCCTCTGTTTGTGCACCGAGACTGTCAAAGGATGCACTTAAACAGCCTGGTGTCTGTGCTTGAGATGCCTGCCAAGAGGCTGTTTCATGGCGGAAAAAAATCATTCATAATTTCAAAGCAGAGATGCTGAATTTTTGCAGACTCCTGTTTTGAACAATTCCATTTAAGTGTACTAGTATATGGCAACAAGCTGTCTTCAACATTTACGCCTGGCCCAAGCCATAGAGATGTCAATGAACAGACATCTTTTATTCCATGCCTCCATTTGCAGGAATTCTAAGTTTTTCTTCAGAAGTTTGTCCATGTTAGCTAGAATTAACTTTACTGAGTTGAATTTTAATGTCAATTCTTATCTCCTTCAATTTGTGCAAGAGCTCACTTAGAGGATATTGTCTATCATTTCTTCACTTGAAGCCATTCATATGAATCTTTCTATACAGCAATTATTTTTAGATTTGGTTTCTAGGGGAAAAAATTTTTAATGCACATCCTTTTTCTGTCTGCTAAGGATATTACACGTTTCTCTTGTTTCCACTTTTGCATTGGCCTCTGGGAAGCTCAGAGCCATGTTTTATACTCAAATATTAAAACTATATTACATGCTAGCAACATTGTATTTACTGATTTTTTTTCCTTTTGACCATTTGTTCCCCTTTCCATTAGTTTTTTATTAAGCTTATTATGTGCTATTATAAATGAAAACCATTTTCAAGAAAGGCAAGATTCTTATGAATGATAAAGCTTAACTGTCTTTTATTGTTCAGCTAAATTGTCTTTGTTTTACGTCTCTAGAAGAAATAGACTGCATCTCTTTAAGAGAGAGAGAGAGAGAGAGAGAGAGAGAGAGAGAGAGAGAGCACAGCACATTGCAAGAGAGAAGCTTATCCCTCTTAAGACTGCTTGTCTTGGGAGGGCTCATTGACAGGGCTCTGTCTTTCTGGGATGAGGTCATAATGACCAGGAATATGGCTGTTCCTGGAGTTGACGCAAAAATTTGATTTCCTGCATGACAGAGGATGGTAGTCCTGGGAAAGGCAGTTCACCTTGGATTCCTTAAAAAACAAAAGAAAGGTGTGTTTTCAAGACAGGATGTAGACAAGGATGGCACATGCTGTACGGAACCTCCTGCGCATAGGCGACTTCATTTCTATGTAGCTGCTTCCTGGAAGCTTGCAGGTGTGTAAGAGACGCGGGGAGCCAGGTTGCGGTCCTTCTCTTTCTGCTGGCTTTGGCACCAGGCAAATAGGCCCAGCAGCACCACAATGAGGAACAACTGGAGGACAATGCCTGTGACAGCACCCACCGAGTGCCGCTCTGCACCCAGTGCTGGGCTGATCTTGGTGTAGGGATTCAGTTCCTCCATCATGAGGGCGGCTGTGAGAGGAGGAAGAGCCTCAGCTGGGGCACCTGCTGGCTCTTCAGATCTCTGCGGGACCTGGACTCCTTTAACACTAGGAGGCTTGGTTCTGGTCCTGGCCCTAGTCTTTAATTCCTGTGGTCCCAACCTCTTACTGTGCCTGTTTCTTCCACTGCCTAAAGTGGGTGGAGTCCTAGGGAACTCCCCAGGGACAAATGTGATCCTGAATTGGAAACAAAACAATGTTTGAGTATTTTACTCTTCTCTAAAATTAAGTTACAGATAATAATTCATTTAACCTTCCCAGCAGCCTGATGAAATAAGGACTGTTTAATTCTTTCTCTTTCACAAATGGAGAAACTGAGTCACTGAAAGGTTAGGTAACTTGCCCAAGATCAGACAACCAGTAATCGGTAGTGTCAGGTTTCTCATGACTCGGAAAAACTGAATTCAGCCCCTCTCCCTGCTTACTAACTGTGTTTCTTAGGTGTGACTTAGATCGTCCTCAGTTCCTCAGTTGGCTCAGTAATTGCATCCTCCCCAGGGGACTGTGAGCACCACCTGACAGACTGGCAATGAGAGCTGTGAGTGCTGTACCAGTGCCCACGATTACTGCCCACAAAACCCCTTTTGATATAGGTATGGGCTAACCCCCATCAGAATGCAATGTACATGGTTTTGGTCCCTTTTCTGTCATGTGGGTAACTGGGCCCATTCTTATTCTCCATTTCCTTAGAACCAATAACCAATAGCAATATATTTTGCTACATGTTTGCAGTTAAATTTTCTAAAAAAAAAAAAAGAAGAAGAAGAAGAAGAAGAAGAAGAAGAAGAAGCAAATCACTTGCTTCTTCATGAGGTGAACCACGGTTATAGTTTCTACACTGATCATAGATTCCTGAGACCAAGGATTGCTTTGATAACCAGGAAATTTTTCTTACACATTTTCAGTAGCTTCAGTCTCTTAAGTTCTTTGTCCTATTTATTTACTGCATTGCTCTGGAAAGGTACACAAATTTATTATATAAGAAAATATAAAATTACACAGACAGCTGTTAGAATTATCATGATTAAATAGAGCAAAAATTTAAATTAAAAATGCAAATGTGTGAATGTTAGACTGGCCCAGATAGTTAGTACTAAGGTGATGTCTCTTGGTGGGCTGGCTAGAATAGGCTCTAGAATTTAGCCTTTGATGGTGTACGGAGCTCCTCAGCATACAGCACTGCCCTGAGGAGCTCCAAGTTGAAGCAGGCTATTTTTCTGCCAAGGACAAACACAGAAACTCAGTACTTGAACCCAAGGATTGAATTTACAGCTTGGAATACAGATTACTTAACTACTCTTTCATGGCTCTTTGTCTCAGAGGGCCACTCGAATCAATCATCTTTCATGATCCTACCCAGTTTTTGTAATCACTTAAATGGGATCTTTTATCAGGCTCAGGAGAGAAGAACCGTACTACGTCAACTATTAGTGGAGGCCAGGGAGCTATCCATGAAAACAAAAGCAGCCAGATGAACTTCGTGAAGCCCTCTGAGTGATCTCTGTAGGCACTGATAACGTCACATTCAGCTCACCCTTGGGCACTCTCTTGTGCATTGCACAGGCCAGCTTCAATTAGTTAAGCACTTCTGGGTTCCATGTGTTTCCCTTATCTTCTCTCCCTGTGTTGTGTACTTACTATTTTTTCCTATTACATCACAAGTTCCTTAAGCCTAGAAGCAATACTGACTTTTCTTCTGCAATCCTGATAGCACAGTGGGGCTCCTGTGCCCAGAGTCCTCTTTTGTCCTTTCTGTGTTGTGAGTGGTTCCTGCCCTGCCTGGCTGGGTCATTGTCAGATTCTCTGGAGAAACCTGTAGTGATACACATGGCCACCACCACCTGCAAACCTTGAGCAACTGAAGTCCTCAAGCTCTCTGGCCTTATTTTTCTCATTTCAAAATAAGGGGATTGAGACAGGCTTCTGTTTTGAACAATCCCATTTGAGCTTATTTTAGAACAATCTGTTATAAAACCACCCCTTCCCCGACCCTCTTAACCCCTACAAAACAAAACAAATGTGGGTCTTTCCCTCAAACCAAGTCATCAGCAGCAGCTTTAATGGTACCACTGCGCCCTCTGGTGGTTGAAAATAAATTCACCGAACTGTTCACGTGTGAAGATAGGGCTTTGGGGGAATGGAATGTAGGTCTGGCATACATAAATAGCCAAAGTCCAGAAGATCAGTATGTGTATAAATCAACTACTATTCCAGAAAGCACTGAATCACCAAACAGATTGGAGGCTAAGTATAACTGAGAGCTCCTAGGTGTCTCCAGGCCACCTTTCCTTAGCCAACAAGAAATGAATTGTTTTTCTGTTACTTCCAAGAATCTCAGCATGCTGATGACTCATGAGAATCATCTTCCCTTCCTAGTGGAACTGGTACTCAGATGAACCCCAGATTTGGGGTGTGACCTACTCCACCAGGACACCTAACAGTCTGCTGGAGGGCCTTAATTGAGGCCCCATTTCCTGGTGCCTCCAGACTCACCTACCATGTCAGTAGGTGTGGTTCCACTAATCACTGCAGATCTATGGGAAAGCATGGTTTCCAACTCTGCCATTCACCACTGTGTTTTGGTGGGAAAGTTACTTAATCTCTGTGAGCTTCCATGTTCTCAATTACAAGCCTCATTTAATCATGAGGTTTGCTATGAGGTACATGAAATGACAAATGCAAAATCCCTGGCACTCAATGAATGTTAAGTCCCCTTGTGCACCTCAAGGTGTTCAGACATATTTATGGATTCCTTTCATGGAACACATAACTGGTTTCTAGTCAAAGTCTAAATAACTTCTGTGGGATGGGATGTGGCAGACACATTCTGGACTGAGGAGAATGGCTACTCAGCCCACTGTGTCCCTTTGGCTACCACTAGGAGAAAGAAAGGGTAAAGAATCCTTTGGGATCTTATCATCACCGTAAATTAACATTTACTGATCACTTACTCTTTATAGGGCACTGTTATAGATGCTGGAGAATATTAAGAAGAATAAGTAAGAAAACCCCATATTCCAGATCCTCACTTGTAGGGTTCCCTTAAGTACTGGTACATCTGTACTGCTTAGATCCTGGGCCCTGGCTTTTGGTTCTGAAAGATGCTATAGATGTAAGACATGTTTTCTGCCACCAAGGGATTTATATTTTAGCTAGGATGAAAAGGCAGAGATATATAAAGAGATAAGAAATAGTCGAGATATCTTCTAAAACATTTTAAATTGTACTAAAATACACATACTATCGAGACACGGAATTTGGCAAGCTTGGACTCTCATTGTGGGTTCTTGTCCTATGAAGTTTAAGGAATAAAATCCGCAGACTCAAAAGATTTTTTTAAGCAACTGTGTAGAAGTTTATTGCAAGCATATACAAACTCCCCCTGGGTAGGGTTCCCCAAATGGGAAAAACTTGCTCTCTCTCTCTCTAAAATGAGAAAAATCAATCCACTGAGTCTCTTTGTCTACTAGTTTATATATGCTGGTAGCTTCTTTGTCTGCACATGATACTTTCTAATTTGACCCTTCCTTAATTTATGACCCCTGTGCTCTCCTAATTGGCTACTTTCCTGCATGGTATCAGTTTTAAAGCTCACCCGGTGGCCCCCTCTTCTTCTTCCCTTTATCTTGTAACATTCCTCCATGAATGTAAGATAAGCAATCTGGTGGCTTGGAGCCATCTCTGCCTGTTATGTATGTCTTCCTCTGCCATGGATTCCCCCCTTCCCTAAAACTGCCTTTCCTGTCTCTAAAATTCCTTTCAATATAAAAATTGGTCATCTTAATCAATTGTAATTTCAGCATTGTTAAGAACATACACATGGTTGTGCAATCAATGTCCAGAACACTTTTCATCTTGCAAAACTGAAACTCCACATTTATTAAATTACAACTCTTCATTCCCCTCTCCCTCTGTAGTAGGCAGTTAGACAGGCAGGAACAGAGTAGGAATGATAGGCCAGGTATGGAATGTCACCAGGGCAGAAAGCCCTGGGTACCTAGCAATGAACAGAACTGAGAAAACAAGGACCTCACCCCCTGGGTAACCTTTCCTCTCCTAGCATATCGTTCATTGACCATGCACTGTAGACCCACTAATCTTTCATATTACTGGTCATTCAGTTCAGACCCTCCCCTGACCTTTCCTCCCCTAGCATGTCTCTAGGCAGATAGATGGTAGATCTCCTTAGAAGAGGGACAAGGGGGACAGAGAATAGCCTCACATGACTCCCATATTACTCTTTGTACAACTACTCCATTAAGTATTAAGCACTCAAGACAATGAAGTTCTGACTGGCATCAAAAAATCTTGGGAACAAAGCCTCAGATCTGTTGACACAGAGACAGAGTTTTGGTCAAACTAGAGATGACCAAAACTTTGTTTTTAGGCCTCAGCT
Source organism: Myotis lucifugus (assembly GCF_000147115.1). Classification (NCBI taxonomy): domain Eukaryota; kingdom Metazoa; phylum Chordata; class Mammalia; order Chiroptera; family Vespertilionidae; genus Myotis; species Myotis lucifugus. The sequence continues at coordinate 15,693,033 of NW_005871055.1, forward strand.
TTATTTCAGCTCCAGGCCCAGAAAAGCAACAAGGCCCTTAAAACCCTTAGGATGGAGCATGCCCGGGCTTTCCCTTGCCCCTCCCCTTCCCTATCTCCCTAGTGTGTTACCATTAACTTCCTCACTCTCAATCTCCAAGGGCCCTTCCTTTGTCTCTATAACTTATTTCCTCAGCCTATTTATTCTACAAATTACTTCTCCTATTGCTGTAATTTGGTAAATAAATGTCCTCTTATAGTTTGAGTCTTGGCTCTGAATTCTTTCCTAGCCAGAACTCAAGTACCAAGATTGCTGAACCTAGTTCAGTTTGACCCCACCAGTGCCGTTCCAGCCACCATGGGTCTAACACCTGGTGCTGTTCCCAATGCCCTAGAACAGTGGTTCTCAACCTTCCTAATGCCACGACCCTTTAATACAGTTCCTCATGTTGTGGTAACCCCCAACCATAAAATTATTTTTGTTGCTACTTCATAACTATAATTTTGCTACTGTTATGAATCGTAATGTAAATATCTGATATGCAGGATGTATTTTCATTGTTACAAATTGAACATAATTAAAGCATAGTGATTAATCACAAAAACAATATGTAATTATATATGTGTTTTCCGATGGTCTTAGGCGACCCCTGTGAAAGGGTCATTCGACCCCCAAAGGGGTTGCGACCCACAGGTTGAGAACCGTTGCTGTAGAACATTGGTTGCTTACCCTGGTGTTCTTGTGGCTGATGGGGAGCTGCAGCTAGCTGCCACTGAACAGCATCACATGAGAGAGTATCTACTGAATAGCACTAGCATAAGAAAAGATCAAAATTCAAAATTTGAAGTTCATTTATACTGAATGTGCATTGCTTTTGCACCATGGTTAAGTTGAACTACGGTAAGTCAGGGACCATCTATATATAGTCAGACCTTTCCCACACTTTAACCTCTGGCAATCACTGATCTGTTCTCTATCACTATAATTTTAGTACTTGGAGAGTGTTCTATAAATGGAATTATACATTATGTTATCGTTGGTTTATTTCACTCAGCATTATGTCCTTAAAATCCATCCAATATCTTGTGTGTATCAATAGTTCCTTTCATTTTAAAGCTAAGAAGTATACCATTGTATGGCTGTACTACAATTTGTTTAACCATTGACTGAAGGACTTTTCTGTTTCCAGTTTGGAGTGATAAAAATAAAACTGCTGTGAATAGTTTTATACAGGTTTTTATGTGAAAATACATTTTTATCTCTCTAGAGCAGCGGTTCTCAACCTGTGGGTCGCGACCCCTTTGGAGGTTGAACAACCCTTTCACAGGGGTCGCCTAAGACCATCAGAAAACACATATATAAGTACATATTGTTTACAGTAGCAAAATTACAGTTATTAAGTAGCAACGAAAATAATTTTATGGTTGGGGGTCACCACAACATGAGGAACTGTATTAAAGGGTCACGGCATTAGGAAGGTTGAGAACCACTGCCCTAGAACAAAAGTAGAATGGTGTTTGCCAGGGCGAAATGACACCAGACCTCGGTTCAGCAACCTCAGTAGAGTACTTGACTTCTGGCTAAGAAAAAATTCAGAGTCGATAGTCAAATACAAGCAAAAGTTTATTTAGAACAGTGGTTCTCAACCTTCCTAATGCCTCTACCCTTTAATACAGTTCCTCATGTTGTGGTGACCCCCAATTTCATTGTTACAAATTGAACATAATTAAAGCATAGTGATTAATCACAAAAACAATATGTAATTATATATGTGTTTCCCGATGGTCTTAGGCGACCCCTGTGAAAGGGTCATTCGATCCCCAAAGGGTCGTGACCCACAGGTTGAGAACCGCTGATTTAGAAAGTCACAGAGGTAGAACCGTGGAGCCAGCTGGGCAGGGCTTAGGAAACAGTTACAGAGGCAAAAGAGCGGCCCTTGGAGCATAGGAGAACAAAAGGCAGAGAGATCCCACCTGGGGAAGAAGAGGAGAAAGGGCACTGGCCTGCTCCATAGAGAGAGCTCATGCCAGGTCGTCAGTCCTGAGGGTTGTTATTCACTCTGTAAAGGCAGGGATCTTAGGTAAGGCTCCAGGGGAAGATTTTAACACATTGTTTGCGGGCAGTTTATATCGCGTGCTAACAGGTGGCGCGGGCCATTTTTGCTAATTTTTTGCGCAAATGGCAACGTTCAGTAAAATTATGATAACTTTAGTTTATGTATTTATACATTACCCGCATTCTACCGCTAGTCTATAAAAAACGTATTAATACGTGTCCCGCGCTCTACTACCAGTCAACACTACCAGTCAACGTAAAACGTATAAATACGTTTCCCGCATACAATGTTTAATATAATATCCAACAGTTTTCCAGGTGTGTCCTTTCCGAGTCTAGGTCTTCACTGATTGATTGGTTGGGTCCAGGACAGGGGTCATTATTCAATGCAGCTGGTCTGAGGTCAGCCCTGGGGTCACTGGTCTGGTTTTGTTGCTTTTCTGTGCCTGGAACTGAACTACAACTGAGGCCTACCTGTTATCTCTAGGAAGGAAAGGTCAGGGGTTTAAACCACACTACCAGGGATATGCTAGGAGAGGAAAAGTCACCCTGGGGCAAGGTCCCACCCTACAATTGTCCTTTGATAGGCACCTGGGGCTTTCTGCCCTGGTGACCTTCTGTACCTGGCCCATTGTCCTTGCTCTGCTCAAGTCTGTATTCTTTTGTAAAGGTGCCTATGAAACCTTTACAAAAGGACATTTTGTAAGGACATTTTGTGTCCTCTTTTTGAAGGGGAGGGGGCAACCTTCTCAGGCTTGCTCACTGCATCGACAGCACCTGAGGTTCCAGGATAGGGAGGGAGTGGAGCACCTAGAACCAATGACTCATTCTGTTCCTGAAACCTGAGGACAGCCTTAACAATGAACTGTAAAGCAGCCTCCTCCTGTTCCTGTTCATCCCTCTCCTTCTCCTCCTGTTCTCTACTTTTCAGTACTACTGGTACCTCATCTTTTCTCTGAACCATCAATTTAGTTCCTTCCTTATTTTCATCAGAATCAGAGTTATGCAATGACATAACAGCCTGTGCATATTGTTTTTCTCCCCATTTCCCTGACCCTTTACAAAAAGATTCTAATTTTAGTATTCTATACTAATAAAAGAGTAATATGCTAATTAGACCGGGAGACTTTCCGGAGACCTTCCAGACGTCCTTCCGGACAAAGTCAGGGGCTTGGCCAGCCTGCAAACTGTCCCCAAAGGGCCCTCAGCCCCTCACCCAGGCCAGCCACACCCCCCAGTGGGGATCCCCCAATGGGGGCGTGGCCAGCCTGCAAACGGCCATCAGCCCCTTGCCCAGGCTGGCCATTCCCCCCCGATGGGGATCCTCACCCCGATGGGGGCATGGCCAGCCTGCAAATGGCCATCAGCCCCTCACCCAGGCCAGCCACATTCCCCAGCGGGGACCCCCACCCGAAGGGTGTGTGGCCAGCCTGAAAATGGCCCTCAGCCCCTCACCCAGGCTGACCATGCCCCCCAAGGAGACCTGCACTCTGATGGGGGCGTGGCCTGCCTGCAAACCACCCCAGGCCCCTTGCCCAGGTCAGCCCCACCCCCCAAGGGGACTCCCACCCTGATCCGGGACCCCCTTCAGGGCAGACCAGCCAGCCCCCACCCGTGCACTATGCCTCTATCTTATCTAATAATAGACAAAGATAGTAATTTACTGTACCTTCGCTAAGCCTCCCATTAGCTAATCAGCACGATATGCAAATTAACCGCCAACAAAGATGGCGGCTAATTTGCATACTGCAGGCAGGGCGGAACAGTGCGAGCCGCCATCTGGGCCCCATGTGCTGCCCTGGGTGGCGGGGCTTAGGCGGCGAATTGCGCCACCTAAGCCTTCCCCCCAGCGGGAACCCCGGGTGCTGCCTAAGCCCCAGCCACCATCTGGGATCCCATGGCGATCCCAGAGCAGGA
>NW_005871055.1:15697226-15732029 GCF_000147115.1 Myotis lucifugus
AGCGCCTGCGCACACTAACAAACACATCTTACGTGACACCCACGACTTAACTAGGCCCCCCTCGGGTAGAGGCCTCCACTATTCCTACCACATATTTTATCCACCACCAATCTAACCATAAGAAAAAAGGCTATTCCCGAATAATCTTCACTGACCCCCAAGACCATTTTCTTTAAAACCCCTCTAAGCACGAGGACCAAGGCGAGTCAGTTAGGAGAGATTCAGCGACAGGAGGGAAGCGCAGTTGGGATAGATAAGACAATAGGGGGGACAGTTGGGGGCAAGCCAGGCCAGCAGGGGGTGCCAGTTGGGGGCAAGCGGCCAAGCAGGGGGGGGTGGTTGGGGGTGAGCAGGCCAGCAATGGGGGGAAGTTGAGGGCAAGCAGGCCAGCAGGGGGGACAGTTGAGGGCAAGCAGACTGGCGGAAGGGGCAGTTGGAGGTGAGCAGGCTGGCAAGGGGGGCAATCAGGCCGGTGGGAGGGGCAGTTGGGGGCGAGCAGGCCGCGGGGTGGGGCAGTTGGGGGCAAGCAGGCTGGCAGGCAGAGTGGTTAGGGGCAATCAGGCAGGCAAGCAAGTGAGCGGTTAGGAGCCAGTGGTCCCGGATTGCGAGAGGGATGTCTGACTGCAGGTTTAGGCCTGATCCCAGGGATCGGGCCTAATCCAGCAGTCGGACATCCCCCAAGGGGTCCCAGATTGGAGAGGGTGCAGGCCGGGCTAAGGGACACCCCCCACCCCCATGCACAAATTTTGTGCACCAGGCCACTATTAGTATAATAATTCAAAGACCCATGCGGTGGCCACCTTTACCCCAAATCTAACACATAAACTGGACAAACAGTATTACAGTAAAACACCATTAGTTTTTTGTTATTGGCAGGTATGCATAAGCAGTCCAGTTGGTTAAGATTCATCCTAGAGGACTATCTTTTGGGACCAAGCTGCCAGCACCCATCCTCAAACAAATTAAACTAAACAACCAAGAGACACTAAGCAGCGGCCAACAAACACACTCTTATATACAGTATTTACAGGCACGCACAACCCACAGACAAGAGCTTCACACCATGCTCCTTGTCTGTCCAGCCACAGAAACCTCAGAATGCCCTGCATTTAAAATCACAGAGCAATGTCTCTCATCCCAGAATAGATCAGACTAAGGGCTCAGAGACCAGGCAAGGACCACTGGAGGTCCCTTGCCACCCGGAGCTGATCAGGCTCATCCAGACAAGAGGCACTAAAATGCCTCCTGTCCCATACACAGTAAATGCTTCCTTACAAATGTGGATGAAAGGGGCCACATGCTAACCTGAAAAACTCAGGGAAGGCCTTCATGGCAGTCTTGCAAACTCAAAGACCTAAGGTAACCACAAAGGATGGTCTGAAATTAAACTTTAACTAAAAGCAGTTATGGTGGGTAGTCACTTCCTAGGCCGGTATCTTCACTGACAAGGTCAAACTTTACCTTAACTGAGCCTATCTGTCTTTTTGCATCTATGATAACATATCCTTGAAATGTTGGGTAACTTGTAACTCCCCTTTTTCTGGACCCCTTGGGGCACAATCTAATGTGCTGGGCACCAGGACAGATACCACAAATTCTTTCATTGTTATCATGTGTATTGTCCCTGCACCCACCTAAGTACGTGTCTATTATTTTACTTCTTATCCAATCCCAGAGGCTTCCCAGCTTTGTTTCCTCCCACCTCTCTAACCAATGGATTTTATGTAACCCACCTACTTCCCCTCCTTTGATTGCAATGTATAAAAATAGATGAGAAATCGCCATTCTCTGGAGCATTATCCCAATCCATTGACAACTGCTTCCTGGCAATTGTCGACAGTTTGGCTCAAATAAACTCACAAATTTTTTTTTACAGGTTTGAATGTTTTTATGTTAACACAAAGAAGCCCAGATGAGAGGCAGCAAGTGCTTCTCTTACCATACAAAATGCTTGATTCCTCCTATAAAATGCTTGATTGAACTTAGGTCTCAGGTGAGACCACGGGGATTGCTGAGGCTGCGGCTGGGACTCAGAAGAGGTAAATTCCTGGCAGTGCTGTGAATAAGAGTCTAGGCCTCAGCCCCAGGAACCCCCAGTCCAGGCAGCAAGTGGGATCCCCGGTACTCACCTCAGAGGAATCCCTCGCTTACGTTCCTTCAAGGTTACCAGAATATGTAACTGGACGGTCAAAGGGTCTGGTCTGGGAAGTAGGGTTACAGACATGGGGAAGTAGGAGACTGCTAAAGGACTCCATTGTTTGGGCAACAAGATTGTTAATCTTTCCATGATAATTGGCAGTTCTGTTAGGGGCAAAAATAGAATATTGGGGACCAGCTTTGGTTATGGGAAATATTAATCATACTTTGTTAACCATGATTGCCTTGCATTGGTTAAAGAAAGGACATTCTGACCTGACCGGAAGTTGTATGCTTCCAGGACCTGGAAGTCAACCTTGGATCTGGGAGTCAACCTTGGAATGCAGTTCATTCTCATTCAAGACCTGCCCATTATCATGGAAAGATTAACAACCTTGTTGCCCAAACAATGGAGTCCCACCCCAGCATGCATAACCTACTTCCCCATGTAATCCTTGTCTTGCCCAATACTGTATAGCACTGGTTTATGGGGGCCTGCAGAGCAGATTTTTGTGGATGACTGCTGCTCTCCCATACCATCAGCGGTATTGGAATAAACACTCATATATGATTCAACCCTGTCTCTGCTTAATTGGCTCAAGTAGTTATAGGCAGCATGGACCCATTAATTGTCCGGTTATAGTTTCTTTTAGGATTTTTAGCATCTATGTTCATCAGGGATATTGGCCTACAATGCTCTTTCTGTGTAGTGTCTTTAATTGCTTTTAAAATTAAGATAATGCTGGCCTCAGAGCTTGGAAGTGTTCCTTTCTCTTGGATTTTTTGGAATAGTTTGAGGAGTATAGGAATAATCCTCAATGAAATATTAGCAAATTGTATCCAGCAACATATTAAAAAGATCATACATCATGACCAAGTGGGATTTAAGTCTGGTACAATAGTCACAAATCAATAAAGATGATACATCACGTGAACAAATTGAAAGACAAAAATCATATGATCATATCAATAGACACAGAAAAAGCATTTGACAAAATTCAACACCCATTTTTTATAAAAACTCTCAGCAAAGTGGGAATAGAGGGAGCATATCTCAACATGATAGAAGCCATATATGACAAACCTACAGCCAACATCCCTCTCAATGGGCAAAAACTAAAACCATTTCCCCTACGAACAGGAACAAGACAGGGAGGTCCGCTTTCACCACTCTTATTCAACATAGTATTGGAAGTCCTAGCCACAAAGATCAGATAAGAAGAAGAAATAAAGGGCATCCAAATTGGAAAGGAGAAGGTAAAACAGTCATGGTTCACAGACGACATGACACTGTACATAGAAAACCCTAAGTATTCCACCAAAAACCTACCAGATTTAAAAAATAATATTGTTTCATGGATTGGTAGAATTAACATCATTAAAATGTCTGTTGTAAGATATAGAAATGTTTGGAGATGCTTAAAGAATGTTGGAGGAGTTTTAAAATGTTTGAGCTAACTTTCCTTTAAACTTAAAGTATGACATTAAGAACACATTCCCCACTGCCCTGAAGTGTGTCCCTCATAGATAAGAATTTGAACTTCAGTAAACAACTCAGAGTGACTTGTCAAGATAAACACTTGCGTGAGTGACATACTCTCCTTAGCCCCCTCGCCTTGTTTGAGATTAACATATGTGCATTGACGTAAATCATTGATAGCCACCTGAACTGCTACCGTACGAACAAGCTTTAAATATGGACCACGGCCAGCTAACGATGCTTGCCTGTCAAGACAGCTACAAAGGCCCATACCTTTGTTGGTCTGACAAGTGACACCACTCCATGCTCCTCTCCCTGCCAGACGACAGAACGGCTAACAACCCCCGATCGAGATGCGACCGAGCTCTTGGGTGAGGAACGCCAGCCCCCTGCACCGAACCAGACCAGCCTAGCTGCCGGACCCCAGAGGACAGCACCACGGGGATCCCCACCTAAGCTTGTACCCACAGCTCAGGAATTTGTGTGAGTAATAAAAAAGCTGTGTGATTTGCAACTGCATATGTTTCATGTGGTGTAATTCCTCCGGCAGTTAATTGAATTATTTTGCATATGCTTAAAATTTAAATTAAAGCCTCTGGTCTTTGTTGGTCCTAAAGCCTACCACTCTGGTCCTGCTTGCATAGAGCAGACTATTCGTTAGCAACTACTTGAATGTCCCACACCTGTACGGTTAAAGTTTATCTCAAGGGACGCCTTATCAGGGGTGGGCAAACTTTTTGACTCGAGGGCCACAATGGGTTCTTAAACTGGACCGGAGGGCCGGAACAAAAGCATGGTTGGAGTGTTTGTGTGAACTAATATAAATTCAAAGTAAACATCATTACATAAAAGGGTACGGTCTTTTTTTTTTTTTTAGTTTTATTCATTTCAAATGGGCCAGATCCGGCCCGTAGGCCTTAGTTTGCCCACGGCTGCCTTAGATAAACACCCCAGATCCTTTTCCAGGATCTCCTTGGGACAATGTCCATACCACTCAAAGTAATATATAGATTCAATGCAATCCTTATTAAAATACCAATGGCATATTTCACAGATATAGAACAAACTCTTCAAAAATTAATATGGAATTAAAAAAAGACCCAGAATTGTTGCAGTAATCTTGAGAAAGAAGAACAAAGTTGGAGGGATAAAAATACCAGATATCAAGTTATACTAAAGAGCCTGGTACTGGCACAAGAACAGGTATATAGATCAATGGGACAGAACAGACAACCCAGATATTGACCCAAGGCATTATGCTCAATTAATATTAGACAAAGGAGCAAGAACATACAGTGGACTCAAGACAGTCTCTTTAATAAGTGGTGTTGGGAAAACTGGACAGATACATGCAAAAAAATAAAAAATAAAACTAGACCACCAACTTACACCATATACAAGAATAAACTCAAGATGGATAAAAGACTTAAATATAAGTCAGAAACCAGAAAAACTCTAGAAGAAACCATAGGCAGCAAAATCTCAGATATCTCTCATAGTAACATGTTTGTCAATACATCTCTAGGGCAAGGGAAACAAAGGAGTGAATAAATAAATGGGACTACCTCAAAATAAAAAACTTCTGCACAACAAAAGAAACGATTAACAAAATGAAAAGGGAGCCCACTGTATGGTAGAACATATTTGACAATGATGCATCTGGTAAAAGGTTAATATCCAAAATATATAAGGAACTCATACAACTTAACAAAAGGAAGGCAAACAATCCAATTAAAATATGGGCAGAGGACCTAAATAGACACTTCTCCTAAGTGGACAAACAAATGGCCAAGAGACATATGAAAAAATGTACAAAGTCACTGATCATCAGAGAGATGCAAATTAAAACAACAATGAGGTATCACCTCACATCTCTCAGAATGGCTACCATCAACAAATGACAAATGCTGGCAAGAATGTGGAGAAAAGGGAACACTAGTACACTGCTGGTGGGAATGCAGACTGGTGCAGCCATTATGGAAAACAATATGGAGTTTCCTCAAAAAATTAAATATGGAACTGCCATTTGACCCAGTGATCCCACTTGTAGGAATATATCCTAAGTGACCTAAAACACCAATCAGAAAGAATGTATGCAACCCTATGTTCATAGCAGCACAATTAATATCAGCTAAGATCTAGAAGCAGCCCAAGTACCAATCAATAGATGAGTAGATAAAAAAATCTGTGGTACATTTACACCATGGAATACTATGCAGCATTAAAAAAAAGAAGGATCTATTACTAGGTGTACCCGTTAATAATGTGGATTTTGTAATCAAAGAAAACACGATAATTTCAAGAGAAACATCAAAAGTGCTTTATTCAAAGTAATGTTCATCACTAGCTACACATTTCCCCATCTTTCAGGTAATTTGTGGATACCATCCCAACAGAACTTTTCTTGTTTTGAGGCAAACCATTCAGAGACCCAATTTTCCACTTCTTTGTACGTTTTGAAGTGCTGCTCAGAAAGTGCATGTGCCATCGATCTGAACAAGTGGTAATCTGAAGGAGCAAGGTCTGGTGAATACAATGGGTGGGTTAATACTTCCCAGGCAAGATCTTTTAAGTGTCTGGTTTTGAAGTGTGTGATGGTGCATTATCATGAAGCAAAATTACTTTGCCATGTCTTCTGGCCCATTCTGATCGTTTCACAATCAAAGCGTGGTTCAAATTGATTATTTGTTGTCAGTAGCAATCAGTATTAATGGTTTCACCTGGTTTTAGAAGCTCATTAATACACCATACCTTCCTGATCCCACCAAACACAGAGCATTATCTTCTTTCCGAAGCGATTTGGCCTAACAGTTGATGTTGATGGTTGACCTGGATTAACCCATGATTTTGTGCATTTGGGATTCTCAAAATAAATCCACTTTCATCGCCAGTCACAATTCGATGCAAAAAAGACTTTCTTTCATGCCATTGAAGCAACATTTTACTGATGACTTTTCAGTTTTCCATTTGTCTTTCGTTCAGTTGATGTGGCACCCATTTTCCTTCCTTTAAAATCTTTCCCATTGCTTGTAAACAACCAGAAATTGTTTACTGAGCAACGTTTAATCCTTCTGCATGTTGTTTTTGAGTTTGACACCCATCTTCATCCAATAATGCTTGTAATTGTTGGTTTTTAAACTTTTTAAGTTGACCTGGACGTTCTTTGTCTTTCACATCGAAATCATCACTTTTAAAGTGTTTAAACCAGCGTGCACAAGTATCTGAGATGGAGCATGTTCATCATAAACTATACAATAACTTTTTCTTTAAAATAATGAATTAAAACTTTCTGCAAATGCTCTTTTTATGGCATGAAATTCGACATTTGTAAGCATAAAAATATCTATGATGTTAACACCTTCAGCAAATTTGACATATGAAGTTTTGAAGCTTGCTGTTAATACAACAAAATAGCATGCATATCAAATTGCAAATATATCAACATATGTGTAACTCCATCTATTGAAAAAAATCTGCATTATTAACTGGTACACCTAATATCCTTTGAGACAGCATTGAGGGACCTGAAAGTATTATGCTAAGAGAAAGAAATAAGCCAGTCAGAGGAAGACAAGTATGACATGATCTCACTCATATGTGGAATCTAATGAACAAAATAAACTGATGAACAAAATAGATCCAGAGACATAGAAGCATGGAACAGACTGTTGAATCTCAGCAGGAATGCAGGGGAGGGTGGATGGGTGGGAAGAGATCAACCTAAGAACTTGTATGCATATAGGTATAACCCATGGAAATAGACAATGGGGTGGTGAAGGCCTTGGGTGGAGGACAGGGATGGGCTAGAAGGGGTCAATGGGGGAAAAGGGGACATGTGTAAAACTTTCAATAATAAAGATGTAAATAAAAATGTAAAATGCTTCCCAGAGGAGAATCTTGTGGTGTTGAATTTTGGTTTCCCATCTGAAAGAGAATAGAGGAGATTGTAGGAGAGAATGGACATCCGCATTCTATCTCCTATGTTACCCCCTGAAGAAGGTGTCCCTTCTTAGGTATGGGTTTCAAGGCTTAACCAGTCCTTACTGTGTAACCCCCTGGGTTTCCAGACTTAATGGATCCTTACTGTGTAGCCCCCTCGGTTTATAGGCGTAACTAATGCTTACTATGTAACCCCCTTGCATCTCTATTCTTAATTGATTTAAAACCTCTTCTGCCTTCAACCCCTCCTTCCCTGTGCTGCAGGGGGAGGCCTCATACCTTCTGGGTGTACTTCTATTCTATTTAGGCAGCTGTGCTACCAGTTTACTGATCATTCTTTCCTACAGAGGCCCTGCTGGAGTAAGAATTGTAGCCCTGCCATCAGGACCCTTCTAGGTTTTTGTAATGTTCTTATTCCTTTAACAAAAAAATTTTGCTATCCTATATAATAAAAGCCTAATATGCAAATTGACTGAACAGTGGAACAACCAATCACTATGATGTGACTGACCACCAGGGGGCAGATGCTTAATGCAGGAGCTGCCCCCAGCCTGAGCCGGGATTGGCGAGCGGGCGGCGCCAGGCCAGCCAAGGCGGGTGCCAGCGGGGGCTCCCCGATAGCCCTGCCGGTCGCCCCACAGATTGGCCCTCATCTCCGGCCATGCCTAGGGACCCTGCCTGTGCACAAATTTCATGCACCAGGCCTCTAGTTTAACATATCTGTCTGCTGGAGTGTCTGAAAATCCGCCGTTCCTGTCTACTGTCCCTGTCTCATAGGTCCTGTGGAGCCATGTGTAACAGGTGCCTGATTAGGGTGGTTAATATTTTTTTTGTCTATGTCTAAGCAGGTAGTTTACTGACATCCTCTAAGTTTTGGTAAGGCTCATCAGGACAAAGCCAAAGTTTTCCGCTGTGCCTGCCAGCTTTTTTCAAGACACTTAACACATTGTTTTTGCATCTCAAAATTAGGTACCAGAGCCAGAGTATAGATGTGAAGAAGGTCCTTTTATTTTACCCATTCTACAACTGGAATGGAACTAGTCCCCTAATTAATAAAGAGCCCTAATCAGCCTGACAAACAGTTTTAAGATCTTAGGCTCAATCTGTTTAACCAGAGTGTCTGGCTGAAGCCTTTGTTTACATGTTAGCAGTCTGCCCTAGAACAGCCTCAGACAGTGCCCTTTGCTGACAATGTCTGTAAAGACAACCTAAGGAAGGAATTTTCTCTGGGTTTTTTAGATAATATCTCTGAAACTTGAGGGGTCCCCAATTGATTCTTCCTCTTGCTGCCCCACAAATGCAACACTCTCCCTGTCTGCATTGTCTACAAGGTGCGGCGGGGGGGAGGGGTGTCCAGATATTAACAGAGTTTCCAAAAGCCAAGGGGGACACAGAAGTGCAACAAACTGACAACTTATTGGTGACTTAAATTTGTTTTTCTCCTGGCCGTGCTCCAGAGGCAGAAAAGCTTAGCATTTTATGTAGTGGGTCAAAGTGTGCTGCTTGTCAAGGGATCTCCCAGAGGCAGTGAAATGGCCGGTCCTCTCCACTCCTCTTATGTGCTTTGGGTTCTCTCCCCGGCTGTCGAGAACAACTGTGAGGACCCAGAGCACTGGGGAACCAGCCTTGTGTGCACTCCCCAGACTGATCAAAGTTTAATTACAGTTGTATTCTGGAGTCCCTATGAGGCTCCTGCACGTCTTTGGGTTCAACCCCAGAACCTCTGCAAAGCCCTTACTCATAAAAGGACATTCGAGACTCTTGAACCAGAGGAAGGAATTTGCCTCTTTGGTCTTCAGAGCTTGGGTGGGGACCCAAGCACTGATTTGGTTTTATTTTCAATTTTCTGCCCCTAGCACAGGCCTAGTATGTTTTGCTAATTTTTGTTATGCTGCAACCCCCTAAACCCCAGTGGCAAAACAGAACAAGAAATCTCCAAAGGGACTAAACTCTCTGCAATTCATCTGAGGAAGTCAAGGACAACTGTGCAGCCAAGAGTTAAGTGGGAGCAATCCACCTTAGATCCCAATCATGCTCTTTGATCCAAGTCATGGCACCAAATGTTAGAGGCACCTCTCACCAACACCAAAGTGTTACCAGACAGCCCCCTGAGTAAGAGGGAGAGGGCTGTTCCCAACCTCGATCCTTGCTTTTCATATAAATGAATTTATTTGAGAGACCTTGACTGCAATAGGAAAAGCCAATCTATTATAGCAATTAAAGCATGCACCTTTATTGAAAAAGCAAAGCAAGAAAACCTATACATCTGGCTTATAAAGTACAGATAGGCTCTCAGCTAATCTGAAGAGCAAGTTGGGTGGGAGTCTGAGGAATTATATACTCTCCTGTCTATAGGTTTCAAAATTCCTCTGATGAATATTTTGGTACAGATTAATTCTCAAGGTCCCTTTTTACTTTGTTGTGGCTTTCCCATAATTCAAGAGAAGCACCTGGCAACTTTATCTAGCCAAGTCTTGAGACTGCTGGCTTCTCTGCTTAAGGAGTAAAAATGCCATTTTTTCCTTTCCCCTTTCCCCCTCCCTTCTGCATTCTCTTGTTAAGGAGGTTTTTAACCATTTATTCTCAAGTGCCCTTGGTGGGGAAGATAATGGCTTGTTAGTTATAAGCTGGCTGCAAATTGTCCACCTTCACTGTTTGGCCTTGTTTTACTTTCTGTTTCAGTTTCCCTATTCCTACTGCCCTGGAATCCTGTATCAGTACCCCTCAGTCTCTATGAATTTGACTGCACTACCTCATATAAGAGGAATCATATAACATTTGTCCTTTAGTGACTGACTTATTTCACTTAGCATAATATTGTGGATGAAAAGGGGGGTTATATTGAAAATAACCTCACAGGATGATCTGATCATAAATTCCTAATTGGGTAGATCATAGTGGGTAGTCCGTCATTCCCCAGCCATTTAACTTCTGTAGTAAAAGGCTTATCTTTGCCATAAATAAGCCCTGTCTATTGTTTCTGTGCATCTAGGTTAATGCCTCTTTGAAATGCCTCTTTTCAGACCCTTCCTCTAAGGGTGACCACCTCATGAGGCACAGAATCTCATTAACTATCCTGTCTAATCCTCTTTTGCTTCTGTGTAATCTTTCTTACAGTTCCCTCCTTAATTTCAAATACATAAAAGAAAGAACAAAACTGTTAGTCTCGAGACCATTTGAGAACTTATTCCCCAGCAGATGTCATATGCTTGACTCAAATAATCTCATATAAAAATTCTCTATAGGCTTAGAATTTTCTTACATCAACAGTATCCTCAAGGTTCATTCATGTTGTAGCATGTGTCAGAATTTCCCTTTTTTAAAATCGATTTCAGAGAGGAAGGGAGAGGGAGAGAAAAATAAAAACATCAATGATGAGAGAGAATCATTGATCAGCCACCTCCTGCATGCCCCCTACTGAGTCACACCCACCAGGCTTCCTTCCTTTTTAAGGCTTAATTTTATTGAATGTATGTACCACATTTTGTTTTTCTATTCATTTATCAATGGATAGTTAGGTTGATTTTCCCTTTTGGCTATTGTGAATAATGTTGCCATGAATACAAGTATACAAGTATCTGTTTCAGTCCATCTTTGCAGTTCTTTTTGGTATAAATCCAGAAGTGGAATTGCTGGATCATATGGTGACTCTGTGCACTGTATTCTTATCTGTAGTGGCTGTACCATCTTGCATTCCTAGGAACAGTGCACAGGGTTCTCAAGATAACATTTTCAACCTTCCAAAAAAAGTTTCGAATCTATAGAAGAATGTAAAAAAAAAATGCCCATTTTCCTTCACTAATATTCCCTCGACAAGACAAAAATTTTGAGATGTCCTAAATTAAATTACAGTGGTAGGGAAAGTTAGAGAAAGAGAGCAGTCAGCCTGTTAATAGCTGGGGGCCAGCTGACAAAAGACTGCTCACATTCCTGAATGTATGTTGTAGCTCTGAATCAGACATCTACTAGCCTGACCACTAGATGTGAACTTTCAGGACTGCTGCCTGTAACTAATCAAAAGTACTAAATATTTCCTCCTTACAGACTCCACACCTAACACAAAATTGCCCTTGCTTCTTCATGTTTTCCCACCCACCTCCTATTATCTGTAAGCAATGTAAATTCTTTCAAAACAACTGACAGCGTTCTTCCCCAAACATATGCATGTAAGTGCCCATCAACTCCAGGACAGTGGACTTGTTGCCTTTTCCATTTAGCCTTGTTGCTGGTGGTTCAGACTTCATGTCTGAAGAGCTGCTCTTTTTCTCAAGTAAACCCTTTCTTTTAGATTAGTTTTGACAGTGAAAAGTCTCTTTTATTTGTTTCTTTAACACCCAATTGTTAGCAATTTACCACATTTGCTCCCTCCCCCTTTTTCTTATATGTAGACATGTTTGTGTTCTGACAGGATCCCCCATCATCTCTAAGTAGGTCAGTGTGTACCTCCCTAAAACTAGAGCACTCACCTGCTTAACTACTGCACACCCCTCTCAACCAGGAAATCAACATCCATTCAGCATTTTGTGAGCTTCATTTTACTAATGTATTTCTTTCTGTCCTTTTTGGTCCAGGATTAGGATTGATATTGTGCTTACTAGTAGTTATCACATCTCATTAGTTTCCTCTGAGGAAAAGTGAAGATAGGGAATGTATGAAATGGAGTCATTTGACCAAGCTTCTAAAATTATTGCCATCATGAAGGTTGAGGCATGAGGAAAGACTATTCTTTTTTAACTAGCCTGGGAAATTAAACTCTTTGACCATTCCAATCCCATGTCAATGCCTACATATACATCTAGACATACATCAGACCTACAGATAACCCTCGGGATATCCCCTTAAAAGACTCCTGTACCCAGACCACCTGACATTCACTATTCATACCACTGGATATGACCAGACCCCCTGACATCTGATTCATAACTATCCTGGATCAATCCTAGGGCTAACAATGCAAAACTGATAATTCTCAAGAAGGTGCTTTTTACTATAAGAACTCTTCATTTTTCTTTCTCCTTTGGAACACTTTTGGGTTTTGCCTCACTGTATTCTCACTTTGCAAACTCTAAGACACTTGAATAACTGTTATCATGTATTGCTATCAAAGCCTCCAGACTCATTTGGAGTTCATTCAACACCTTCCATCGGGAACAGTTCCTGTTTGTTTCTTGTCTGTATTAGTTTCCTAGCATTGCCATAACAAAATATCACAAGCTGGGTGACTTAAACAGCAGAAATGTATTTTCTCACAATTCTGGAGGCCAGAAATCTGAAGTCAAGGTATCTGTATGGTTGCTTTCTTGTGAGGTCTCTCTCCTTGGCTTGCAGATGTCCATCTTCTCCCTGTCCTCACACAGTCTTTCTTATGTATGTGCTTGTGTCCTATTGTCCTCTTCTTATAAAGACATCAGTCAAATTGAATTAGGGTTCACCATAATGACCTCATTTTAATTTAATTACCTCTTTAAATATCCTACCTTCAAATATAGTCACATTCTGTGGTATTGGGGGCTAGGACTTCAACATAGGAATTTGGGGGAGAACACAATTCAGCCCATAACAGTGTTCTTGATAGGCTTAAAAAGTACAGGCCTTAAGTAGGTCTAAGAGGTCCTCAACACAAGAAAAACAGAATTACAACTATTTAAGGTGATATTGTCTAAACTTATTTTGATAATCATTTTGCAATATGAATATATACAAGTATCAAATCATTATGCTGTACACCTTAAATGTTATATGTCAATTACATTTCATGATGATGATAATAATCTATATATATAAAAGCCAAAGCGGGAGATCTAAAATGGCGGCGGTATAGACGGACGTGTCCCGTGTCTTGTCCCGGAGCAGATCGGGTGAGCAGCTGAAACCAGTACCATCCAGCCCAAATTGGCAGAGGAGATTCAGCTGGGAGACAGTTTACAACCAAGAAAGACAGAGGACTCCAGGAGAAAGGGGACTGTTGGAGACTGCCGGATCGGGCTCCCCTAACCGGGCAGCCTCCACTGCTGCTGAAATCTCTCCCGGAGCGGCCGGCTCAGCCGCAGAGACCGCACCATCTTGAGTGGCTGATATCGGAAGCGTATACATCCAGAGACCCTGCAACCATGGCATCCAGGGATCATCTCAAGCAGCGCAACTACGTGGACTCAGACAAGCCCTGCTCCTCCTCACGGAAAGGTCAGATTTCACCTAAAGGTGCGGTTTGCAATCCAGGTTGGAGAGAGGGACGCATGCGGGGGAACTCTGCGCCCCACAAAGTCCGTGGCCATTGGGGCCAGCGTGATCCGTGAATGTGGAAGGGGTCTCACAGGGCTGCTGGCAGAAGGGAACTCTAAAAATAAGCCCATAGCTGGACTGGGTGCAAAAAGGCAGCCTCGGATTTTGCCAGTGTGCCGGCTGCTTAGTGCCAGGGGAGAGAGGACGTGCGGAAGAGACTGTGCACAGAGCTGGACAGTGGAGGGTTGCCAGTTCGCGCACCTTCTCAGGCTCTTTTTTGTTTTGTTTTTTCTCTCTCCCCCTTAAATCTTTGTGTTTGATTATTAAACCCAATACATAGGATCGCCCAATTGGGGTCACTCACAGAGACTGCAGGGGAAAGTTGTTTTTGTGGAACCTGGGAATGAGAGCAGGGAGTAACGATCAAAGAACCAGTTCTGGGGCAGTCGACTCTCCCAAACCAGTATGAAGTGCGATAGGGAAAACAAAACCTAACTACTGGCTAGAGAGGACTTATAGCCTTGGAGGTCAATCCAGAAACACTGCCACCCAGGGGCTGAACCACAAACAGTCTCTTCTGTAAACATAAATAAAGGCAGTCTGGGAAACAAATACGGCCTGCTTTAAAATCAGGACTGTGGTTTACAACACAGAGGAACAGTGTATCGCAGGGAACTTCAACACTCTCCTGAATACCTGACAGGACTAAGGCGTGCCAAACAGAAGAGTAGAGGAATTGAAGGACCTTCACTAGGCACATTTTTTCTACCTTTTACTCAAGAAACTAATTTTTTTCTTTTTTCATCACCCGATTTTACCTTTTTAATTACTACATTTTTATTTTTAACCAGTATTATTACTACTACCATTTTACCTTTTTTTATAGTGTCATTTTATTTTCTCTTTATTTTATTTTGGGATTAGTGTTCTACATTCTATTTTCATCTTTCCTTTAGCATCATTTTACTCTACCTCAACTTTACCTTAATGCCAAAACTCTCTTCCCCACTTTTCCCATTTTGTTGTCCTGTTTCTCTTACCCTATTCCTGCTTTAGATTTTCCTTATTCCTTCTTTTTACCCCCTTTTAAAATTTCACCCTACTTATATATCTAATTTCTAATCCCCTGCTCTAAATCCATATACACCTCTCTCTTCTCTTTCTTCACTATCCAAATTTTTTGTTCTCTCTGTCGTTTTGTTGTTTTTTGCTTGATGGTTGAGTATATTGGGTTTTTTATGCTTGTTTGTGAGATTGTTTTTCTTTTTCTCTTTATTTTTCTGTTGTTTTTCCCCCCAGTTATTTTTTTGCTTCTGTGTTCCCTCGCCTCGCTTGATATTAGTTGTTGTTTGTAGTTTGCATTCATCTCTAGGGATCTGTTGCTGGAATTTGTTGGGATTAGTGGCTGTTCTATTGGAGTTTTCTCCCCATATAAATAGTTTCTTCCCCTCTTCTATTTCATTCTCTTTCTTTTCTCTCTTACTTTTTTTCCTTTTCACAACTTCATTTTTGCACTCCTTTTCTTTTCTTTTTCTCTTTTTCTCTTCTTTCTTCCTTATCCCCTAATTCTCGTTGCTCTGGTGCTGAATACATTTGTGTTCAGTGCCTTGTGTGTTGTGCCTTGTTGTGTTGTATTTTGTGCCTTTAAATCAACACAGCAGAGAGAGAACTACAAAACCAAACACCTGGAAAAGAGAGATCATGGGGAGACAAAGAAACAGCCCGCATATGAAAGAAAAACAGGCATCACCAGAAAAGGAAGTAAACAAAATGGAGGCAATGGAGGCAAGCAACCTGTCAGAGAAAGAATTCAGAGAAATGGTCATAAGGTGGATGAAAAGAATGGAAGACAAATTCAACAATATGTGTAAGAACCAAGAGGAAATGAAGAAGAACCAAAAAGAAATGAAAACTGACATCACTGCTATAAAGAACTCAATAGAAATCATCAACAGTAGACTAGAAGAAGCAGAGGACCGCATCAGTGAGCTAGAAGACAAGGTAGGAAAAAATACCCAAGCAGAGCAGCTTCTAGAAAAAAAAATTAAAAAGCAGGAGGAGAGCCTAGGAGAACTTTGAGACAACACAAAACAAAACAACATCTGCATAATAGGGGTGCCAGAAGGAGAGGAAGCTGAGCAAGGAATAGAAAACCTGTTTGAAAAAATAATGACAGAAAACTTCCCTGATATAGGGAAGAAAAAACTCACACAAATCCAAGAAGCAAACAGAGTCCCAAACAAAATGAACCCCAAAAGACAGATGCCAAGGCACATTATACTTAAATTGGCAAACACCAACGACAAAGCAAGAATCTTAAAAGCGGCCAAAGAGAGACAGAAAGTTACCTACAAAGATTCCCGCATCAGACGAGTGACTGATTTCTCAACAGAAACACATCAGGCAAGAAGGGAATGGAATGAAATATACAAAGTCATGCAAAGGAAGAGTCTGAATCCAAGAATACTGTACCCAGCAAGGCTATCAATCAAAATTGAGGGTGAAATCAGGAGCTTCACAGACAAAAAGGACTACGGGAGTTTATTACCACAAAACCAGCAATGCAAGAAATGCTAAAGGGTCTGCTGTAAAAAGAAAAAATAGGAAACGAAGAAGGAACACAGGGGTAAAGAATAAAAATGGTGACAAACAAGTATCTATCAATAATAACTTTAAATATATGTGGATTAAATGCCCCAATCAAAAGACATAGTATAACTGAGTGGATAAGAAAACATGACCCATATATCTGCTGTATACAGGAAACCCACCTCAGAAAAAAAGACGCACACAGACTGATGGTGAAGGGATGGAAAAAGGTTTTTCAGGTGAATGGAAATGAAAAAAAAGCTGGGGTAGCAATACTTATATCTGACAAATTAGATCTCAAAGTGAAAGACATAAAAAGAGATAAGGAAGGCCACTTCATAATACTAAAGGGAGCAATCCAACAAGAAGAAATAACTCTGGTAAACATATACGCACCCAATATAGGAGTACCCAAATACATAAGAAAACTTCTGGAGGAGATCAAGGCAGAGATTGACAGCAATACAATCATAGTAGGGGACTTTAATACCCCACTATCACCATTGGACAAATCTTCTAAACAAAAAATTAGCAAAGAAACATCAATCTTAAATGACTCACTAGATCGGATGGAATTAATTGACATCTTCAGAACATTTCATCCCAAAGCCACAGAATATACATTCTTCTCAAGTGCACATGGATCATTTTCAAAGATAGACCATATATTGGGTCACAGGCAAAGTCTCTTTAAATTCAAGAAGATAGAAATCATATCAAGCATCTTCTCAGATCACAATGGCATAAAACTGGAAATCAACTACAATAAAAACAATCCACAAAATTCAAACACATGGAGACTAAATAGCATGCTATTAAACAATGACTGGGTTACCAGAGAGATCAAAGAAGAAATAAAAAACATCATGTCAACAAACGACAATGAAAACACAACAATCCAAAACCTATGGGACACAGCGAAAGCAGTTTTGAGAGGGAAGTTCATAGCTCTATAAGCCTACTGCAAAAAACAAGAAACAATGATAATAAATTACCTAACCTTACAACTCAAAGAGTTAGAAAGAGAGCAACAAGAAAATCCCAGTGTAAGCAGAAGGAAGGAAATAATAAAGATCAGAGCAGAGATAAATGACATAGAGACCAAAAAAACAATACAAAAGATCAACAAAACCAAGAGCTGGTTCTTTGAAAGGTTAAACAAGATTGATGAACCTCTACCAGGCTCACCAAGAAACAAAGAGAGAGGACTCAAATAAACAAAATCAGAAATGAAAGAGGAGAAATAACAACAGACCCCACAGAAATACAAAGGATTGTTAAAAAATACTACAAACAACTCTACTCCAACAAACTAGACAACCTGGAGGAAATGAACATATTCCTAGAAAAATACAACCTTCCAAAACTTAATCAGGAAGAATCTAAAAATCTCAATAGGCCAATAACTATGGAAGAAATTGAAGCAGTATACAAAAAGCTTCCAGCAAAAAAAAGCCCGGGGCCAGGTGGCTTCACAGAGGAGTTTCACCAAACATTTAAGGAAGAACTAAAACCTAATCTCCTCAGACTATTCCAAAAAATTCAAGAGGCAGGAACACTTCCAAGCTCATTCTATGAAGCCAGCATTACCCTAATACCAAAACCAGGTAAAGACAACACATTGAAAGAGAATTACAGGCCAATATCCCTCATGAACATAGATGCCAAAATCCTCAACAAAACCCTAGCAAATCAAATCCAGCAGTACATCAGAAAGATCAGGAGGAAAAAACCAAGATGGCGGCATAGGTTAACACAGGAGTTTGCTGCCTCGAACAACCACTTCAAAAATACAACTAAAAGATGGAACGCACATCATCCAGAACCACAGGAAGGCTGGCTGAGTGGAAGTTCTACAACTAGGAGGAAACGAGAATCAGAGGAGGCGCAGTGCTGAAGTAAAATACTAAGGTGCGGAGTGCGCTCAGCGCGGGCTGGTGGCTGAGGGCACGGTTGTCTGTTTCAATCCGGAGGGAGCCTCAGACTCTGAGCTCCAGATCCGGGCGAGTCTCTAGGGACCCAGACTCAAACGGGAGAAGCAGGACTGTCTGGCTACGGTCCCTCCGAGGTTTGCAACGGTTGCTGGGACAGAGAGGCAGAGCCCCTGGGGACGGACTGAAAGCAGCCATAACTGCTCCCTCCTCCGCCCTGGTGATCCCGTGGGACCCGCCCCGCCCAAGCCCTGCACAGAGGCATTTGCCGGATAGCCTCAGGCAAAGGCTAGATTAGCACCTCCCTAGAGGACAGAAGTTCTCCCACTGCAGACACAGCTGATTCTCACAGCCAGTCGGCCTGGAGGTCAAATCCCTCTAGTATTAACTACAACAATCAAGGCTTAACTACAACAAGACTGTGCACAAAGACCACTAGGGGGTGTACCAAGAAAGCGTAAAAAATGCGGAGACAAAGAAACAGGACAAAACTATCAAGGGAGGATATTGAGTTCAGAACCACACTTTTGAGGTCTCTCAAGAGGCTTCTAGAGTCTGTCGATAAACTTGATGAGATGGACAGGAAATCTAATGAGACCCTCGATGGTGTGATAAAGGACCATCTAGAAAGTAAGCATACACTGACTGAAATAAAGAATATTATACAGACTCCCAACAGCAGACCAGAGGAGCGCAAGAATCAAGTCAAAGATTTGAAATGCGAAGAAGCGAGAAACACCCAACCGGAAAAGCGAAATGAAAAAAGAACCCAAAAATACGAAGATAGTGTAAGGAGCCTCTGGGACAACTTCAAGCGTACCAACATCAGAATTATAGGGGTACCAGAAGATGAGAGAGCAAGATATTGAAAACCTATTTGAAGAAATAATGACAGAAAACTTCCCCCACCTGGTGAAAGAAATGGACTTACAGGTCCAGGAAGCGCAGCGTACCCCAAACAAAAGGAATCCAAAGAGGACCACACCAAGACACATCATAATTAAAATGCCAAGAGCAAAAGACAAAGAGAGAATCTTAAAAGCAGCAAGAGAAAGAAACTCAGTTACCTACAAGGGAATACCCATACGACTGTCAG
Source organism: Myotis lucifugus (assembly GCF_000147115.1). Lineage (NCBI taxonomy): Eukaryota > Metazoa > Chordata > Mammalia > Chiroptera > Vespertilionidae > Myotis > Myotis lucifugus. Next base: position 15,716,620 of record NW_005871055.1, read on the forward strand.
CTGATTTCTCAACAGAAATTTTGCAGGCCAGAAGGGAGTGGCAAGAAATATTCAAAGTGATGAATAGCAAGAACCTACAACCAAGATTACTTTATCCAGCAAAGCTATCATTCAGAATTGAAGGTCAGATAAAGAGCTTCACAGATAAGGAAAAGCTAAAGGAGTTCATCACCACCAAACCAGTATTATATGAAATGCTGAAAGGTATCCTTTAAGAAGAGGAAGAAGAAGAAAAAGGTAAAAATACAAATTATGAACAACAAATATGCATCTATCAACAAGTGAATCTAAGAATCAAGTGATTAAATAACCTGATGTACAGAATGAACTGGTGATTATAATAGAATCAGGGACATAGAAAGGGAATGGACTGACTATTCTTGGGGGGAAAAGGGGTGTGGGATATGTGGGAAGAGACTGGACAAAAATCGTGCACCTATGGATGAGGACAGTGGGTGGGGAGTGAGGGGGGAGGGTGGGGTGGGAGGTGGAAGGAGGGGAGTTATGGGGGGGAAAAAAAGAGGAACAAATGTAATAATCTGAACAATAAAGATTTAATTTAAAAAAAAACTTAAAAAAATTAGATAGATGAATCTAAACTAAGCTAATGCAGAATTTGTTTAGTCTTTTCTAGTCTATTAAAAGGAAAAAAAGTCTTTCCAGATTTTGTGCAGGAAGCAAAAGTTCTATAAATTATTGAAATTGACATATAGTTTCTTATATTAATCAGGTACTTAATTACTTATAAAAAGTGATCTTCTTAATTGTGAGAACTGAAGTTTTGCTAGCCTATGTTTGTGTTTAATACCGTTTTGCTACTTTGAATGAATAAATAGTCTAATATTGTTTCATAATAACAATGATTATATATAATCTTTTGGTCAAAAAAGTTTGACAACCTTCCTAGGATTTGAATTTTAAGAAACTTTTTTTTTTTACATAGAGTTGGTTTTAAGCCATTCCAATAAGCCCTGGAATGCCTCAAGAATTTGTTTTCTCTCTTTATGAAGAAAATTTTCTCCTTAAGGTACATGGGAAACTTTGTCAAATAAATAAATAATAACCATATTCTACTTATATGCACATTATTAAAATAGATTCTGATATGCTCTAATTGTTATTCTGGAATATTGTGTTTTGCAGAAAGGACAAGGTTCTATGTAATTTGCATTTTAATAAAAATCCATAACTGTGAAAAAAAAAAGAAAGAAAGATCATACACCATGACCAAGTAGGATTTATCCCAGGGATGCAAGGATGGTACAATATCCCCAAATCAATAAACATAATACATCACATAAACAAATTGAGAGATAAAAACCACATAGTCATATCAATTGATGCAGAAAAAGCATTTGACAAAATCCAACACCCATTTTTGATAAAAACTCTCAGCAAAGTGGGAATAGAAGGATCATACCTCAACATAATATAAGCCATATATGACAAACCCACAGCCAACATCATACTCAATGGGCAAAAACTAAAACCATTTCCCCTAAGGACAGGAACAAGACAGGTTGCCCACTCTCACCACTCCTGTTCGACATAGTACTGGATGTGTTAGCCATTGCGATTAGACAAGAAGAAGAAATAAAAGGCATCCAAATTTGAAATGAAGAAGTAAAACTGTCCTTATTTGCAGATGACATGATATTGTACATAAAAAACCCTAAAGACTCCATCAAAAAACTATTAGACTTAATAAATGAATTCGGCAATGTAGCAGGATACAAAATCAATGCCAAGAAATCTATGGCATTTCTATACACCAATAGTGAACTTACAGAAAGAGAGACTAAAAAAGCAATCCCATTTACCATCGCACCAAAAAAATTAAGATACCTAGGAATAACCCTAACTAAAGAGGTAAAAGACCTCTACTCAGAAAACTACAGGATGTTGAAAAAAGAGATAGAGGAAGACACAAACAGATGGAAGAACATCCCATGTTCATGGATTGGTAGAAGCAAGATCATTAAAATGTCCATACTACCCAAAGCAATCTATAAATTCAACGCACTTCCCATTAAAATACCAACAGCATATTTCACAGACCTAGAACGAACTCTCCAAAAATTCATCTGGAATAAAAAAAGACCCAGAATACCTGCAGCGATCCTGAGAAAGAAGAACAAAGTAGGTGGGATCTCAATACCTGATATCAAGCTGTATTACAAAGCCACTGTTCTCAAAACTGCCTGGTACTGGCACAAAAACAGACATATAGATCAGTGGAATAGAATAGAGAATCCAGAAATCGACCCGAACCAATATGCTCAATTAATATTTGACAAAGGAGGCAAGAACATACGATGGAGTCAAGACAGTCTCTTCAATAAATGGTGTTGGGAAAATTGGACAGATACATGCAAAAAAATGAAACTAGACCACCAACTCACACCATACACAAAAATAAACTCAAAATAGATAAAGGACTTAAATGTAAGACAGGAAACCATAAAAATACTAGAGGAATCCAAAGGCAACAAAATCTCAGACATATGCCGAAGCAATTTCTTCACCGATACAGCTCCTAGGGCATTGGAAACTAAAGAGAAAATAAACAAATGGGACTACATCAAAATAAAAATCTTCTGCACAGCAAAAGAAACCATCAACAAAACAACAAGAAAGCCCACTGCATGGGAAAACATATTTGCCAATGATATCACCGATAAGGGTTTAATCTCCAACATTTATAGGGAACTCATACAACTTAACAAAAGGAAGATAAACAATCCAATCAAAAAATGGGCAAAGGACCTAAATAGACACTTTTCAAGAGAGGACATTCAGAAAGCCAAGAGACATATAAAAACATGCTCAAAGTCACTAATCATCTGAGAGATGCAAATCAAAACAACAATGAGGTACCATCTCACACCTGTCAGACTGGCTATCATCAACAAATCAACAAACGACAAGTGCTGGAGAGGATGCAGAGAAAAGGGAATACTCATGCACTGCTGGTGGTAATGCAGACTGGTGCAGCCACTATGGAAGATAGTATGGAGTTTCCTCAAAAAGTTAAAAATGGAACTCCCATTTGACCCAGTGATCCCACTTCTAAGAATATATCCCAAGAAAACAGAAACACCAATCAGAAAGGATATATGCACCCCTATGTTCATAGCAGCACAATTTACCATAGCTAAGATTTGGAAACAGCCTAAGTGCCCATCAGCAGATGAATGGATTAGAAAACTATGGTACATCTACACAATGGAATACTATGCTGCTGTAAAAAGGAAGGAATTCTTATCATTTGCAACAGCATGGATGGAACTGGAGAGCATTATGCTAAGTGAAATAAGCCACTCAATGAAAGAAAAATACCACATGATCTCACTCATTTATGGATAATAAGGACCATAATAAACTTTTGAACAAAAATAGATACAGAGGCAGAGCAGCCTTGAACAGACTGTCAAACTACAGCCGGAAGGCGGGGAGGGTTGGGGGGCAGGAGAGGGGAGGGTAAGAGATCAACTGAAGGACTTGTATGCATGCATATAAGCATAACCAATGGACATAAGACACTGGGGGGTAGGGGAGGCTGGGGGATTGTCAAGGGGAGGTAAATAAAAGGAGACATATGTAATACTCTTTGTAATACTTTAAGCAATAAAAAAAAAAAAAAAGACTACGCATCCGGTACTACCAAATGACCAGAATGGCAGGTCGCTATGATGCTCACTGACCACCACGGGGCAGACGCTCAACTCAGGAGCTGCCCCCTGGTGCTCAGTGCGCTCCCACAAGGGAAGCATTGCTCAGCCACAAGCCAGGCTGACCGCTGGCAAGCAAATCTGTGGTTGCAGGAGTCTCTCGCCTCTGTGGCAGCGCTAAGGATGTCAGACTGCAGCTTAGGCCAGCTCCCCGACATCCCCCGAGGGCTCCCAGACTGCTAAAGGGTGCAGGCTGGGCTGAGCGACACACCCACCCAGTGCACGAATGTCTTACACTGGGCCTCTAGTAAAATAATCTTACGTAATAATAGACAAACATGTAAATTGACCTTACCTTCACTATGCTAACCAGCCAATCAGGAGAGTATGCAAATTAACCCAACAAAGATGGCGGTTAATTTGCATACATAGGCTCCAAGTGGCGGGGCGAAGCCTGATGGCCCGGGCCAGCAGAGCGAAGCCTGGCGACGAAGCAGGCGTTCTGCCCCAACCCACTGGTGGAGGGCCTCTGGGCCTGCTTGGTCAGTGCTGCCACCGGGATGGAGGAGCAGAGACACAGCCCACATGGGGGCCGGCAGCCAGCAGCCCCAAGCCCCGCCTCAGTGCTGGGGTTGGAGGAGCAGAGACACAGCCCGCAGGGGGCCAGCACCCAGCAGCCCCAAGCCCCATGGCCCCAGAGGCGCTGGGGCTGCTGGGGCCAGAGTAGCAGAGACACAGCCTGCAGGGGGGCTGGCACCAGCAACCCCAAGCCCCATGGCCCCGGAGGCACTGGGGCCGCTGGGGTCAGAGTAACAGAGACACAATCTGCAGGTGGGCCAGCACCCAGCCGCCCCCAGCCCCACCTCGGCGCTGGGGTTGGAAGAGCAGAGACACAGCCCGCAGGGGGGCCCGGCAGCCAGCAGCCCCAAGCCCCACCTTGGCGCTGGGGTCAGAGGAGCAGAGATACAAGCCCACAGGCGGGCCAGCATCCAGCCGCCCCAAGCCCCACAGCCACAGGGGCACTGGGGTCAGAGGAGCAGAGACACATCCTGCAGGGGGGCCAGCACCCAGCAGCCCCAAGCCCCATGGCAGCGCTGGGGCTGGAAGAGCAGAGACACAGCCCGTTGGGGGGCCCGGCCCCCAGCAACCCCTAGCCCCAAGGCCGCAGAGGCGCTGGGGCCACTGGGGCTGCAGCAGAGACACAAACTGGCAGGAAACCTGTGGAAAGGGAGATAAACTATCATAACTTTATCTCCCTTTCCACAAGATGAGAAAACTGACCCTGATTTATTTAGTGATATGGCCCACACCTTTCTACAAGCACAGGGTATGTTATGAACACTCCCAGGAAGGTCTGGTCAGAATACTGTTTCCAGGGAATAACGCTACTGTGGCAAATCATCTAAGAGAGGAAACAAGCTTTTGTTGGGTTTATTCTGAAGGTCAGAGAACAGGCCACCCCAACATATGCCATGTTGTTATATTGATGATCTTGACCTGCAGATGCTTGAAAAACAGCAAATGCAAGGAGAGGTTTTCACTGAAGTCTCCCCAAAATGTTCCCTTAATGGGAAAAGTGCCATCAGCCAGTGAAGAATGACTCCTGTCACAGGACAGGAGACTAGAAGTTGACATTACACCCAAACGTTGTTACAAACTATCTCCCCCACCCCCATTCATCTTTCCTAAAAACCATTTACTCTCCTCTAAGAGGCCTACATATCCTGTCCCCTTTCCCTAGGAAGTCGGTATTTAAATCTGGATTCTAAGCCACCTTGGAGAGTTATTCATTTTTCCCTGGGATCTCCCACATATACACGAGGTACACATGTTAATGAACTTTAGTTTTTCTCTTGGTAATCTGTCTTTCATTACAAGGGCCTCCACTAAGAACTCAGAAGGGTAGAGGAAAACTATTTTTCCTCCTCCGTAATTCTATCTCGGGAAATCAAGTCCCAGGCTGAACAGTGAGTTTGGCTCAAGTGCCAAGCAGTGCCGGCTGAGGGAAGGGAAGCTTCTAGGGGGAAATCAATGATACTGGCATCAAAGTAGGACAGAGGGCACATGCATGGTTGCTGGTGGGAGTTTAAAGTGGTTCAACATTTTTGGAGGATGATTTGGCAAAATCAATAGAAATGTTCAAGGTACATCCAAGAGTCTTCTTCTAGGAATCTCATCTGCTGAGATAAAGCACGAGTGCATAAGCCCTGGTCAGAACCCAGGATGCTACTGCGGGCTCCCTTCCATGATAGGAAAACCTGCTAACAACCTGCATTTTTAGGCAAGGTAGCATCTATACTAATAAAAAGGTAATATGCTAATTAGACTGAACATCTTCCAGACGACCTTCCGGACGTCCTTCCGAACAAAGCCATGGTGGCAGGGCTGAGGCAGAGGAGGTTAGAGGCGATCAGGCAGGCAGGGGAGAGCAGTTAGGGGGATCAGGCCAGCAGGCAGGTGAGCAGTTAGGTGCCAGCAGCCCAGAGAGGTCCCAGATTAGAGAGGGTGCAGGCCAGGCTGAGGGACCCCCCACTCCCATGCACGAATTTCGTGCACCGGGCCTCTAGTAATAAATAATACTAAAAACCAGACCCTCTAGTGTGTAGAAGGATGCTCAATTGGGTCTCTCTGATGTTTCCGCTTTCTTATGTACAGCAGCATAGTATTACATTGTGTAGATGTACCACTGTTTTTCAATCTGTTGATGGGCACTTAGGCAGTTTTTCCAAATCTTAGCTATTGTAAATTACACTGCTATGAACACACAGGGGTGCATATATTTTGGGTTTCTTAGGATATATTCCTAGAAGTGGGGTCACTGGGTCAAATGGGAGCTCCATATTTATTTATTTATTTTAAAATATATTTTATTGATTTTTTAACAGAGAGGAAGGGAGAAGGATAGAGAGTTAGAAACATCAATGAGAGAGAAACATCGATCAGCTGCCTCCTGCACACCTCCCACTGGGGATGTGCCCACAACCAAGGTACATGCCCTTGACCAGAATCGAACCTGGGACCTTTCAGTCCACAGGCCGATGCTCTATCCACTGAGCCAAACCGGTTAGGGCTCTATATTTATTTTTTTTGAGGAAACTCCATACTGTTGTCCATAGTGGCTGCACCAGTTTGCATTCCCACCAGCAGTGTACTAGGGTTCCCTTTTCTCCACATCCTTGCCAACACTTGTCATTTACTGATTTGTTGGTGATAGCCATTTTGATAGGTGTGAGGTGGTACTCATTGTCATTTTGATTTGCACCTCTCAGATAATTAATAACTTTGAGTATTTTTTATAAGCCTTTTGGCCATCTGTATGTCCAATTTAGAGAGGTGTCTATTTAGGTCTTTTGCCCATTTTTTAATTGGATTTTTTTTTATCTTCCTTTTGTTAAGTTGTATGAGTTCCCTATAAGTTTTGGAGGTTAACCCCTTATCAGGTGTATCATTGGCAAATATGTTCTCCCACACAGTGGGCTCCCTTTTCATTTTGTTGATGATGGTTTCTTTAGTTGTGCAGAAGCTTTTTATTCTGATGTAGTTCCATTTGTTTATTTTCGCCTTAGTTTCCTTTGCCCTAGGAGATGTATCCACAAACATATTGCTATGAGAGATGTCTGAGATTTTTCTGCCTGTGGTATTTTCTAGAATTTTTATGGTTTCCCAACTTACATGTAAGTCTTTTATCCATTTTGAGTTTATTCTTGTGTGTGGTGTAAGTTGGTGGTCTAGCTTCATTTTTTTGCATGATCTGTCCAATTTTTCCAAGGCCATTTATTAAAGAGACTGTTTTATTTCCATTTATGCTCTTCCCTCCTTTGTCAAATATTAATTCAGAGTAATGGCTTGGGTCGATTTATGGAGTCTCTGTTCTGTTCCATTGATCTATATGCCTGTTCTTGTGCCAGTACCAGGCTGTTTTGATTACAATGGCTCTATAGCAGTGGTTCTCAACCGTCCTAATGCCGTGACCCTTTAATACAGTTCCTCATGTTGTGATGACCCCCAACCATAAAATTATTTTCGTTGCTACTTCATAACTGTAATTTTTTAAAAAATATATTTTATTGATTTTTTACAGAGAGGAAAGGAGAGGAATAGAGAGTTAGAAACATTGATGAGTGAGAAACATCGATCAGCTGCCTCCTGCAAACCCCCTACTGGGGATGTGCCCACAACGAAGGTACATGCCCTTGACCTGAATCTAACCTGGGACCCTTTGGTCCGCAGGCCAACGCTCTATCCACTGAGCCAAACGGGTTAGGGCCATAACTGTAATTTTGCTACTGTTATGAATCGTAATGTAAATATTTGGAATTTGTAACTGTAATTTTGCTACTGTTATGAATCATAATGTAAATATACAGGATGGTCTTAGGCGACCCCTGTGAAAGGGTCGTTCAACCCCCAAAGGGGTCGCGACCCACAGGTTGAGAACCGCTGCTCTATAGTATAATTTGATATCTGGTATTGTGATTCCTCCAACCTTGCTCTTCTTTTTCAAGATTGCTGCAGCTATTCGAGGTCTTTTATGGTTCCATATAAATTTTTGGAGTGTTTGTTCTAGATCTGTGAAATATGCTATTGGTATTTTAGTAGGGATTGCATTGAATCTGTAGATTGCCTTGGGTAGGATGGACATTTTAATGATGTTGTTTAAAGCCCTCAATTTTTGGATGTTGATTTTGTATCCAGCTACATTGGCAAATTCATTTATTAAATCTAGTAGTTTTTTGGTGGAGTCTTTAGGGTTTTCTATGTACAATGTCATGTTATCTGTAAACAATGACCATTTTACTTCCTCCTTTCCAATTTGGATGCCTTTTATGTCTTCTTCTTGTTTGATCACTGTGGCTAGAACTTCCAGTACCATGTCAAATAAGAGTGGTGAAAGCAGACATCTCTGTATTGTTCCTGTTCTTAGGGGGAATGATTTTAGTTGTTGCCCATTGAGCATGAAGTGTGCTGTAGGTTTGTCATATATGGCCTTTATCTTGTTGAGATCTTCTCCCTGTTTCCACTTTGTTGAAAGTTTTTATCAAAAAAGGGTGTTGGGTTTTGTCGAATGCTTTTTCTGCATCAATTGATATGATCCTGTGGTTTTTGTCTTGTAATCTGTTAATGTGCAGTATCACATTTATTGATTTGTGGATTTTATACCAGCCTTTCAACTGCAGAATAAATCTCACTTAGTCATGGTGTATTATGTTTTTAATGTATTGCTGGATCTGATTTGCTAAAATTTTGTTGAGGATTTTAGCATCTATGTTCATCAAGGATATTGGCCAGTAATTCTATTTCTTCCTTGTGTCTTTATCTTGTTTTGGAATTTGTATAAAGCTAGCCTCATAGAAGACCTTGGAAGTCTTTCTTCCTCTTGGATTTCTTTGAATAGTTTGAGGAAAATGGATATTAGTTCTTCTTTGAATGTTTGGTAAAACTCCCCTGTGAAGCTATCCAGACCAGGACTTTTGTTTGCTGGAGTTTTTTATTTATTTATTTTTATTACTGTTTCTATTTACTCAGTTGTTATGGGCCTATTCAGGTTTTCTTATTCATCTTGATTCAGTTTTAGGAGATTGTATGTTTCTAGGAATTTTTCCATCTCATCCACATTGTCCAGTTTGTTGGCATATAGTTGTTCAGGATATTTGCTTAAAATCCTTTGTATTTCAAGGGTGTCAGTGGTTACTTCTTCACTTTTGTTTCTACTTTTATTTATTTGGGTCATCTCTCTTTGTTTCTTGGTGAGTCTGACTTACAGTTAATCAATCTTGCTTATCTTTTCAAAGAAGCAGCTCTTGGTTTCATTGCTGTGTGTGTGTGTGTGTGTGTGTGTGTGTGTGTGTTTTGTTTTTTGTCTCTGTCATTTATTCTGCTCTAATCTTTATTATTTCCTTCCTTCTACTTACTCTGTGTTTTTATGTTGTTTTCTTTCTAGTTCTTTAAGTTGTAGGGTTAAATAGTTTATTGTTAATTTTTATTGTTTTTTGAGGTAGGTCTGTAGTGCTATGAACTGCCCTCTCAGGAGTGCTTTTGCTGTGTCTCATAGATTTGGGGTTTTTGTGTGTTCATTTTCATTTGTTTCCAGAAAATTCTTGAAATTTTTCTTGATCTCATTGGTAACCCATTCATTGTTTAATAACATCCTATTTAGCCTCCATGTAATTGAATATTTTGGGATATTTTTACTGTAGTTGATTTCTAATTTCATTCCATTGTGATCTAATAAGATGCTTGATATTATGTCAATCTTCTTGAGCTTGTAAAGATTTGTTTTGTGTCTTAACATGTGGTCTATCTTTGTGAATGACCCATTTGCACTTGAGAAGAATATATATTCTGTAGCTTTGGGGTGAAATGTTCTATAAATGTCAATTATATCCATTTGACACAATGTGTCCTTTAGGGTCACTATTTCCTTGTTAATTTTTTGTCAGGAAGATCTATCCAGTGAAGTCAGCTGGGTGTTAAAGTTCCCTCCTATGACTATATTGCTGTTGATTTCTTCCTTAAATTCCTATAGAAGTGTTTTTGTGCTCCTATATTGGGTGCATATATGTTTACCAGGGTTATATCCATTTCGATCCCTTTAGTATTAAGTAGTGACCTTTGTTGTCTCATGTGATGGCCTTCATTTTGAAGTCTATTTTGTCAGATATGAGTATTGCTACCCCAGCTTTTTTTCCTTTTCCATTTGCATGGAAAAAAATTTTCCCATCACTTCACTCTCATCCTGTGTGAGTCTTTTGTTCTTAGGTGGGTCTCTTGTATACAGCCTATAATTAGGTCATGTTTTTGTAGCCATTCAGCTACTGTATGTCTTTTGATTGGACCATTAATCATTTACATTTTAGGTTTTTCTTGATAGCTACTAATTTATTGCCATTTTAATTCTGCATGCCTATGTTTCTCTCTCTATTTCTTCTCATTACAGCAGTCCCTTTAGCATTTCTTGCAGTGCTGGCTTGTGGTGACTAATTCCTTTTGCCTTTTTTGTCTGGGAAGCTCTTTATTCATCCATCTATTTTGAATGATAGCCTTTCAGGATATAGTAATCTTTGTTTTAGATCCTTGCTTTCCATTACCTTGAGTACTTCATGCCATTCCCTTCTGGCCTGTAGAGTTTCTGATGAGAAATCAAATGACAGCCTTATGGGAGCTCCTTTGTAGGTAACAAATTGCTTTTCTCTTGCTGCCTTTAAGATTCTCTCTTTGTCTTTATTTTTTTGGCATTTTAATTATGATGTGTCTAGGCATGGGCCTGTTTGAGTTCTTCTTGTTTGGGACTCTCTGTGTCTCCTGAACTTGTGTGACTTTTTCCTTTACCAGGTTAGGAAAGTTTTCTGTCATTATTTCTTCAAACACATTCTCTATCCTTTGCTCACTTTTTCCTCTTCTGGCACACTTACTATGGGAATACTGTTATTTTTCATGTTGTCCCACAGCTCCCTTAAGCTGTCCTCCTGTTTTTTAATTTTTTTTTCTTTTTGGTTCTCTGGTTGAGTGACTTTTTTCTACCTTGTCTTCTAATTCACTGATTAGATCCTCAGCTTTCCTTCATCTTCTGTGTATTCCTTCCAATGTGTTCTTTATTAGTTCAATGTAATTCTTTATTTCTGACTGTTCTTTTCTCATAGTGACTATATCTTTTCTCATGCTGTTGAGCATCTTTACCATAATTACTCTGAACTCTATATCAGATAAATTTCTTATCTCTGCTTCATTTATCTCTTCTTCTGGAGAATTATCTTGTTCTTTATTTGTTTTGTTTGTTTGTTTGTTTGTTTGTTTGTTTGTTTTTTGTCTCCTCTGTTTGGCTTTGTGACTATGTATTAGTTAGATCTGCTACGCCTCTCAATCTCTAGTGTAAGACAGTGTCAAACACTGTTTCTGACTAATTAGATCAGGCAAAGACTCAAAGCCTCCAGAGACTGTCTCTGCTTGCAGACTGATTGGATTCAGTTTTAAGTAGCCCTTAGTCAATTGTCCACAGGTGTGGGGAGAGTTTTTCCAACAGGATGGGTCAATTGCTTCTGTCTGGAGGCTAATTGTTATTCCCAGTCTCTTAAAGGGCCTCAGAAATTCCACATGTGGGGCAAGGTGTTTTCCAATAGGGTGGGGCAACAGTCTTTCCCCCAGGCAAAACCACCTGCATAGCAAATGTCTGCATTAGAAAGATGACCTCTTCAGTGTGAGGGAATGACTTAGCACAGGTAACTGGGGTGGCTACTTTCTGAGCTCTAACCCCAGAGCCCTCTGCCCTGGCTTCTGTTCACACAGGTCCAGTCCACTCTGCCCTCCCTCTGCCAGAGCACAAGGTGAGTGGCTACTCATGAAATTTTTGTGTTGGCCTTTTAAGAGGGTGGCTGCATTTCCAGACATCTGTCCCTGGCAGACAGCAACCCAGCTGCTTTTCACAACCAGATGTTATGTGGGCACCTTTCTCAGTTCTAGTGCTCTCTGCTGGGGAGCCCAGCTTGGGGATTAGACCCCAGAGTTCTCAGTGGCAACCCCCCACAGCTGAGATATCTCTCCAGAACTTCAGCTGCTCTCTGTGGGAGCCGGACCAGCCCCCTTTGCTCCTCCCCATTCCTACCAGTCTCTACACAGTCTCCACTTTCCATTGTTGGTTATCAGGATTTTCTATAGCTAGTCTTCAGTTGATTATTCAGGATGTTTTATGTGTGTGTGTGTGTGTGTGTGTGTGTGTGTGTGTGTGTGTGGTATTTTAGTTGTAATTCCAGTTTGGTCCTTGGAGCATGTCTGTGTAACATCTACTTACTCTGCTGCCAATTTTAATCTCCTGGTTGCTCTCTTTTTAATTCTTCAAGTTGTAGGGTTAGGTAACTTATTAAAAGTTTTTCTTGGTTTTTTTGTTTGTTTGTTTGTTTTTTCTTTTTTTCTTTTTAGGTAGGCCTGAACTTCTCTCTCAGGATTGCTTTCACTGTGTCCCATAGATTCTGGATTATTGTGTTTTTATTGTCATTTGTTTGCAGGATGTTTTTTAAAATTTCTTCTTTGACCTCTTTGGTAACCAATTTATTGTTTAATAGCATGCTATTTAGTGTACATGTGTTTGATTATTTTTTAGTGTTTTTATTGTAGTTGATTTCTAATTTTATGCCATTGTGATCTGATAAGATGCTTAATATGATTTCAATCTTCTTGAATTTGTAGGTACTTAGCCTGTGGACCAACATTTTGTCTGTCTTTGAAAATGTCCCATGTGCACTTGAGAAGAATGTGTATTCTGTAGTTTTGGGGTAAAATGTTCTGAAGATGTCAACTAGTTCTATCTGATCTAGTGAGTCATTAAGGATTGCTGTTTCCTTGTTGATTTTTTGTCTAGATTTATCCAGTGATGTCAATGGGGTATTAAAGCCTCCTACTATGGTTGTAATGCTGTTAATATCTCCCTTGATATTTTCCAGAAGTTTATTTTTAATGTATTTGGATACTCCTGTATTGAGTACGTGTATGTTTACCAGACGTATATCCTCTTGTTGTATCGATCCCTTTAGTATTATGAAGTGGCTTTCCTTATCTCTTGTTATGGCCTTCACTTTGAGGTCTATTTTTTCAGATATAAGTATTTCTACCCCAGTTTCTTTTTCATTTCCATTTGCCTGAAAAAAATTTCCCATCCCTTTACTTTCAGTCTGTGTGAATCCTTTGTTCTGAGGTGGGTCTGTTGTAGACAGCATATTTATGGGTCATGTTTTCTTATCCACTCAGCTACCTATGTCTTTTGATTAGAGCATTTTATCCATTTCCATTTAAGGTTATTATTGATAGGTACTTGTTTGTTGCCATTTTTATTCTTATCCCTGTGTTTGTTGCCATTTTTATTCTTATCCCTGTGTTCCTCCCTCTCTTTCTATTTCTTCTTCTTACAATAGTTCCTTTAGGATTTCTTGAATTGTTGGTTTGGTGGTAATAAACTCCTTCAGCGTTTTTTGGTCTGTGAAGCTCCTTTCACCTTCAGTTTTGAATGATAGCCTTTCTGGATAGAGCAGTCTTGGATTCAGTCCCTTGCTTTTCATTACTCTGTATACTTCATGCCACTCCCTTCTGGCCTGATTTGTTTTTGTTGAGAAATCAGCTGTTAGTCTAATTGGAGATTCCTTGTAGATAACTTTCTGTATCTCTCAGAAGCCTTCAAGATTCTTTCTTTGTCTTTAACATTTACCATTTTAATTATGGTGTGTCTTGGTGTGGGTCTTTTTGGGTTCATCTTCATTGGGACTCTCTGTGCTTCTTGCACTTGTGTGACTTTTTTCTTCCCTAAGTCAGGGAAGTTTTCTGTCATTATTTCTTCAAGCAGGTTTCCTACTCCTTGCTCCTCTTTTTGTAGTTCTGGCACCCCTATTATGCAGATGTTGCTTCGTTTCATGTTGTCCCAAAGCTCCCTTAAACTCTCCTCCTGCTTTTTAATTTTTTTCCAATTGCTGCTCTGATTGGGTGTTTTTGCTACCCTATCTTCTAACTTGCTGTTTGGGTCTTCAGCTTCTAGTCTACTGTTGAAACCTTCCAGGGTGTTCTTTATTGCAGCTATGTCACTCTTTATTTCCTCTTGATTCTTATCAATGTTGGTGTTTTTCTTATTCAGCTTCTTATAATTCTCATGGAATTGCTTGTAATTCTGTCAGATGTTTGAGCATTCTTATAACCATTACTTTGAATTCTTTATCTGACAAATTACTTGCCTCCATTTTATTTAGTTCTTTTTCTGGTGATTCCTCTTTTTCTTTCTTTTGGGAACTGTTTTTTTGTTTGTTTGTTTTTGTTTTTGTCTCCCATTTTTGTTGTCCCTTAGTATTTGTTTCTATGTCTTAGATTAAACTGCTTTGCCACCCAGATTTTTTTGGGTTGGTCTTATGTAGTAAATGTTTTGTGTGACCCAGTGGTGCAGTCTTTCAGGTCTCCTGGGCTGGGTGTTCTAGGGTGACTCCCTGCTTGAAATATTTGGGTTCTCCTGATATAGTTGGATCTTGAATGTTATTGTCCCATTTGTGGATGGAGTCTCCTCACAGATTGTCTGACTATGTGGTTCACTCCTGACCTCGTCATGCAAGCTGTTGTGGATGTGTTTGGGGTCCTAGCTCCTGAGGCCATGGTCACCTGTGTGGTCCCACTGGAATGCAACTCATTGCAAGGTCCTGGAGCCCATGGCATGGGTCCCTTGCAAGGATCCCCTCTGTGAGGGTTTGGGGTGGTGTCTAAGGCCAGTCTGGGTGGTGGTGAGGCTACACTCCTATCCACCATGGCTCCCCACTTCAAGATAGCATGGTTTCTCCCATTTTCAATATTTCTGTGGCAAAAGTAGGTTTACAGATGGGAATTTTCAAAACAAAATTTATTGTTGTATTGTTATTTATTAATTATTGTACTATTTTCCATATGAACAACTGTAAACCTACTCTTCCCTACCCTGTAGCAGTAATGCTTACATAAATCAAGTAAATGTGTTCCAAAGACACATCTAATTTAACAAAATCTTATTAGTAATGATAAACCCAACTGTTTTGTGTGTGTGTGTGTGTGTGTGTGTGTGTGTGTGTGTGTGTGTTTTGCGGAGTTTACTATGTCCTAAAGTTTCTCTAGGTATCAGGGCTTTTAATCATGTGGTGGAATTATTGAGATTTCCATTTTACAGATGTGGAAACTGAAATATAAATAGGTTAAGCTATTTTTTTCAAGGTCCCACAGCTGGTTAACAACCTTAGAATTTCTGGG
>NW_005871055.1:15732129-15734185 GCF_000147115.1 Myotis lucifugus
GCTACTTAGATTCTGCCAGCCCAGAGTTCTACAGTGCTATATGCCAAAATGTTAAGTTCAATTCTAAATTTAGGGTCAAATTGGTAATGAGTTTTCTGTCTTCTACCATGATTAGAATTCTTGAAATCTTTTTTTTGTCATGTTTTGTTTCTCAATTTGTAAATGTTGATTTTGAGAGGATGTTAGGCTTTGATTTTCCATTTCACCTAGCTAGCTCAAAAAGAGGATTTCCTTCTCTTTTTGGAACAAGTAATACATTGAATATTCATAATAAAACTTAGCAGCGACAAGAGAAATCATTAACTTCATGAACACAAAACATGGTCTGGCAGGGAAGGAAGTCTGGGCTTGAGTGCAGACTCCAGCATACTCACAGAATGTCATACAAACCCCATTGTCTACTTACAAGAAGAGAAAAGGTATCTCTTGAAGCCTGCTATGTACTGAGATAGGAGATTCAAACACTCTGATAAAAAAACTGAGGCTCAAAGAGATCATGTAGGTAGCCTCAGATCATATAGTTGGTAAGTACTGGAACTCAGATTTAAACCCACATCAGTCTGACTATCTCCAAAAATGTGTTCTTTTATTTTATATCATGATAACTACTTTTAGATTAGTGATATCCCACTAAAATTTAAGAAGTGTGTTTCTCAGCTCCCTGAAACCCATTTGCCAACATCTCCTATAATCTGATAATAATGTTGCGGGTTAGTAATCAAGAGACTGTAGAATGAGGTGCCTGAGTGAGGATGCAGAAGTCCTACTGATGGATGAGAATCAAGACTACTTCCAGCAGTATGATTTTGGGTACATTCTTTGACCCATGGGTTTGATAGGGAAGGGATACACAATAAGAATAGGATCACAGTTGATTAATAGCTATTCACTGCACTTAGATAAGATATTTTTTCTTACAGACCAAGGGAAACTGTGGAGGATGTGTTACAAGATGAAAGACTGTTTGAGAGGATTAAAATAAGATAATACATATAAAATGCTTGACAGGACCTTACAAATGGTAAGTGCTCAATAAAAATTATTAATATTTATTATAATTAAATAGTACTGTAAAGAATGCTGCTTAAATTATCAGTGTGAAACTGGATCATTGTTAATAGAGGATTACAGAATACTTCTCTAAGCCCTATCCTCTTCAATGGTATAAAAGTGACCAGAGTGAGGGTGTGTATATGAAATCATCACATTTAGGGAAAAAGAAAGCTGGGATGTGTAGTGAAGACACTGTGTGATAGAGTCAGATCCAGAAATCCTGAGCAGTAGATGGTATTTAGTTGCATTAAAATGCTGCCAACAGCTCAGTGACTTAAACAAGCAGTCATTTATTGTCAGCTGACCTCAGCTGTAGGCTGGGTGCTTGAATTGGGACAGCTGTGCTGCATGTGTCTCATCTTCTTCTTGGGATCAGCAGCCATCACAGACATAGCCTTCTCATTGTAATGGTCCAATCACAAGCATACAAGTCCAGTCACAGAAACACTACTCAAGATTCTTTTGTTCTCATGTCTGTTAACATGCCATTGACCAAGGCAAGTTGAATGGCCAAGCTGAGTACTAAAGAATGACACTAAGTCCTAACCAGTTTGGCTCAGTGGATAGAGCGTCGGCCTGTGGACCAAAGGGTCCCCGGTTCGATTCCGGTCAAGGGCATGTACCTTGGTTGTGGGCACATCCCCAGATGGGGATGTGCAGGAGGCAGCTGATTGATGTTTCTCTCTCAGCAATGTTTCTAACTCTCTATCCTTCTCCCTTCCTCTCTGTAAAAAAATCAATAAAATATTTTTTTTTTTAAAAAGAATGACACTAAGTCCACAGAGTGAAGGCAGTGCAAAGTTAATGGTAAATGATACACAGAACACTGAAGAATCAAAACGATTAGTGCAATCTAGTATGGGCTGAATCCAATGAAACAACATGTACCATGGCTAAATTTAAAGTTTTTGATTTGGGTCCCAATTTTATCCCAGGAAGACAAGCCTAAGCAGCAGCATCTGTAGGAGATGTGGTTGCCACCGTATTCATGTAAGTAAGAACC
>NW_005871055.1:15734285-15756038 GCF_000147115.1 Myotis lucifugus
CATACAATTTATCACCCCAACTGGGGCGCTTGAGAGTAAAAAGGATCATTATTAATAGTTTTGCCAAGATAGAATAACTGGAGACTGTCCTGGGTAAAGCAGGACCAATAATCACCCTATATTTGGCTAATATATTGATATGGGAATCAAAAAACTAAAGTATGCTTAGGCTGAATTACTAGATGTAATATTCAGAGGATGAAGAAGATAGCTCTGCTTTCCTTTGTACTGGTCTGACCACATCTGGAGTATTGTATTCAGATCTGAACTTTAAAACTTATTGATTATTCCCGGGTTTCGGCACCAAAAAAACAACAACAACAAAACAAAACAAAAAAACAACTTATTGATTATTGTAGTAGTCTGATTTCTCCAGAGAAATAGAACCAATAGGATATTTATATTTGAAACATGTATATTTAAATATATATTATAGGAATCTGCTTACGGAATTTTGGAGGTCAAAAAGTTCCATGATATGTAATTGGCAAGCAGGAGAATGAGGAAAACCAGTGGTCTAATTCATTCTGAATCTGAAAGCTTGAGAACCATTTCAAATTTCAAAGGGATACCTAAGGCTTGAGAACCAAGAGTGTTGATATATGAAGGCAAGAGGATGATAATGGATATCCACAGAGAACAAATTTGCCTTTCCTCCAGCTTTTTTAATACCATTCAGGGCCTCCAGGGAATAGGTGATGTCTGTACACTTTGATGAGGACCATCTTCTTTACCCAGACCAATTCAAATACTAATCTCTTCTCTAAACATCCTGAACAGACATTCCAGAAATGATGTTTAACCAAATACCTGGGTATCCTTTAGTCTAGCCAAGTTGGCGTATAAAATTAATCATCACAATCATGTTTAGAAGATAAATGAGAGTGGTGAAGAGTGTAGTGACCTTGTCAGATAAATCTTGATTAAAAGAACTACTCATGGGAGATATAATGTCTGTATTAAAAAATATGAAGGTCTGTTATATAAAAAAAATTAGACATATGTGGTTTATTTCATAGGTTACCCCTTAGACATATGGAAAGTATATTGAAATTTGAATAAGAAGAACCATGTCTTGCCACTACTTACCAGTTGTATGACCTTGGCTAATCCATGCCACTTCTCTGAATCTCAATTTCCTTATTTGTAAAGAAGCAATAATATGAAGATTAAAAGAGAATGTGTGACCATTCTTTACAAATTATAAAGTGCTAAACAATTTTGGCATGATGAGCTTTGGATTCAAGTCCAAGTTTTGTTTGTTTGTTTGTTTGTTTTTTTAAAGAGAGTGGAAGGGAAGGGGAGAGACACAGAAAGAGAAACATCAATGTGAGAGAGACACATTGATTAGCTGCCAGGGCTGCAGATTGAGCCTGCAAAGGAGGTACATGCCCTTGACCAGAATTGAACCTGACCCTTCAGTCCGCAGGCTGATGCTAACCACTGAGCAAGTCGGCCAGGGCTCAAGTCTAATTAAAAAAATAGACTTAAGAGTCAAAATAGCTGCCTCAGGAGGTGATGAGACATGTAAGTTGGTTGAAGATCACTGGGGATCTCTGGCAAAGATGTTGTAGAGAGGTTTCAAGCACCATGTGAGTCTTCAATCCGATTATCATGAAAGTCCCTTTCACTCCAGGCATTCTGTGATTCTGCTGAAAAAGAAAGAGAGTGCCAATTGTACAAAGAGAAAGCATTGGTTAGACACTGATCTAATCTGTGGTCTGGAATGGAGATTCAGGACACCAGAATGAATAGTCTTAAAAAGAGCTGTAATGTTATCACCCTGGCAACCTTTAGTGTTATTAGACAGTGTCAATACTCTTATATGAGGGTCTCTCTTAAGTCAGAAATACACCCATTGGTGCTTCTGCTATTCCACTTAAAATGTCACCTTTATTTTCAAGACCCATTCCAAGGAGTAAATGTAAGTGAGAAAAGCAGGTTAGATGACACTGTGGTGAACAGAAGCCAATACAACTCATTTAAAGAGGAGCAACCACTTCTTAGTCTGGGCTAATTATTGACCATTGTTATTTAAGAAAATGGGTCATGTATTCCCAGATATTCCAGTTGGCAACAGAATTCAGAAATCTGGAGTGTTAGTAAAATCTCCCAATGTCAACAATATTTTAAATGTTAAAATTATTTGTTAGAATACATTTAAACTTGATGAAATACATATTACATCAATAATAACATATTAGAGATGAGGAAAGCAAAACATAGACTGGTGAGAAACTTGTCCAGCATCAAGTAGATAGGATTTGAACCCAAGTTGGTGATGTTCCAATCTAATCTGTCATTAGACCTTTTTGTTTATTTGACCTCCCAATAAAAGAAGAGCATTTTATTTACAAACTGCTTAAAATTTAATAAAATGTTTTCACACATGTCATCTCACATTTTCTCAGAACTAACATTTGAGTTAAGTGGGCTCATGATCATTCCTAAATAATACTAAATAAATACTAATACTTTAAGTCCCTTACTTCATAGTTGGTTTAGCTACATTATAGCATCACCCATTCGCTGAACAAAGATAGGCTAAGTGTTCAAAGAAAGGCTACTTTGTATGCAGAGATGCCCCTGCTGCTTAAATTACACCCTGGCTTTTCTCTTTTGTGTGTATTTAATAATATCAGTGTCATTTTGTGGGAGGACTGGCATAAGTTTAATGGTTTGGGAGAAAATCAACTAGAAAAACTAACTCCAATTATGCTGGGAAAGAACTACAGGAGAATGTTCAAGTTATCATGTGAATGACATTTGTGTGAGGGAAGATGATATTTTTCTCCCTTTAAACAATCTCCAAACCCACAAAAAAACAGCATTTGATATATAGGGTGTCCCCCCAAAAATGTATACACACACTTTGAATAATTATGAAGCCAGTGTTTATTAAAATACATTTCATTTTCAAAATTGAGCTATCAGCTGTTAAAGTGTGTATACATTTTCTGGGACACCCTGTATTTTGAAACAGTATGGAGCCCAGATTCCTCACAGCTTGCCTAGGGTTTTTACCAAGTGTTGGTGCCCTGTTAAGCTGATATCATGTCTGCTTTTCTTATAAAGGAAAATTGTGGCATTTCATATTTTTATATCTTTCTATTGGAAAATAAGTGTAGGTTTAAGTGCATGTATTGTTTCTGTGTGCCTAACCTGCTCCTATATAGATTTCATAGTGGCCTTTATTTCTGATTTTCTTATCCTATAAAGATCAGGCTAGGGTGGGGCTATGGCTGCCTTATTCTGAGTTACAATGGCATGCAGAAGCTGTAAAATACCCACTATGTGTTCATAACAACATTTGAAATGGATTCAGTTGGGAAAATAGTACTTAAGACATTTTTTGAAGGCAAGCTAGATTTCTTCACACTAAATTCTACGAAGTGTGTGTGTGTGTTGCCACTTTTGGTAAGTAAAAGGATTCTTGAATGAATATTGGCATTCTTTCTTGATCATTTGGGCAACTACAAGTCTTAGACTCTTAATATGTGGGGAATAATTTTAAAAGCATCCTATATAATAAAGAGGTAATATGCAAATTGACCGTCAAGCCCTCACACAAGATGGCTGCCTCCATGTCATCACAAGATGGCCACCACAAGATGGCCAGCAGGGGAGGGCAGTTGAGGGTGACCAGGCCGGCAGGGGAGGGCAATTGGGGGGAATCAGGCCTGCAGAAGAGGGCAGTTGGGGGCAACCAGGCTGGCAGGGGAGGGCAGTTGGTGGCAACTGGGCCATCAGGGGAGCAGTTAGGCATCGATCAGGCTGGCAGGGGAGTGGTTAGGGGGCAATCAGGCTGGCAGGCAGGTGAGCGGTTGGGAGCCAGCAGTCCCGGGTTGTGAGAGGGATGTCCAACTGCCTGTTTAGGGACCTGGCCTAAACAGACAGTCGGATATCCCCCAAGGGGTCCCAGATTGGAGAGGGTGCAGGCTGGGCTGAGGGCCTCTAGTTAACAATAATCAACTTTGTTGTCATTTAATTTTCTTATACACTGTATTCAAATGATGAAATATTATTTAACCACTAAAAACTATGTACTTAAAGCATATGTAGCCCTAGCTGGTTAGTGGATAGAGCATTGACATGCAGACTGAAGTGTCCTGGGTTCAATTCCGGTCAAGGGCACGTACCTTGGTTACAGGCTCCTCCCCGGCCTGGGTCCTGGTCAGGGCTCGTGCAGGAGGCAACCAATCAATGTGTTTCTCTCATATCAATGTTTCTCTGTGTCTTCCTTTCTCTTCCACTCTTCCTAAAAATCAATGGAAAAAATATCCTTGGGTGAGGATTAACAACAACAAAAAAGCATATATAATAGCTTAGGGAAATATTTTACAATAGTCAATAAAATAATGTCTATTCAAATTTAAATTAAATCAGATTTCTTTTGGTTGCCAGTAACATTGATCCAGCTCACATTAAAGGGGCTTTACCTATCTTTCAGCAGTCTCGTGAGAATCCAATCTTAGAAATTAAGGACAGTCTCTTAGAAATTAAATTCGAAAATCACTAATCACCCCTAACTGCCTCTGCCTCAGCCCCCGCCATCGTGGCTTTGTCCAGAAGGATGACTGGAAGATGTCCAGTCGACCTGGTCTAATTAGCATATTACCCTTTTATTAGTATAGAGTTTTAAGATTATGATCAGTAATAAAACCAAAAAGACACCAGAGAAATCATTATGAAAAGCTGTATATCAAGACAACAAGAAAAAGTTCACAAATTGACACTTAAAAAAATCATAATTATGTTTCCATCATCCCATGGAGGAAGTCTTCTCTCTTAACTTACCTGTCAGTAGTATGTTAATATGACTGTTGATCTAATATTAGTTTAGCCTTTTCCACTAGAAAAAGTAGTACAGAGTTCTATAACATTCCAACTTGGCATAGACCAAACTTGATTGGAAGGAGAAAAAAGTCAACTGACTAGTCTGGAATACAAAGCTTAACCAGAAAGTTTGCAGGATTGCTTGGGTTATCACCAATGGCACACTGGTAAATGTTCAACAACTGAAAGTTCTGTTTGTAGCAAGTGGCTGTTTTCTCAGTGTAAATCCCCCCACCGTGGCTGATTTCAAACTACCAAAGTGATGTCACTGAATGCAGGATTAGGAAGAGATGTACATAGCAGCCTCCAGCATAACATTGAGCTCTAGACAATGAGCAGAAAGCAAAAATGCACAAGACATCAGAACAATGGTGGAGGAGGTTCACTAAACCCCACCCAGGTGCCACCTTCTCCATGAGGTCTGCTAGGTGTTTGTCCAATCAGACCACAGAAGGTGTAACCTTAACCAATGAGGATGTCAAATACAAAATCGAATTAGGGTATGCTGCATCCTGATTGGCAGTTATAGACCTGCATGAGGGATTTAAAGAATTAGCTAAGGGGATAAGTCAAACTTAGGGCCAAGAATGTGGACTACATGAACATACTTTCTATAAGGTGCAGAATCCATGTTGAAATGGCCCAGTCTGGCAGTCAAGGTTAAAGAAAAAATATGTCTGGATGTGTAAACACTCTGAACTCAGGTCCCAGCTCATATCTTTTGTGTTATTCACCCACAGCAAGCTGAAAAGTTATCTCCAAAATTGATGAGATGACATAATTGTCTTCTTAGTGGGTAAACATAATTTAATTCTAAGAAGGTTGTGAATTAAATATAAAAATATTTAAGGGATAAAACCCATATCCCTGTGAGATTTATAATTTAGTGCTGAGAAATAAATTATGTATATTTATCAATTTAGTTACTTATAATGTTTAAAAGAAAATGGCATATTGGAGCAACAGATTAACCTTGTGATTCCACTAAAAATACATTTTTGAATAGCTCATTTTGACTCACTATTTTACATTGAAGTTTTACTAAAATGACATACATTTAAAATGATATACATTTATATTTGATTTGTAAGAGTTAAGTACTCAAAAAGATTTTGTTTATTAAATTGTAGTACCTAAAAGGAAAATGGAATATTTTACTTTTAGAAGTAAATGTGAACTATCTGTGTCAGTTCAAGTTGTGAAAGTTCCTTTAGTAGAGATTGCTTAAATTTGCTAGTCATGCCCTAGCTGGTTTGGCTCAGTGATAGAGTGTCAGCCTGCGGACTGAAGGGTCCTGGGTTTGATTCCTGTCAAGGACACATGCCCAGAATGCGAGCTCAATCCCCAGTAGGGGGCGTGCAGGAGGCAGCCAATGATTCTCTCTCATCGTTGATGTTTCTATCTCTCCCTCTTCCTTACTATCTGAAATAAATAATAAAAATATATTTTTTAAAAAGAAATGTCTTTCTAAAAAATATGCTTTCTGCCCAGAAAACTTTATCTCTTAAAAAATTTTTTTGCTAATCATGCTATTCATTTTATAAAGTAATACAATTTGTAAGTTGAATTAAACGCTAAAAAATTTAGATCTTATAATTTGTAACTTTAATAAAGTAAACATTAATTTTTAAAATAAAAATCAATTTTGAGTAGAGTTTGGGTGCACAAAAGCCCCTTTTAAGAATATCAATATGTCATTGACACCCAAGTCCCACAGGCAGAGTCATTGTCTCTTCTTTTGTCCTTTTCCCCCAGGAATTGGTAGATGCACCCAATTATGTATATACACATTCATTGCCTTCTTTCTCATGAGGCCCTGCACTCCTCTGGGAAAGGGGTGGGGCATTCTTATTTCTCTTTCTATGCAAGGAACAGTGCAGCCTTGGTAATAGGAGGTCATGTCTAAGTTAGTTCAGGCTCCTATAACAAATACCAGAGACTGGGTGGCTTAAACAGTAGACGTTTATTTCTCACAATTCTGAAGGCTGGAAGTTTGAGGTCAGGGTGACAGCCTGGTCAGTTCCTGTTGAAAATGCTCTTTCTGGTTTGCAGAGGCAGCCTTTCTGCTGTGTGCTCACATGGCAGAGAGACCATTTTTTTTTTTTGTATCTCTTCTTATAAGAGCACTAATCCTATATGAGGGTTCTACCCTTATGACCTAATAATCACCTCTCAAAGGCCCAATGTCTTAATTCCTTCGCATTGAAGATTAGGGCTTCAACATATGAATTTAGAGGAGGGACACAAACATTCAGTCTATAGCAGACCACCTCAAGAAATGTTTGCTAGCCCCGCCGGTGTGACTCAGTGGTTGAGTGTCAATCTATGTACCAGGAGATCCCCAGTTCTATTCCTGGTTTTGTACTGGGCTGCATATCGGGGCACGCTGTGCTGTCTGTTCCTGGAACAGACAGATAGGAAGGTACTGACATCAGGTCAGGCCTTGAGATATGGTCTCATGGTCCCTCCTCAATATACTGTGCTCTCTGTTCCCGGAAAACATAGATAGGAAGGTGATAATGCTATACTGTGTCGGGAACAAATTGCATAAGCATGGCTTTGTAACTTTGTAGTTTTTGCATATAAATAGCCATAACTCTTGCAGTCAGGTGCTGCAGTTCGAAGCAAAGGCTGAACTGCAGACAGCTGGCCAGCTTAATAAAGGTTCCTAAATTTAAATTCTGAGTCGGTGGTCTATCTCGCTGAGTCAACCCATAACATTTGGAGGCCCCAGCGAGATTCCCGGCAGGGAGGAGAGGGACCCCTTGTTTAGGGCAGGAGGCTCTCCCCCAGCAGGGATGAGAGGGACCCCCTATTCAAGGCCGGAGGCTCTCCCCCTGGCAGGGAGGAGAGGGACCCCTTGTTTAGGGCAGGAGGCTCTCCCCGGGCAGGGAGGAGAGGGACCCCCTATTCAAGGCAGGAGGCTCTCCCCCACTGGTCGCCGGGCACTCAGAGAGATACCCCACACCTGTGGAGAACAACTACCAAGGAGGCCTCCAGTCCACCCAAAACTTTCAATTCGGAAACCGAACCACCTGGACTCTCGAGAGAGGTAAGGACCGGTCGTTAAACAGGAATTGGGACGTCCCACGGAAGGACCTATACGGAGGGCTGGACGCAGCGGTACTCCTGGTCCTGACCCGCGGCCACGACGGTGGCCGGGGTCCTTGGTTCGTGCGGCTGTAGGCTGCACTGGGTTTGTCTGTCTGGTATTTGTTTGTCTTGGTATTTGTTGTCAAAAAGTTGTCTGCTTCTGTGTACACCCTGCTGCAGTGTTTTTTGAACATTTTCAGGACTTCAAGGAGCAAGCTGCAGGTTCCGGGCAACCTTAGGTTGCATTTGGCTGATTTATTTTGTCTTTGTTCTTTGTTGTCTTTGTCTTTATCAAATGGGATAGGGTCAGTTATCTTCGTCGACCCCTTATCAGTCAGGCCCACTCCGGGTGAGTGGAAGGGGAGCTTGATCACCTCCCGGGAAGCTATAGAGCTCCCTCAGGAATTGGGAAATTGTTAGGAATTGGGAGAATTGTTTAAACTCTGAGTGAATGTCTGGTGAAAGTGTGTGAGTGTGGAGGGAGGGGGCCTGCCCTCTCCTCTCCTTTATGTGGCTCCACGACTTCGGTTACGGAGTCCGAGTGGGCCCCAACCTGCGGTTCCGTGATTCGTCATATGGCATAACGGTGACTCACCCCCATGTGGAGGTGACCAGGCCCGGGGTTTATACGGGTGCACCTTAGCTACGACGAATCTAAGCTCCCAAGGGACGCGGCCAGGCGGGCATCTGAGTGAGGATCTGTGAAAACAGGTCACCCCCTCCCTTGTCTGTCTCTCGCCACCAATCATCATGGGGTCGGGACAAAGTTTGTGTGGGACTAGCCAATTTACTACTGAGAAGGAGGAAAAAAAAGTGTAAATCATTACTGGTCTGTGTGAAGTAAGAGCTACTTTGATTTATTCTGCTTTCTGTTGATACGCTTGGCTGAACGTTTGGGCTGGCCCCTTAGCAGTCTGCAAACAGTCTCTCGGGAGCTGCAAGAATCATTTTTCTGAGTCTTTTGCTCACTGTTAAGGAGAATTAGCCCACTTAGTTAATAAAGATTTCTGTCTATCAGCTGCTCTTACCTAGGTTGTAATTTACTGTATTAAACTGAAGTTCTTGGATAGATTTAAAGGTTATAATGTTAATGCTTTTGATTTACAGCGATTCTGTGAATAAGAGTGGCCCACTTTCCAGGAGGGGTGGCCGGATGCAGGGTCCTTTGATCTGACCACTGCCTACCGGGTCCATTACGTCATACACGGCCGCCCAGGGCATCCTAATCAAATTCCTTATATTCAAATTTAGGTTGACATATTGTCCAAGAAACCCCGGTAAATGAGGGCTTGCCTCCCAAGGGAAAATTGGGACAGAGACAGACAATTCTTTTGGCCGGGCCTCAGAAGGGAAAGGCTCCCCCGGTCCTTCAGGGAGAGCAGGAAGAACCCATTAGCCGGCCGCCCCCTATTGTCCCCTGGCGCCGGATTCGGGTGAGCCCGGGCCTCAGGCCCAGGCCACGCCACCAGCTCTTGACCCGGAGCCCCTGCCTCCCCGGATGCCAATTGTCTTCCCTCCGCACCCACCAAAGGGAGGGGCTTTGTCATCCTTCAACCCCTTCAGTCTGTCCCATACTAGACAGGGACAGAGTATGGGGAGAGAGAAAAGGGGGGGGGGAGAGAAACTGCAGGACCTTGCGACATCTGCCAGTCCTGCAGTTCCTATGTTGCCACTACGGCAGGCCGGCCCTCTAGATCTGGGGCTAGACAGGCAGCCCTCTGGGGAAGCAAGGCAGACTGAGGCGCTATTCCCAGCTCCAGACCAGATTAGGGAGTGAATGAGAGAAGGGGGCGGGGGTGTTGGCAGTTAAGTTACTGGCTGCAGACCTAACAGGTCTTATCAATGAACTTCAAGGTCACAAAAAGTAACTAAGCACAGTCTTTCTCTGCCCTGGTTTATTCTTTTTAACCCCTCCAGTGCTGAATCAATCAGGCCTGGGCTGAGAGAAGGGGACTGGTGGGATGACAAGGAAAGCAGGGCCCTGTAACTATAAATAGAGTTAAGAAAAGGGCACTCTCCCTGGACCTGGGAGCCATCAGGACTTTGAAATTCTCCAAGAGAGGAGAAGTCTGACTCAGAGACTAGCCGAAACCTCGTTGGGTTAGGAGGACCGGAGGCTGCATATTGAACTTATAGACTGCAATTTGCTAGGCAGAGGTCCAAGCCCAGTTGTATAGGGATTAAGCTACCTATGTACAGCAAAACAACTTTCTCCTGTGCCAGAATACATTTCAAGAAAATTGGACAAACTGTATTTGTGGCTAGGAAGAAGAACTGGCCTATATGTAAACTGTCCTGGAAAAAGGCTATGTGGAATGAACCCAAAAAGTAAAGGGTGTCTAGCTGCCGAGAGGGCAGTTGCCCAGGTGAGCAAAGAAGAATACCCATTAAATTTTGGTCTCTATTGAGAGACAGTTGACAGTTAGCAACCTGTATACTGTCTTACAGGCCTATGTGACCATGCCCATGTCAGGGGTGGCACAAAACCTCAACAGTAGGAAACTGGGAAAGGCCTGTCTAGAACAGAGGGGGTTAATAAAATGGTGAATACTAGCCCTCTGTTCCAGGAATTACAGACCCTGTGAGGTCCTGTGACATATAAGACCCTGTAGGGAAATAAAGCTCCTTTAGTCCATTCTGAAAGAACAAATAAAAGACAGATTAGAGGCTGTGTTTCCCTCCAGGCAACCCAACTGGAACCCCTATAGTGACAGGGGAAAGGAGGCTCTCGATCGGTATCGCCAGACTCTATTAGGGGGCATCCGAGCTGCTGCTTGGAGACCCATAAACCTCTCTAAGGTGACAGAGACAGTCCAGGGGCCTAACCCTGATGCCCTGGAAAGTCGGAGGGCTGTCAATGTTGCATTTGTTTCCAAGTCGGCCCCAAATATTAGAAAAAAATGACAGAAGTTAGAAGGCTTTGAGGGGAAATCAATCTCTAAGTTGGTTGAGGTGGCCCAGAAGGTTTTTGACAATCTGGAGGACCCGATGGCAGGTTTAAACACCCGGATGGCCAAGGTCCTCCTGGCCCTAAATGAGAAAAATGGCCCAAGGGGCCGGAGAGACAACAAGGGCAAAGAAAAGCCTCGCAGAAGAAAAGGAGTCCGACCCAGGCTTGGGAAAAATCAATGTGCACTTTGCAGAAAGGAAGGACATTGGAAAAGGGAGTGCCCTGAATGTGCAGGGGAACCGACTCCCTCCCATGCTGGTGGAGGAGGTGGATTGGGGTTGTTGGGGCTCGGCTGGCCCCCAGGAGCCCAGAATAACCCTGACAGTGGGGGGCCAAAAGGTGGACTTCCTTGTGGAACTCATAGCACTCACTCAGGCCCTCTGGTAGGGAAAGGGAAAAAGAGTAAACATTTCAGCTTCCTGAAAACAGCTGCCTTGAACCCTGCCACACTCCTCCCTGACGAGAAGACAGAGGCCCCTTTGCCTGACTGCAAGGAGACACTGACTACCCTCACTTCCCTCCGTGAGGACCTTGTGGACCAGCCCTGCAGAATCCGGATGAGACCCTCTACACGGATGACGGGAGCAGCTTCATAGAGGGAGGTACCCGGTAGCGGGGGGCACATGAGGAGGATCCAGGGGAGATCCAAGAAGCCCTGGTAAGCGCCCCGGCACTGGCCCTGCCAGACCTACCCAGGAACTACAGGGATATATCTCCTCACACTGCCTTTACAGGAGGACACGGGAGCCACCTTAAAGAAGTCTCCTGACCTCAGGAGGAAAGGAAAAAGCTCCTGAGATACTTAACCACCTGGCAGCCATATAGGGGCCAAGGAATTGACTAAAAGACCAGTAGGGCCCCTAGAAGTTCTCGTAGCCCTGCCAGCACGAAGGCACCCAGAGAAGCCTACTCATCTGCCAGAGGAGCAGAGGCTAGCTGAGAAACTAAGGGCCCGGGAAGGAGAGGCTGGATGGCTAATTCTGCCAGATGGGAGGCCTATAATGCCAGAAGCCCTGGGGCGGACCATCGCTTCCCAGACCCACCAGAGCACCCACCTGGGGGAATGAAGCTATCAGAACTACTGGGAAGAGAATTTTACATCTCAGGGCTCCAGAAAATATCTCAAAAGTTGGCTAAAAGGTGTCAAGTGTGTGCCCGAGTGAATCAAGGGCCCCCTGTTGTGGCCGTGCTGGGACAGCGATTCCGAGGTCAGAACCCCGGAGAACACTGGGAAGTGGACTTCACCGAGATACCAGGAGGACAAGGAGGGTATAAATACTTGCTGGTTTTCATTAATACCTTCTCTGGCTGGCCTGAGGCATACCCAACCAAGGCAGAGACAGCACAGGTAGTAGTTAGAAAACTCCTCACCGAAATTGTCCCCGGTTTAGCCTGCCACTATACATGGGTCCGACGATGGCCTGGCGTTTATCGCCAAAATTACAATCCATAGTTAAGGCCCTAAAAGTTACTTGAAAATTGCATTGGGTTTGTAGACCACAAAGTTCTGAACAGATAGAAAGGATAAATTAAATCTTAAAGGAAACATTAACTAAATTAAAATTAGAGACTGGCGAAAACTGGGTAAGTCTCCTTCCTTTTGCTCTCTTCAGAGCTAGGTGCACCCCATGCATCCAAGGGCTAACTCCTTTTTAAGATAATGTTTGGGCAACCGCTGCCATTGGTGCCCAGGTTGGGGGAGGAGGAAGTCGCCCGTCTCTCTACCCAAAATTTGCTTAAGTCCTTACAGGCTTTGCAGAGCAGCGCCACGTCAGCACGACGGGTGGTGAAAGCCATACGGGAGGAGGACGTGCTGAGATCCAGTCCAACACAGCCTGCCTTCTCTCCAGGAGATCTCGTTTGGGTGAAGCGTCACGACCCTGGCAGCCTGGAACCTAGATGGGATGGACCCTACCAGGTGGTGCTGAGCACTCCAACCGTCATCAAAGTCGCAGGAAAGAGGCACTGGATCCACTGTACGCAGGTTAAGAAAACGAACGACAGCGTCGAGGGATGGGCCCCGAAGAAGAACTGCACGATCGGAAATTGGAACCCCGTCCTCCTCATGCCTCTCGCCTGGTGGACTGACCAATGGGAAGGGGGAAAGACCTGGGGACTAAGACTCTATGTAAGCGGCCGAGACCCTGGCCAGCTCTTCACCATTCAACGCCGGACTCTTCCCCGGTGGTTCAACCCGATTGGCCCCTTGCATCCCCTACACAAGCCAGAGAGGCCGAGCCAGCCACAGCACCCAGCCCCAGCTAAAACTTCCTGGTCCCCCTGGCTAACTACCCTGCTCTCCTCCTTGGCAGGACCAGTCGTTCTGCTCCTCCTAGGGCTCATATTTGGCCCCTGCATTGCCAAATGCCTCCTCAAATTTCATATCGTAGAGGAGGGCGCTGAATCAAAGATTTGATTCGGGAATAAGACCAGTAGGGAATGTACTGGGCTGCATATCGGGGCACGCTGTGCTGTCTGTTCCTGGAACAGACAGATAGGAAGGTACTGACATCAGGTCAGGCCTTGAGATATGGTCTCATGGTCCCTCCTCAATATACTGTGCTCTCTGTTCCCGGAAAACATAGATAGGAAGGTGATAATGCTATACTGTGTCGGGAACAAATTGCATAAGCATGGCTTTGTAACTTTGTAGTTTTTGCATATAAATAGCCATAACTCTTGCAGTCAGGTGCTGCAGTTCGAAGCAAAGGCTGAACTGCAGACAGCTGGCCAGCTTAATAAAGGTTCCTAAATTTAAATTCTGAGTCGGTGGTCTATCTCGCTGAGTCAACCCATAACAGTTTCGGTACATGCCTGGGTTTTAGGCAAAATCCCCAGTAGGGGGCATGCAGGAGGCAGTTGATGGATGTTTCTCTCATCGATATTTCCATTCCTGTCTCTCTAGAAAAAGAAAGGAATGTTTGCTAAAGGAATAGTGAGGAGAAGGCTGAGTTGGGAGAAAAAATGCAGCCTGACAGTGAACGAGGGGAGGCATGTGGAAGGAAGGCCAGTGTTGGCCTCACATGGGCTTTCCTGGCCTGGCCTCTCACATGGACTCTCCCAGGCTCCATGTGATTCTGCAGCTGTTCGGAAGTCATAGAGCTGGGCTCCATGGTTTCATAAATGCTCTTCTTCACATTCCGAGCACTCAGTCATGGTGAGGTTATACCAACACTTGACAGTCATCATTTGTAGAAGGATTCCCTGAATTATGTCACCCTGTGACCTAAGGCAGCTGCTACAGGGCCATCAGAAGTCACCGTCTCCCTGACAAAGTGGCCTTTGTAGAGCAACAGCTGTTCTCTTCATTGTTTCAGAGAGAGCATGCCAGGCATCAATCTTTGGGCATCTGAGATTTCTTTTTATTAACAAATGGATTTGTTTTAGCTTGGCTAGTTGTGCCTTTTTCATCTCTATAATTCCACCTTGAAGCACAGTGCCTGTCACCTACAGTAATAGACATGTAATTCAATTTTGTTGTATAAACACATGTGAGGATGTATGTATGAGGAAAGCGTTCCATAAGGGAATGGGTGAATTCTATAAGTGTTTTGTAGAAGATGGTGGTGAAGGTAACTGACAACTCATTTATTTGTATATAAGAGTACCCTTTCTTCTTAGCTCCCTTATTTCAGGTTTGAGTAAGAGTTACCACCTTCCCCAAATTCTTGCCCTGTCCATAGTGATTAGACAGAGTTGACCCTGAGTTAATCCAGGAGCCTGAGTGAGGAGTGTCTATCATTCAATGTGTCCAGTGAAGAGAATAAAACTGGCCAAAGAGAAAAACAGAGACAAAATACAGTCCTTAAGGCATTTCAAGTCCTGGTTTTATAAATTCCTGAGACAAAATTTTCCTTTTTTGATGGTGCTAATAATTATGGCACATGTTTTGAGTGTCTGGGTTCAAATCTAGACAGCCAGCCCTAAGCGAGCTCCTCCCAGGGTGCTGAATGACCGGTCCGTCCTCTAGCACAACATGATGGTGATGAACATAGTGCCTGTCTCCCCCATTACATAAGGAGCAGGTTCGAACTCATTAGTGGGGGTGCTGTGGAATTCCACATATAACCAACCAAGCTGGGAAAGGTGGGAGGATGCAAGCTCAGAGTGATCTTGATGTTTGTATTGTTGTTTGCTGCTAAACTTGATTTGAGGCGAGTTTTCTTGGTCACTGCAGGGTATTCCGATAGGTGAGGTCAGGCCTGGGGATAAGGCTGAATACTAGTCTAGAATGAACTAGTGACAGGGAGGCAACTGATATGTCCTAGGCCTGGTAGAGTTCAGATGCTCCTGGCTCCTCACATTTGTATTGATTCAGTTGGCAAATACATTCCACCTCATTTCATAATCATTATTGCTATCATACGACAGAGGTGGTTAATATCTAAATACCTTGCTATGCCAGATGTACCACAAAGCTTTTCAGAGACATTAAAAACTCTGATGCTCCCTTGAATAGAATGGTAACCCTATAGATACTGCTATACTTGGAAAGTTGGGGAGTCTTAGCATCTTCTAATTTATACATGATGAATAAACCTAAGTTCCTGGCAATGTGCATTTTTTGAGAATATACATTTTTATTGCTATATAATTGATATATATTTGTTTCAGGTATACAACATAATGATTTGATATTTGTATATATTATGAAATGAATACCACAGTAAATATAGTTTAGTTAATCCCACCACCACACATAGTTACAAATTTTTTTCTTATTTAATATTTACTCTCTTAGCAACTTTCAAATATGCAATACAGTGTTATTAACTATAGTCACTATGCTGTACTTTACATCCCCATAACCTATTTATTTTATAACTGAAAGTTTATATCTTTTGATCGCTTTCACTCATTTTACCAACCTCTCCCCACACACACACACACCCCACCCCCACCTCTGGTAATCATCAATCTGTTCTCTGAATCTATGAACTCAGATTTTTATTTATTTTTTATATTTCACATAAAGTGAGATGATACAGTAGCAGTCTGTTTGATTGATTTCACTTAACATAATGCCCTCAAGTTCCACCTATGTTGTCATAAATAGCAAGATTTCATTCTTTTTGTATGGCTAAATAATATATATCACATTTCTTTATATACTTAGGTTGTTTTCATGTCTTGACTACTGTAAATAATGCTGAATTGAATGTGGGAGTGCAAATATATTTCAAATTCATTTTTCCCCTCAAGTAAATACCCAGAAGTGGGATTTCTGAATCCTATGATAGTTCTATTTTAATGTTTTGAGGAACCTTCATACTGTTGAGGTTTTTTATTACATTGTGGGTTCACCACCCAAAGTCCAATCATCTTCTGTCACCATATATTTGGCCCTCTTTACCCTTTACTACCCTCCTCAACCTCTTGCCTCTAGTAACCACCATACTATTGTCTGTGTCTATGAATTTCAGTTTTACATTCTACAGATGAGTGAAATCATATGGTTTGTAGCTTATTCTGACTGACTTATTTGGCTTAGCATAATATTCTCAAGGTTCATCCATGTCATCACAAATGGCAGCATTTCATCTTTTCTTATGGCTGAGTAGTATTCTATAGTATATATGTACCACATCTTCTTTATCCAATCCTCTATGGAAGGACACTTTGGTTGTCTCCATGTCTTGGCCATCGTGACTAATGCTTCAATGAACTTAGGAGTTTATATATCATTGAGAATAAATGTTTTGAGGTGCTTTTTGTTTTGTTTTGTTTTTTGTTTGTTTGTTTGTTTGTTTTTTGTTGTTTTTTTTTGGTAGATACCAGAAGGATTGCTGGGTCATATAGTAACTCTGTTCTTAATTTTTTGAGGGACCCTTATACTGTTTTTCATAGTGGCTATACCACTTTATATTTCTGCAAGCAGTGAATGAGGGTTCCTTTTTCTCCACAACCTCTCCAACACTTGTTATCATCTATCTTGTTAATAATAACCATTCTAACAGTGTGAGGTGCTATCTCATTGCCCCATCTCCAGTGGTCCACCCTGTTCAGCAAGACATGCTGACATTGAGACATCCTAGGAATGAGCCTTCCTAGCACTGTGAGACTCCATTATCCAACCAAAAGGTTGGTTATCAATGCATCCTTTGGATTGATTTATGACCAAAAGGGGGATGTATGGACGAAAAGGGCCACATGCTAACCTGACAAGCTCAGGGAAGGCCTTCATAGCAGTCTTGCAAACTCAGAGACGTAAAGTAACCACAAAGGATGGTCTGAAATTAAACTTTAACTAAAAGCAGTTATGGTGGGTAGTCACCTCCTAGGCCGGTATCTTCACTGACAAGGTCAACCTTTACCTTAACTGAGCCTATTGTCTTTTTGCATCTATGATAACATATCCTTGAAATGTCTGGATAACTTGTAACTTCCCTTTTTTTGGACCCCTTGGGACACAACCTAATGTGCCTGGATGCCAAGACAGATACCACAAATTCCTTCATTGTTATTGTTATCATGTTAACTGTTGACTGTTAACTATCCTGCAACAACCTAAGTATGTGTCTATCATTTTACTTTTTATCCAATCCCAGAGGTTTCCCCGCTTTACTTTCTCCCACTTCTCTAATCTATCACCAATAGATTTCATGTAACCCACTTAAGTCCCCTCCTTTGATTGCAATGTATAAAAATAGATGGAAAAAAACAACAACATTCTCTGGAGCATTATCTCAATCCGTTGAGGTTCTGCTTCCTGGCAATTGTTGACAGTTTGGCTCAAATAAACTCACAAAAATTCTTACAGGTTTGAATGTTTTTATATTAACAGTTCTCAGGATTGCTTTAGCTATTTGGGGTCTTCTGTGGTTCCCTACAAATCTGACTTTTTTTTGTTCTATTCCTTTCAAAAATGAAATTGAGATTTTTGATAGGGATTGCATTAAATCTGTATATTGCTGTGGCTAATATAGCCATTTTAACTATGTTGCTTCTTCCAATCCATGAATATGAAATATCTTTCCATTTCATGGTGTCTTTTTCTATCTCTTTTAATAGAAAAGTTTCCATTATATAGGTCCTTCACTTCCTTTGTTGGGTTTATTCCTAGGTATTTAATTCTTTTGGTTGTAAAGGAACTTTTTTTTGTTTGTTTTTCATTTCTTTTTCTGAAGTTTCATTGTTAGTACATAGGAAAGCAGTGGGTTTTTGTACATTGATTTTGTATCCTGCAACTATACTGTATTTGTTTATTGTTTCCAATAGTTTTTTGGTGAAGTCTTTAGCATTTTTTATATTCAGCATCATGTCATCTAAAAAAAAGTGACATTTTTCATTCCCAATTTGGAGGACTTTTATTTTTTTCTTGCCTGATTGTTCTGACTACAACTTCCAGAACTATGTTGAATAAGAGTAGTGGGAGTGGGCATCCTTGTTTCATTCCTGATTTCAGAAGAAAAGCTTTCAGCTTTTCACCACTGTGTATGATATTGAGTAAGGGTTTGTCACATATGGCTTTTATTATGTTGAGGAATTTTCTGTCTAAACCCATTTCATTGAGAGTTTTGATCATAAATGGATGTTATATCTTATCAGATGGTTTCCCTTCATCTATTGATATCATATGATTTTTATACTTTGTTTTATTAATGTGGTTTGCATATGCTGAATCAATCTTGTGCTCCTGGAATGAATTCCACTTGATTGTGATGTATTATTTTTTTTAATGTATTGTTGTATTTAATTTGTTAGTATTTTGTTCAGGATTTTTGCATCTGTATTTGTCAGAGATATCGGTCTGTAGTTTGTTTTATTTTGTTTTGTTTGGTGTGTGTGTGTGTGTGTGTGTGTGCGCGCGCCGCGCCACCCGCGCCCCGCACGCGCGCGTGCATGTGTTTGTGAGTGTGTTTGTGTGTATTATTCTTGCCAGGTTTTGCTATCAGAGTGATGTTGGCCTCATAAAATGTATTGCCTCTTCTTCAATTTTTCAGAGTTTGAGGAGGATAGGTATCAAATCTTCTGAAAATGTTTGGTAGAATTCACTAGTGAAGCCATCTGGTTCTAGATTATTTGTGGGGGTGGAGGGGGGAGGGAGTTTTTTAATGGTTGTTTCAATTTCCTCGCTGTTTATCAGTCTATTTAGATTTTCCAATTCTTCATGATTCAATCTTGGAAGGTTATATATTTCTATGGACTTATCCATTTTTTCTCGGTTATTGAATTTGGTAGCATGGTCTTCCATAGTATTCTAGTATGATACTTTATATTTCTGTGATGTCGGTAATAACTTGTCCTCTTTCATTTATGATTTTGTTCATATGAGTCTTTTCTTTTTTTTTCCCTTAGTGAGTCTAGCCAGGGGTTTGTCAATTTTACTGATTTTTTTTAAAAGAACCAGCTCTTGGTTATAGTAATTTTTGTATAGTTTTTTTTTTTGTTGTTCTTTATTTAATTCAGTTCTACTCATTCTACTCTAACCTTTATTTTTCCTTTCTTCTGCTGACTTTGGCTTGCTTTTGTTCTTCTTTTATAATTCTTTAAAATGTAATGTAAAATTGTTTATTTGGGACATCTCTTTTTTTTTTTTTGAGATAGGCCTGTAATGATATAAACTTCCCTCTTATTAATGTTTTTACTTCTGTGCATCCCAGAAGTTTTTATGTGTCTTCTTTGACCCAATAATTTTTCCATAGTTTGTTGTTTAATCTTCACATATTTGTGGATTTCTTTACTTCCTTTTGCAGCTGATCTCTAATGTCAAAACATTGTGGTCAGTGGATATGCTTCATATGATTTCAGTCTTCTTTAATTTGTTGAAGCTAGTTTGTGGCCCAATATATGGTCTATCCTTGAGAATTTTCCATGTGAACTGAAGAAGAATGTGTAATCTGATGTTGTGGGATGAAATGCTCTGTAAATGTTAATTATGTCCATTTTGTCTAATGTGTCATTTTGGCCTAATGTGTCTGCGTTCCAGACAGAAAAACAAAGCCAGGGAGCTTGGCCACCTCATAATCTCCCAGAGCTTGCCTTCCTTCACCCTTGGTGTTGGGTTCTAGAGCACATTATCTGTAAGCCTAAGAAATGGTACTACAGAATCTCTTTTTTCCCCTGAAAAAAGGGTGCACTGTGACTGGTCCTGGGGTCAGGGTACAGGTGGGACCCCACAGAGATCTGAGATTGCTATTACCAGGAGTGCAAAACAACAAAGAAGCTGGCTGGGTTCCCAGCTCACCCCAACCCACACATCATGGCTACACTGGTGGCAGTGACTGGCTGTGGGGGACAGCACTAGAATTTCACAGATTTGGAGCCCCAGTTGCCCACTGCATTGCCCTGATGGCTTGGTCCCCTGGGACCATGGTAGCCAGATCACAAAGGAGGTACTCACCTACTAGAACACACCACTCTGAGATCTGAAAAGCCAGAGAAGTACAAGAGAGCTAAAAACTTGTGATTCGGTACTACCTACTGAAAAATAATAGGAGGGCCTCTTTGTGTTAAATCTGCCTGCAGCTGGAGGGAAGCCCAGGTCCCGGGTACATGCCGGTGACCAGAGGGAAGCCCAGGTCCTGGATGCCAGAGAGAAACTGGTGCCAGCAGCCGGGGTAAAGAAGGCTTACCCTTGCACGAATTTTGTGCATCGGGCCTCTAGTATGTTATATAAATGACAGAGAATTTAAAATTGCAGTTCTGAAAAAAAGTCAATAAGATTCAAGAAAATACAGTCAGGCAGTTTAATGAGCTCAGAAAACAAGTCAATATACAAAATGAGATTGGAACTTTAAAAAAAACTAAACAGAAATTCTGGAGATGAAGAACGAATTAAAGAGATCAGGAATGAACTAGCAGTTAAAATACACACAGAAATAGGCTCATGTATTTTTTCATTTCTAGAAAATTAAATTCCTTCTGATTAAAGTAGTTATTCTATTATATATTCTTCAACACAGATTCTCTGTGAATAGCTTTACTCAAATCACTTAGGTTTCTCTGCTTAATACATTAACCTGTAGTTGCTGATATAACTTTAAAAAAAAAAACCTGTAAAAATAATGTCATTCACCTGACATGGAAAATAAACCACATAGAATGAACTTAATAAAGAATTGATTTAACTCTGCTCAAGAGATATAACTGAAAATGTTTTTTTCTAAATACTTTGCTTTAAATACCAATTTTAGAAATCTGGTGAGAAAGTATGAATAGTGGCAAAAAAAGATAAATGGGTACATTCAATGAGAATTTTTATTTCAATTATCCACAAAACAATTTTATAATACTGTATAAAAATATTACAGAGTAAGTTTTAGGCTACCATTATTTATTTTAAAAAGTGTTTGTACTATAAGGTTGTTTTCCCAACATTTTTTTTTTTGGGTAAGGTTTAAGTTCCACAATAAGATATTGAAGGTGAAAAAGTATTGGGAGAAAATCTTCAAATGTACAAAGCTGTTTATTTTACTTGGCAAGTTAAAAATACATAACCATTTAAACGGAATACACAATGAGTTAGTGTTATTTCCTTACTATACAACTGATATTATAAGAAACAGCTCCATTTAGTCAAAACCAAATGAATACCATCATCTTTTCCTGGCTTATTTTTCTGAACAGAATTAGTACATAGCATATAATTTTATTACACTTTTTTAATTTTAATTTTTAAATATATTTTTATTGATTTCAGAGAGGAAGGGGGAGGGAGAGGGCAATAGAAACATCAATGATGAGAGAGAATCATTGATCGGCTGCCTCACGCATGCCCCCTACTGGAAATCGAGTCCGCAACCCAGGCATATGCCCTTGACCAGAATCAAACCCGTGACCCTTCAGTCCACAAGTGGCGCTCTATCCACTGACCAAGCCAGCTAGGGCTTACTACCCATTTTTAAATGCTAGAACAATAAATACATGAGCCT
>NW_005871055.1:15760063-15807168 GCF_000147115.1 Myotis lucifugus
TTCAAAGGTTACTAGCCACCAACTTTCCCCATACTACAAGAATAAACTCAAGATGGATGAAAGACTTAAATGTAAGACATGGAACCATAAAAATCTTAGAGGAGAACATAGGCAGTAAAATCTCAGACATCTCACAAAGCAATATGTTTATGGATACCTCTCCTAGGGCAAAGGAAACTGATGAGAAAATAAACAAATGAGACTACATCAAAATAAAAAGTTTCTGCAAGGCAGCAGAGGCCAGGATTGCAGTCACACCAACACCCAGACTGCCACCAGACACCACCTGGCACCTGTGCAGTGAGTCACATGCCTGCAGTGAGTGGAGCCCCACCTTGCTGCCAGCTCCCAGTAATGACCTCAGGCCAGAAAGATCTTCCACATTTTGCTTCCCTGTCTGCATGACAGGACCGGCGCTTCAGGACCCTGTGCCCACCTGGTCCCCGAGTGCCCAGACCTAGAGCTGTAGGGACCCCACAAGCCAACGCCTGGTCTCTGCACCAGCACCCCGTGTGCCTGGACACCATGGTCCCATTTCTTGCACCTAGAACCAGTGCTTCAGGCATCCTGTGCGTCCAGACCCAGTGTGCACAGTCACCATGCGCCCAGACCTGGTGCTTCAGGAACTCCACTGGAGTCACACACCAGAAGAAGTGTGCATGTGTCCCCACCAACGCTGAGCACCTGCATTGGATAACTGAGGATCCAGATCCAAGAGGGGAGGTAATACAACTCAGAGCAGAGACAAACGTGTGAGACATAAGGCAGACCCAGACTCTGGGCTAAGGAGTCCCAGACCATTGGACTGCTAGGGGTTTCAAGTTCTCACACCTCATGCAGGTTGCCCAGGGCCAGAAAGTGACAGCAACTCACATTACATAGAAACAAAAACAAAGAGATGGCAAAAATGGGGAGACAGAGAAATAATTCCCAAAAGAAAGAAAATGAGAAATTTCCAGGAAAGGAAATAAATGAAATGCAGGCAAGCAGTTTATCAGAGAAAGAATACAGAGTAATAGTTAAACCATTGATTCCCAACCTTTTTTTGGGCCATGCCCCACCTAAGCATCTCTAAAACACTGTTGCCCCCCGCTCCCCCCAGAAGGGAATGGAATGAAATATACAAAGTCATGCAAAGCAAGGGTCTGAATCCAAGAATACTATATCCAGCAAGGTGAAATCAGGAGCTTCACTGACAAAAAAAGGACTAAGGGAGTTTATAACTACCACACCAGCAATGCAAGAAATGCTAAAGGGTCTGCTGTAAAGAGAAGAAATAGGAAGGGAAGTAGGAACACAGGCATAAAGAATAAAAATGGTGACAAACAAGTACCTATCAATAATAACTTTAAATGTAAGTGGATTAAATGCCCCAATCAAAAGACATAGGGTAGCTGAATGGGTAAGAAAACATGACCCATGTATCTGCTGTCTACAGGAGACCCACCTCAGAACAAAGGACTCACACAGACTGATAGTGAAGGGATGGAATAATAAAATTTTTTCAGGTGAATGAAAATGAAAAAAAAGCTGGGGTAGCAAAACTTATTTCTGACAAAAGAGACCTCAAATGAAGGCCATAACAAGAGATAAGGAAAGCCACTTCATAATACTAAAGGGAGCAATTCAACAAGAAGATATAACTCTGGTAAACATATATGCACCCAATACAGGAGCACCCAAATACATAAAAAAAACTTCTGGAAGACATCAAGGGAGAGATCGACAGCAATACAGTCATAGTAGGGGACTTTAATACCCACTAACACCACTGGATAAATCCTCTAAACAAAAAAATCATCAAAGAAACATCAATCCTAAATGACTCACTAGATCAGATGGAATTAATTGACATCTTCAGAACATTTCACCCCAAAGCCACAGAATATACATTCTCAAATGCACATGGGTCATTTTCAAAGATAGACCACATATTGGGACACAGAAAAAGTCTCTTAAAAATCAAGAAGATAGAAATCATATCACGCATCTTCTTAGATCATAATGGCATAAAATTAGAAATCAACTACAATAAAAACAATGAAAAAAATCAAACACTTGGAGGCTAAATAGCATGCTATTAAACAATGATTGGGTTACCAAAGAGATAAAAGTTGAAATACAAAGCATCCAGGTAACAAACAACAATGAAAACACAACAATCCAAAATCTATGAGACACAGAACAGCAGTCTTGAGAGGCAAGTTCATAGCTCTACAGGCCTAATTCAAAAAACAAGAAAAAAATGGTAATAAATTATCTAACCCTACAACTCAAACAGTTAGAAAGAGAGCAACAAGAAAAGCCAAGAGTAAGCTGAAGGAAGGAAATAATTAAGAACAGAGCAGAAATAAATGACATAGAGACAAAAAAAATACAAAAGAGCAACAAAACCAAGATCTGGTTCTTTGAAAGGATAAACAAGATTGACGAACCTCTAGCCAGGCTCACCAAGAAGCAAAGAGAGAGGACCCAAATAAACAAAATCAGAAATGAAAGAGGTGAAGTAACAACCGATCCCACAGAAATACAAAGGTTTATGAAAAATTATGTTGAGCAACTCTATTCCAACAAACTGGATAACCTAGGCGAAATGGATATATTCTTAGAAAAATACAAGCTCCCAAAACTCAATCAGGAAAAATAAAAAAAAAAACCTGAATAGGCCAATAACTACTGAAGAAATTGAAGCTATAATCAAAAAATCTTCCAGCAAGCAAAAGCCCTGGTCTGGATGGCTTTACAGGGGAGTTCTACCAAGCATTCAAAGAAGAACTAAAACCTATCCTCCTCAGACTATTCCAAAAAATTCAAGAGGAAGGAACACTTCCAAGCTCTTTCTATGAAGCCAGCATTACCCTAATCCCAAAACCAGATAAAGACACCACAAAGAAAGAGAACTACAGACCAATATCCTTAATGAATATAGATGCTAAAATCCTCAACAAAATTCTAGCAAATCAGATCCAGCATTACATCAGAAAGATCATACACCATGACGAAGTGGGATTTATCCCGGGGATGCAAGGCTGGTACAGTATCCGCAAATCAATAAATGTAATACATCACATAAACAAATTGAGAGACAAAAATCACATAATCAAATCAATTGATACAGAAAAAGCATTTAACAAAATCCAAAACCCTTTCTTGATAAAAACTCTCAGCAAAGTAGGAATAGAGGGATCATACCTCAACATAATAAAAGCCTTATATGACAAACTTACAGCCAACATCATACTCAATGAGCAAAAACTAAATCCATTTCTCCTAAGAACAGAAACCAGACAGGAATGTCCACTTTCACCACTCCTGTTTGATATAGTACTGGAAATGCTAGCCATAGCGATCAGACAAGAAGAATAAATAAAAGGCATCCAAATTGGAAAAGAAGAAGTAAGACTGTCCTTATTTGCAGATGACATGATACCGTACCTAGAAAACCCCAAAGACTCCATAAAAAACTACTAGACTTAATAAATGAATTTGGCAATGTAGCAGGATACAAAATTAACACCCAGAAATCTATGTCCTTTTTATGCACCAATAATGAACTCACAGAAAGAGAAATTTAAAAAAAAATCCCATTTATCATTGCAACAAAAAAAAATTAAGATACCTAGGAATAAACTTAACTAAGGAGGTAAAAAACCTGTACTCAGAAAACTACAGGATACTGAAAAAATAGATAGAGGAAGAGGTAAACAAATGGAAGAACATACCATATTTATGGATTGGTAGAATCAACATCATTAAAATGTACATACTACCCAAAGCAATCTACAGATTCAATGTAATCCCTATTAAAATACCAATGGCATATTTCAAAGACCTAGAACAAACTCTCAAAAATTCATCTGGAATAAAAAAAAAAAGACCCCAAATAGCCACAGCCATCCTGAGAAAGAAGAACAAAGTTGGAGGGACCACAATACCAGATATCAAGCTATATTACCAAGCCATGGTTCTCAAAACTGCTTGGTACTGGCACAAGAACATACATATAGACCAGTGAAACATACAGAGAACCCAGAAATAGATCCAAGCCATTATACTCAATTAATATTTGACAAAGGAGGCAAGAACATAAAATGGAGTCGAGCCAGGGGTCCTCAAACTACGGCCCGCGGGCCACATGCAAATACAAATATTGTATTTGTTCCCGTTTTGTTTTTTTTACTTCAAAATAAGATATGTGCAGTGTGCATAGGAATTTGTTCATAGTTTTTTTTTAAACTATAGTCCGGCCCTCCAACAGTCTGAGGGAGAGTGAACTGGCCCCCTGTTTAAAAAGTTTGAGGACCCCTGGTCGAGACAGTCTCTTCAATAAATGGTGCTGGGAAATTTGGTCAGATACATGCAAAAAAAGAAACTAGATCACCAACTTATACCATACACAAAAACAAACTCAAAATGACTTAAGGACTTAAATGTAAGACGGGAAACTATAAAAATCCTACAAGACTCCAGAGGCAGCAAAATATCAGACATATGTTGTAGCAATAGCTTTACCAATACAGCTCCTAGGCCAATGTAGAATAAGGAGAAAATAAATTAATGGGACTACATCAAAATAAAAAGCTCTGCATAGCAAAAGAAACCATCAACAAAACAACAAGAAAACCCACTGCATTGGAGTACATATTTGCCAATGCTATTTCAGATAAGGTTTTAATCTCTAAAATTTACAGATAACTCACAAAGCTTAACAAAAGTTAGTTAAACAATGCAATCAAAAAATGGGCAAAGGCCCTAAATAGACACTTCGAAAGAGGACATACTGGTACAGAAGGCTGAGAGACATATGAAAACATGCTCAAAGTCACTAATCAACTGAGAGATGCAAATGAAAACAACAATGAGATACCATCTCACAGCTGTCAGAGTGGCTATCATCAGCAAATGACAAGTGCTGGCAAGGATGTGGAGATAAAGAAACCCTTGTACACTGCTGGTGGGAATGCAGCCTGGTGCAGCCACTGTAGAAAACAGTATGGTGTTTCCTCAAAAAATTAAAAATGGAACTCCCATTTGACCCAGTTATCCCACTTCTAGGACTATATCCCAAGAAACAAGAAACACCAATCAGAAAGGATATATGCACCCCTATGTTCATAGCAGCACAATTTACAATAGCTGAGATTTGAAAAGAGCCTGAATGCCCATCAACAGATGAGTGGAGTAAAAAACTGTGGTACATCTACACAATGGAACACTAAGCTGCTATAAAAAAGAAGGAACTTTTTCCATTTGCAACAGCATGGATGGAACTGGAGAACATTATGCTAAGTGAAATAAGCCAGTCGGAGAAAGATAAATACCACATGATCTCACTCATATGTGGGATATAATGATCAACATAAACTG
This sequence comes from Myotis lucifugus, assembly GCF_000147115.1. Classification (NCBI taxonomy): domain Eukaryota; kingdom Metazoa; phylum Chordata; class Mammalia; order Chiroptera; family Vespertilionidae; genus Myotis; species Myotis lucifugus. The sequence continues at coordinate 15,765,431 of NW_005871055.1, forward strand.
ATGAACAAAAATAGATCCAGAGACAAATGGCAGGGGAGGTGGGAGGGTTAGAGATCAACCAAAGGACTTGTATGCTTGCATATTAGCATAACCAATGGACACATACACTGGGGCAGTGGGGACTTGCCCTCAGGAGTGGGACTGGCCAGGGGTGTCAATCGGGAAAAAGGAGACATATATTATACTTCAAACAATGATTAAAAAAAAAGTAAACCTTAACCACAAGATTAAAAAACAAACAAAAAAAAACGAACAATCAGAGCTATTTACTCCTAAAGTAAACTATCCCCTTAGCCTCTCTTTCACAAAAACGTATGTAGAGTAATGTGTTCATCATCACTCAGGGTCTGCTGGTCAGCCACAGCAGCTGGTTAGGAGGCCAGGAACACAACCACATGCGGCGGAACCCTTGAAAATGAAGAGGACGAAAATGAAAGTAACTATGCAGTAAGTCATTGAAGTCTGGTTGGAATTTCCAAGTTTGAGGGAATTCTTTCTCAACTAAAGTTTCATAATGGGACAACAGTTCTCCACAAAACAGCAACAATATATCTCAACTAGAGGCCCGTGCACAAATTCGTGGGGTTCCTCAGCCTGGCCAGTGATCATAGCCAATCAGGGGGGCCAGCCTACTGGTGGGAGGGACCACAGGAGGTTGGCCCCAGCAGCAAGCTAAGGCAATGCTGATTCCATGAGGAATTGGGCTCCCTCCTCCCTCCTGTCTGGGTCCTGGTGTGAGTGAACCAGATTCAGGGCTGTCAGGGCCCCAGCAGCAAGCTAAGGCACAGATGGGTCCGTGAGGAATCGGGCTCCCTCCTCCCTCCTGTCTGGGTCCGAGGTGTGGGTGAACCAGATTTGGGGCTGTCAGGGCCCCAGCAGCAAGGTCTCTGTCAGTGTGTGTCATAGCTACCAGCTGGTTGTCTGGTTGTTCCAGTTGTTCTGGTAGTTGGGTTGTAACGGTTGCTTAGGCTTTTATATATATAGTCTAAAGACCCAGTGCACAAAATTCATGCACTGGTAGGATCCCTAGCGGCTGACAGTGGCCGGACGGGTACTCCCTCCCTTCCCCCGGCTGGCCCCGCCCCCTGGTCGAACTCCCTGTCAAGGAAAGAATTTTCATACTATGCTTTTATTATATAGAATGCTGAAACAGTTATTAAAAGCAGATGATGCCTCTGTTATAGAAAAACAACTAAAAAACTTATTAAAAATTGTTATGATTTATAATCCTTGGTTCCCTAATACTAGTATGCTAGACCTTAATCTCTGCGAACAAGTGGACAGAAATTTAAAAAGAAATCAGGCCCAGGGAAAACAAGTGCCCTTATCATCATTAACTATGTGGGCTCTTGTTCAAACTGCATTATGCCCACTTCATATTGAAAATCAAAAGCCGATAAAATGACAGAAAAATTTACCACCGCCCCCTCCTCCTGAAATGGAGCCTGTAATGCCTGTAATACCTAAAGTCCTGCCGCTGGAGAAAATATTTCCTCATCCTCTGCCTCCAGTGTGGAAAAGCCCACCAACTAAGTCCTCAGTTATAAAGTCCTATGTCAGACAAACCGTGTTAGAAAAAAAGCTTTTAACTTGCCAGTTATACAAAATCAACAAGATAATAAAGTTTATAAGCCATTCTCCTTTAGTACATTAAAAAAAAATTAAAAAAAATAGAGAAAATGAGACTAACAGTCCATTTACAAAAGGACTCCTTAATTCCTTGTCTGAAAATTATCACATGACTCCTTGGGACTGACAAATTTTAGCCCAAACAACTCTAGACGCCAGTCAACATTTATTATAAAAAACAGAATATAATAAAATCTATGAACAACAGACTGTTTATGAATGTTCACTGGCCACCCCACTTGGAAGCCCTCTGGGCTGCCTTCTGACTATAAGTCCCGGTCACTATAAGACATCTAAAAAATCCATAAAAGAACTCCGATTTATTGAGTCTTGTCTATAGATTATACACGTCTATAAATGTTGTTCATAAAATATGTCTATTAATTGTTGTTTTATGTCTTTATTATTTTATTTTATTTATTTAAAGATAAGACATATTTCACTTTACTAAAGGCCCCCAACTACTTAGACTGAACTTGACAAGAATTGCAGGAACTTCCCAGCAACTGCCAAGAACTCTTATTCTTGGGGACCTTCCTGCTTTCCCCACAAGATGTCAACCACTAAAAACTCTTAATTAGTAGAAATTCTTGTCTACCTGTACTATAACTTAGTTACTAATTAATATTCTTTACTATACTAAATTAATGTAAAATAAAATTCTAAGACTAATATCCCAGTCCACTCTTTTATACATACTCATTCATTTTCTGTAAAAAAAAAAAATGTTTCTATTTTTAAAATCTCTTCTTATATACAAAATTTCATATTATTAGTCTAATCAATAAAAAAGGAAAATGATCATTTAAACTCCCCAAATATTTATCCTAAAGGGCTAAAACTACAAAATTCCCCTTAAATAACTACAAAAATGACAGCTACCAATAAGTGTGTGTGTGGTGGGGAGGCACTCTCCTTATAAAAAAATAATAATAATACTTTACACTAAAGCCATTAAAGTCCCAAAAATTACTGCAGTCCTGGGAACAAACCCCATGATCTACTATCTCCCCACATACACACCCACCCTTTCTTCAGCCTCCTAAAGTTATCAAGGTCATATTATCTCTATTATATTTCTTTAAAATATAAATATATTTTCCATTGGAAAAATAAACCCATTTCTAAAAATAAAAAAAATTTCCTATATTTGCCTAAAAACCAAAAATTTTATATATATTATTAAAATAATTATATTATATTAATCAAAAAATTAATTACTTTAAATAAATAAATAAATTACTTAATACTACTTAATAATAATACATAATCTTTTAGTCTAATATATTTGACTACCTTCCCAAAATTTAAATTTTTTTTAAAAATATATTTTATTGATTTTTTACAGAGAGGAAGGGAGAGAGATAGAGAGTTAGAAACATCGATGAGAGAGAAACATCGATCAGCTGCCTCCTGCACATCTCCTACTGGGGATGTGCCCGCAACCCAGGTACATGCCCTTGACCGGAATCGAACCTGGGACCTTTCAGTCTGCAAGCCGATGCTCTATCCACTGAGCCAAACCGGTTTCGGCCAAAATTTAAATTTTAAAAAACTTTTTCTTGACCTAAAATTGATTTTAAATCATTCCAATAAACTCTAGAATGCCTCAAATATTTTTTTTCGCTCTCATAAAAAAATTTATACTTAAAATATATAACAAACTCTATCAAATAAAAAATTATAATTATATTTTATTTATATATACATATTAATAAATTCTAATATACTTTCATTTTTAACTAACTAGAGGCTTGGTGCACAAAATTTGTGCATGGGTGCGGTACTTAAGCCTGCCTGGCAATAGAAGCATGAGCATCTGGCATGGAAGGGCAGGTCCCAGCTGACCTCTGGGCCCTGGGCAGCACCTAGATCCCTGGGCCCTCCCACGCCCACCTCCGCCTGAGTCACTGTGCCCGAGTCCCCATGTGGAGATGTGGTGAGCACAGCCAGACGCCGTGGGCTGGGGTGCAATATGGGCCTCTGGGCCACCCAGCAGCACCGAACGGAAGCCAGCAGGCAGCGTGCTCCCTCCCAGCTGGCCTCGCAGACCGGCTCCTGCATGAACCCATGGGGAGCCCAACCAGCCCCTGCGGTTCCAGCAGCTGTGGCCCAGCTAACCCAGAAGAGGCTGCGTGGGTGCAAGGTGGGCTCCTCGCGGGCACCTGCACCTGGCACCTGAGTGCAGGGGCTTCCCCAGCGCATGAGCCCTGGTGTCCCGGGAGAGGGTAGCAGAGGAAGTGACAGCTTATAGCAGCCATACCTTTGCCACCTTTGATAAAACTTAACCCATCCAACATTCCCCCAAAATCCCTTACAATCCACAAAAACAGACCATTATAAAACATACCCATTAAACATTTAAAAACATATCAATAAAACAAATAAAATAAAAATATGGAACTAAAGGACCCAGCTATGATACTATCCAAAGCACTCTTTACCCTTAATTTTTTGAATTTGAATAATCACTTTCCACCCCCTGTAAAGTGTCACTTTACTTCTTTAATACCAACTCAAAAACCACAGGTCTTATGACAAAATATGGACACTAATAACTAAAAAGAACCCAATAAATTATTAACATGGGGAAAAATATATACATACTAGTGGCCCAGTGCACAAAATTTGTGCACGAGGGAGGGGTGTTCCCTCAGCCCAGCCAGCACCCTCTCCAATCGGGGACCCCTTGGGGTATGTCTGACTGCCGATTTAGGCCTGTGGGATTGGGCCTAAACTGGTAGTTCAACATCCCTCTCACAATCTGGGACTGCTGGCTTCTAACAGCTCACCTGCCTGCCTGCCTAATTGCCTCTAACTGCCTCTTCCTGCCTGCCAGATTGCCCCTAACTGCCCTCTCCTGCCGGCCTGATCTTGCCCCCACCTGCTCTCCCCTGCCAGCCTGATCTCGCCCCCAACAGCCCTCCCCTACTGGCCTGATCTTGCTCCCAATTGCCCTCCCCTGCTGGCCTGATCTTGCCCCCAACAGCCCTCCCCTGCTGGCCTGATCACCCCTAACTGCTCTCCCCTGCTGGCCTGATCAACCCTAACTGCCTCTGCTGTCTGATCGCCCCTAACTGCCTTCCCCTGCCAGCCTGATCGCCCCTACTGCCCTCACCTGCCAGCCACCATCATGGCTTTGTCCAGAAGGAAGTCAACATCTGGAAGATGGCCAGTCGACCAGGTCTAATTAGCATATTACGTTTTTAGTAGTATAGATAGATTATATAAGATAGGATTGCTTAAATGGGGGGTGGGGGGAAGCCTTTTTCATCAGAAGGAGATGCTCTTCACAGACAAAAATACATAATCCCTATATCTGGACTGATAGCCAGCCATATGCACTATGCTGCCAAACCAGTCATTAAAAAATTGAGCCGCTTTCTTACACCTTACACCAAACAGCTATTGCCCTTAAAACCCCTCCTCAGCCCCCACCTTAGATTCTGCCTTCGCAGTTCACCCAGATTAGGTTCTGATTGGTCGGTTTCTATGCCAGTCAGCATCAAAAGCTCCACCTCCTAGGCAGCCACTGGCTCCTCGCACTTCACCCAGATTTGGTTTTGATTGGTCAGTTTCTATGCCATTCAGTGTCAAAAGCTCCACCTCCTTGGCAGTCATTGGCTCCTCACACTTCACCCAGATTTGGTTCTGATTGGTTGGTTTCTATGCCAGTCAGCATTTCCGGGCCTATCAATGGGCCTGATCAGAGAGGCAGGGCTGATCAGCAGCCCCAGCAGAGGCCCTAGAGAAAGAGAGGCACAGCTGTTGGTCAGCCCCGGAGCGAAAGAGAGAGGCAAGTGCTGATCAACAACTGCCACAACGGCTAAGGATCAGACCCTGCTTCTCTCTCCAGGCCTCTGTTCGGGCCTGATCCGCAGTTCCCTGGGCAGTCAGTGCTGGGTCGGGGCACCTGCAGCGGTGGCAGTCAGTGCTGGCACACCACAGTAACCCAGCACTGACTTCCGGTTGGTTAAGCCTTAAGTCGTTTTGGATGTTACAGACCCTGAGTTTTTATATATTAGGATGTTTCTACCCCGACAGGGCCGCTATGAATTCTGACTTGTTGGATTAAACCCTATCATGACATGACACAATGACTTCCAGAACTCCTCTGGCCAGTATAATGTAACTTTTTACTAATAATCTTACTGACAATTGCCTAATTTACACCACTCACCCCTATGTCTTTGTTATGGGCCCCAATCTACTAATAAACCATAGTTCATCTTTTCTAATACAAATTGAAGAAGAAAACTTATTTTACATCCTATATTACCACCCAGAATATTACTTCATTGAACATCAGCACTATTATGATACTTAAAAAATAAACAAATATCCTAATACCTGTTAATCTCACCAGGAAATGGCAAGACTCATCAGCTATCAAAGTCTTAGAAAGAACATTAAACCAATTATGGCCCAAAAAACTTTTGGGAATACTCATTGCAGCCATTATCTCAACTGTTGTTATTCTTACTACTGCCAATGTTGCTGTGGCAGCCCTTTCTAATTCTGTACAGATGGCCACATTTATAGACAATATGGCCTATAACATAACTAAAAAATTCATGATACAACAATACATAAATCAAAAAATATTAACTACACTACAGGCAATAGAGGTAGCCATTAAATATCTAAAAAAGACAAAACACCATTGCATACAGACAAGTACTTAATTACAATTGAAAACATAAGCACATATACACTGAGTGGCCAGATTATTATGACCGGCCAGATTAGTATGACCACCCCATCAGTACTTCGTTGGGCCACCTTTTGCCTTCAATACTGTGGCGATTCTTCTTGGCATTGACTCCACAAGATGTTGAAAGGTGATGCGAGGAATCTGACACCATGCCTGATGAATAGCACTGTCCAGTTCTGTGAGATTTGATGGTTGTGGAACCAGCTGCCTGATGGCTCTTTTAACTTCATTCCACAAATGCTCAATTGGATTAAGATATGGTGATTGTGGGGGCCACCTAAACAAGGTAAAGTCTCCCTCATGTTCTTGAAACCACTCCTGCACAATAAAAGCACCATGGCATGGCGGATTGTCTTGTTGGAAGAAGCCAACTCCATTGGGATACGCCATCAACATGATAGGATGAACTTGATCAGCAATGATACTTAGGTATGTTGTGCTATTTAGATGTTTTATAATGGTCTGGCCTTCTAGCAACTTCAGCATGAAATTATAGCTAATTTGCCTACAAATGTCAGGTGGTCATAATAATCTGGTCACTTAGTGTATGTCACCCTTTAAAATGAAACAATAGTCACCATCATTAAATTAATGTTAAAAACATCTATGAAAAGTCTTTCATAAAAACCTTACTAAAAAAAAAACATGTTACAAAAACAAATTTAAAAGTTCTTATTTACTATTAATAAACATAAAAAACAAACTACTATTTAGAATACAATAAAAACACATTTAAAATAAATAAACCCCACCACATAGTTTCCTAAAATCAATCGATACCTAATCGGACTAACCATTACTGTCATTGTAATTCTCTTTGTTTATCTTATAGTCTACAAAATCAAAACTCAAACAATGAACACGCTTCGCAGACCCCAACCTTCCAAAACAGAAAGTTCGCCACCTCCCTCTATCTTCTACAGCCGGCAAAACCAAAAGGGGGGAGAAGTTGGGAAGCACAGGACTTGGTTGGAATGTCTGTAAGGAGGATTCTCTGAAAGGTTGGGGGCCTCTGAGGGGACCTTGCCGAAAGTGGCAGCCCTTACCTTGACTTTTCCAAACAAGTCCAATCCCCTGGGGTGTTTTGCTAGAATCTCTATGTTTAGTCTTTAAAGATCCGACCTTGTAGAAGCATGTGCTTTCTCAAGGATACTTATCCTGCTAATTGTATCTAGAGGTTAATTTTAGTTCAAACTGTTGTCACAATAAAAAACTAACAAGACAGACAATCAGGGCTATTTACTCCTAAAGTAAACTAGCCCCTTAGCCTCTTTCACATTAACGCATGTCGAAGTAATCTGTTCATCCATCACTCAGAGTCTGCTGGTCAGCCCTGACAGTAAGAGATCAACCAAAGGACTTGTATATATGCATCCTATCTATACTAATAAAAGGGTAATATGCAAATTAACCATCACTCCACAGCAAAGATGGTGGTGCCCATAGCCCAGTGGTTCTCAACCTTCCTAAATGCCACGACCCTTTAATACAGTTCCTCATGTTGTGGTGACCCCCAACCATAAAATTATTTTCATTGCTACTTCATAACTATAATTTTGCTACTGTTATGAATCGTAATGTAAATATCTGATATGCAGGATGTATTTTCATTGTTACAAATTGAACATAATTAAAGCATAGTGATTAATCACAAAAACAATATGTAATTATATATGTGTTTTCCGATGGTCTTAGGCGACCCCTGTGAAAGGGTCGTTCGACCCCCAAAGGGGTCGCGACCCACAGGTTGAGAACCGCTGCCATAGCCACAAGGATGGTGGCGCCGGCTGGAGCCACGGAGCCGGCCATAGCGAGCGGGATACTTGGCTTCCTTCATTGCCCCAGCCGCCGAGGGCGGCCACAGAGTCGACCGGGGTGGAAAGCTTGCCTCCTCATTGCCGCCATGGAGACTGACAGCAGGGAGGAGGATGTCCCACCCCCACAGAATCAGCCAGAATCAGCCATTGGTCAGACAGCTCTCAGCGGCCTGACAGCCAGGACTCTCATTCACCTGCATCTCCGACCGTGACAGCAAGGAGGTGGGACTATGTCTAAAGAACAACTATCAATACAATGTAGCTCTGCAGCCTAAAGATGCAGCGTTATCTGCTGGAGGCCGGTCCATCCTTGTTGCTTGACACAGTCGCTGCAGGGAAGAAACATCTGCACAGCATATGTTTCAAGGGACCTGGCATACTGTTCTAATATGTTTGCTCCCCTTCTTAGCGCTATGTGTTCTAAACAAGGCCACCTCCCCGAGAAAGGTTGTTTCCCCAGGTGGGGATTTTTCCCTGGAGTTAGGGATTAACAGGACTAAGGAAGGGAATAAACCAGTAAAACCCCTTAACTAAGTGCCAGGCAGGTAGTTAATCACCTTAACTACGAACCATCATGCTTAAGCTACATAATCTTTACTTAGGATAATCTCCTTCAGTTACTTCCTTGTAGCTTAACAGAACAGTAGAGTAGTGACCTTGGAATGGAGATAACAAACGCCCTAACCTTTGGAATAGAATGGATAGGATTAAAATCAAATGGTATAAATACAGATGTAACAGGAGAATAAAAAGAGAACCTGGCTGGAAAACCTGGCTAGAGAATCTGGCTACGCTGATCATCTGAACGCTGCCTCCGTGTCATTCCTTATTCGCCAACTCTGTCCACACCTTTGGGAACCCCTGGACCTGCTGGGGCTGGACCCCAACAGTTATCGACAGAAAATGTCTGAAGAGCAAAGTGTGTCTGATCTTGAAAGAAGGCAGCGCCTGTGGCGACATATCTGAACACCAGCTATTGGAAAAACGTCACTCTGAAGCCTAAAAAAGCCGGTGTCATCAACAGAAAATGTCTAAAGACCAATGTGCCTCTGAAATTTAAAGAAGGCAGTGGTGACGACAGAATATGTCTAGAGAACAGTCATCAACAAGTACTACAAATACTGGTAGGAACTTCCTTCTCAGTGAAAATGGAGAACGTGAGGATGCAATTCTCAAACATAGTTGTGGTGGAATGACCGTTAGATGTCAATTTTGCCTATCACTAAATTTCTCTGATGAAAAACCATCCAATGGGAAATTTACTCGATATTGTAGCAAAGGTAAAGTCTGTCCAAAGGATATACATTTTCCAGAATACCCAGCATATTTAAAAAGATTAATGACAAAAGAAGATTCTGACAGTAAAAATTTCATGGAAAATATTCGTTACATAAATAGTTCTTTTGCTTTTGCTTCCATGGGTGCAAATATTGCATCGCCATCAGGATATGGGCCATACTGTTTTAGAATACATGGACAAGTTTATCACCGTACTGGAACTTTACATCCTTCGGATGGTGTTTCTCAGAAGTTTGCTCAACTCTATATTTTGGATACAGCCGAAGCTACAAGTAAAAGATTAGCAATGCCAGAAAACCAGGGCTGCTCAGAAAGACTCATGATCAACATCAACAACCTCATGCATGAAATAAATGAATTAACAAATTCATACAAGATGCTACATGAGGTAGAAAAGGAAGCCCAATCTGAAGAGCAGCAAAAGGTATTGCTCCCATGGAAGTAACAATGGCGATTAAATACGATCGTAACAGTGACCCAGGTACATATAATTCTTCCCATGAAACCGAGGTTGCTGTCATATTCAGAAACGAAGATGGAGAACCTCCTTTTGAAAGGGACATGCTCATTCATTGTAAACCAGATCCCAATAATCCGAATGCCACTAAAATGAAACAAATCAGTATCCTGTTTCCTACATTAGATGCAATGCCATATCCTATTCTTTTTCCATGTGGTGAAAAAGGCTGGGGAACAGATATTGCATTAAGACTCAGAGACAACAGTGTAATCGACAATAATACTAGACAAAATGTAAGGACACGAGTCACACAAATGCAGTATTATGAATTTCATCTCTCTGTGTGGGACAAGTTCAAGCCTATTTTAAATGCAGGAAAATTAACTCAACAGTTTATTGTGGATTCATATTCAAAAATGGAGGCCAATTGGATAAGTTTCATCAAAGCAAACCAATCTAAGTTGAGAGTTGAAAAATATAGTGGTTTGATGGATTATCTCAAATCTAGATTTGAAAATCACAATGTGCCAATTGGTAAAATGATAATACTTCCATCATGTTTTGAGGGTAGTCCCAGAAATATGCAGCAGCGATATCAGGATGCTATGGCAATTGTAACGAAATATGGCAAGCCTGATTTATTCATAACCATGACATGCAACCCCAAATGGGCAGATATTACAAACAATTTACAATGCTGGCAAAAAGTTGAAAACAGACCTGACTTGGTAGCCAGAGTTTTTTTTGTTGTTGTTGTTGTTTTTTTATATATTTTATTGATTTTTTACATAGAGGAAGGGAGAGAGATAGAGAGTTAGAAACATCGATGAGAGAGAAACATCGATCAGCTGCCTCCTGGACATCTCCCACTGGGGATGTGCCCTCAACCCAGGCACATGCCCCTGGCCGGAATCGAACCCGGGACCCTTCAGTCCGCAGGCCGACGCTCTATCCACTGAGCCAAACTGGTTTCAGCAGTAGCCAGAGTTTTTAATATGAAGCTGAATGCTCTTTTAAAAGATATATGTAAATTCCATTTATTTGGCAAAGTAATAGTTAAGATTCATGTCATTGAATTTCAGAAACGTGGACTGCCTCATGCTCACATATTATTGATATTAGAAAGTGAATCCAAATTATGAACAGAAGATGACATTGAATCAAGCACATAAGTACTCAAATTTTGTTAAATAATAGTAAAATAAGTACAGTTTTGTATTAAAAGAATGATGTGCTGTAAGCTTGTAAGGTTTATTTCAAGAATACAAGAATGGTAAAGCACTAGGAAACCTGTTATCACAATGATAAGGTTTTTTTTAAATCTTTATTGGTTAAGGTATTACAAATGTGTCCTCATCCCCCCATTAACCCCCAACCTCCCCCCCCCCACTCATGCTCTCATCCCCCTGTTGTCTGTGTCCATTGGTTTGGCTTGTATGTATGCATACAAGTCCTTTGGTTGAGCTCTTCCCCTTACCCCCACCCTCAGCGATCAGACTGTCAGTCCCCACAATGATAAGTTTTATTTTGTTGTTGTTGATGTATATAATTTGTTTTAATTTTTGACCATGTTTATACAAAATAAGTAACATAAACTTTGCAGATTTTTCTCAATCTCCAGCCATTCCCTTATTTTTTAAAAAAATAAATTTTTGAGACATATTTTATGTCAAATAATTCACCCCAAAAAAAAAAAGAAGATGACATTGATCATATACTAGTTAAGGCAGAAATTCTAGATGAAGACCAGTATCCTTGACTTTTTCAAATTGTAAAATCAAATATGGTACATGGACCATGTGGAATACAAAATCCAAATGTCCATGTGTGGAAAATGGAAAATGTTCAAAGGGATATCCAAAAGAATTTCAAAATGTGACCATTGGAAATATTAATGGATATCCCAAATACAAACGAAGATCTGGTAGCACCATGTCTATTGGGAATAAAGTTGTCGATAACACTTGGATTGTCCCTTATAATCCATATTTGTGCCTTAAATATAACTGTCATATAAACGTTGAAGTCTGTGCATCAATTAAAAGTGTCAAATATTTATTTAAATGCATCTATAAAGGGCACGATTGTGCAAATATTCAAATTTCTGAAAAAATACTATCAATCATGATGAAGTACAAGACTTCATTGACTCCAGGTATGTGAGCACTCCTGAGGCTATTTGGAGACTTTTTGCAATGTGAATGCATCACCAATCTCATGCAATCACAAGATTAGCTATTCATTTGCCAAATGAACAGAATTTGTATTTTCATACTGATGATTTTGCTGAAGTTATAGTTAGGGCTAAAAGGCATAACTCAACTTTGATGGCTTGGTTCTTATTGAATAGAGAAGATTTTGATGCACATAATTATTATTATTGGAAGATTCCACAGGATTATGTGTTTAATAATTCTTTGTGGACAAAACGCCAAAAAGGTGGGAATAAAATATTAAGTAGACTGTTCACTGTGAGCTTTAGCGAACCAGAACGATATTACCTTAGACTTTTGCTTCTGCATGTAAAAGATGCGGTAAGTTTTGAGGATCTGCGAACTGTAGGAGTTGTAACTTATGATACATTTCGTGAAGCTGCTAAACACCGAGGATTATTACTTGATGACACTATCTGGAAAGATACGATTGACGATGCAATCATCCTTAATATGCCCAAACAACTACGGCAACTTTTTGCATACATATGTATGTTTGGATGTCCTGCTGCTGCAGACAAATTAAGGGATGAGAATAAATCTCATTTTATTGAAGATTTCTGTTGGAAATTACACTGAAGAGAATGTGCCTGTGTAAACTGTGAAATGTATGCCCTTAATGAAATTCAGGAGGTATTCACATTGCATGGAATGAAATGTTCACATTTCAAACTTCTGGACTATCCTTTATTAATGAATGTAAATACATGTGATGAATTGTATGAGCAACAACAGGCAGAGGTTTTGATAAATTCTCTGAATGATGAACAGTTGGCAGCCTTTCAGACTATAGCTTCAGCCATCGAAGATCAAACTGTACACTCCAAATGCTTTTTCTTGGATGGTCCAAGTGGTAGTGGAAAAACATATCTGTATAAAGTTTTAATACATTATACCAGAGGTAGTGGTGGTATTGTTTTACCCACAGCATCTACAAGAATTGCTGAAAATTTACTTCTTGGTGAAAGAACCTTTCATTGCCAATATAAATTACCAATTCCATTAAATGAAACTTCAATTTCTAGACTCTATATAAAGAGTGAAGTTGCTAAAACCATTAAAAAGGCCCAGCTTCTTATTACTGATGAATACACGATGGCATCCAGTCATGCTATAAACGCCATAGATAGATTACTAAGAGAAATTATGAATTTGAATGTTGCATTTGGTGGGAAAGTTCTCCTTCTTGGAGGGGATTTTCGACAATGTCTCAGTATTGTACCACATGCTATGTGATCGGTCATAGTACAAATGAGTTTAAAGTACTGTGATGTTTGGGGATGTTTCAGAAAGTTGTCTCTTAAAACAAATATGAGATCAGAGGATTCTACTTATAGTGAATGGTTAGTAAAACTTGGAAATGGCAAACTTGATAGCAGTTTTCATTTAGGAATGGATATTATTGAAATCTCCCATGAAATGATTTATAATGGATCTATTATTGAAGTTACCTTTGGAAATAGTATATCTATAGATAATATTAAAAATATTAAAAATGTGATTCTTTGTCCAAAAAATGAGCACGTTCAAAAATTAAATGAAGAAATTTTGGATATACTCGATGGAGATTTTCACACGTATTTGAGTGATGATTCCATTGATTCCACAGGTGATGCTGAAAAGGAAAATTTTCCCATCGAATTCCTTAATAGTATTACTCCTTCGGGAATGCCGTGTCATAAATTAAAATTGAAAGTGGGTGCAATCATCATGCTATAGAGAAATCTTAACAGTAAATGGGGTCTTTGTAATGGTACTAGATTTATTATCAAAAGATTATGACCTAACATAATCGAAGCTGAAGTATTAACAGGATCTGCAGAGGAAGAGGTTGTTCTGATTCCAAGAATTGATTTGTCCCCATCTGACACTAGCCTCCCATTTAAATTAATTCGATGACAGTTTCCCATGATGCCAGCATTTGCGATGACTATTAATAAATCACAAGGACAAGCTCTAGACAGAGTAGGAATATTCCTACTGGAACCCTTTTGGCACATGGTCAGGTATATGTTGCTTACTCTTGTGTTCGAAGAGCATGTGACATTAAAGTTGTAAATACTTCATCCCAACGGAAATTAGTCAAGCACTCTGAAAGTATTTTCACTCTTAATGTGGGATACAGGGAGATATTAGAATAAGTTTAATCACTTTATCAGTCATTGTTTGCATCGATGTTGTTTTAATATCATGTGTTTGTTGTTATATCATTTTGTTATTGTTTATTTATTAATAAAATCATGTGTTATTTTCAAATACATTTTACTCATTTTCTTTCATCTCTCACACTTCTATTATAGAGAAAGGGAAAATAGCAATATTAAAATATTTCCTCTAATTAATTTCCTTTTAATGTGCCCGAATTTCGTGCACTGGGCCACTCGTATAATAAAAGGCTAATATGAAAATTGACCAAACAGCGGAACAACCAGTCACTATGACGTGCACTGACCACCAGGGGGCAGACGCTCAATGCAGGAGCTGCCCCCTGGTGGTCAGTGAGCTCCCACAGGGGGAAGCGCTGCTCAGCCAGAAGCCGGCCTCACAACTGGCAAGCGCAGGGGTGGTGGTGGGAGCCTCTCCAGCCTCAGCAGCAGCACTAAGGATGTCCAACTGATGGCTTAGGCCAGTGGTCAGCAAACCATAGCTCATGAGCCACATGCAGCTCTTTGGCCCCTTGAGTGTGGCTCTTCCACAAAATACCACGTGCGGGCGCGCACATACAGTGCGATTGAAACTTCGTGGCCCATGCGCAGAAGTCGTTTTTCAGCCTGGGCGAGTCTATTTTGAAGAAGTGGCATTAGAAGAAGTGGGGGGTGGATATATAGAGAGGATGAACGAAAGGAGATAGATGAAACAAGTATACAAGACGAGTGTGGATAGGAGAGTTGGAAGGGGTTGACCTCAGCGAACGTACCTCAATCAGATTGAGGACATTTTTAGCAAAAGCCAGCTTAGGATTACCCTAATTAAGTTAATAACAATGTACCTACCTATATAGTTTAAGTTTAAAAAATTTGGCTCTCAAAAGAAATTTCAATCGTTGTGCTGTTGATATTTGGCTCTGTTGACTAATGAGTTTGCCGACCACTGGCTTAGGCCCACTACCCCTGGGGACATCGCCTGAGAGCTCCTGGACTGTGAGAGGGCGCAGACTGGGCTGGGCGGTGACATGTACTAGGGTGGGGGGAAAAGCAGACATATGTAATACTTTCAGCACTAAAGAATTTAAATTTTAAAAAAGCTACTTCTGTAATTTTGGCCATGATATAGAAACAATAATAGTAATATCGAGAACAATAACACCAATAACAATAATGACAATATCTACCGCAACAACATTAATAGAAGCTTACACAAGCAATGTGAAAAGGGCAGACCTGGGTTTAAAATCTGTCTCAGCCACTCAACAGCTAGATTACTTAAATTCTCTGTGCAATGTTTTTCTTACTTCTAAAATGATACTTGCATCTGAGAGTTGTCTATGAGTAAAATTTAAATGAAAGTGAATAAATCATTGGCTCATAGGAAACTAATAAATTGTCAGTAGCTGCTGCAGCTATTTGATTGAAAATGTTATTGTGTGAAATAATATATTCTACATCGTTGTTGATAGCTTGTAGAGGTGCATGATTGAACCACCAAAGGGCCTTGGGACCGGTGTGTGTGCTGAGCAGAGGAGGAGATGGGTGTAGCCCCAGGTCCTCTTAAGAAGAAATGTGTACTCTAGGCCTTGATCTACCAAGTAATATAGTCTTTTAAGAGGAGACTGGGAATCCGGAAGGAGGAAGAAGTGTATTTTTAGGACAAGACATAGTATTGGAGTCAGAGAGTCTGTGATCACTAGAACCTAGATAAGATAGGTGGTAGTGAGGAGCTGTTCTATACTCTGTCTTAGAAGAGGGAGCAGCATGGGACGGGTAAGTAATAGCTAACCCATGAGAGCTCACAAAGCACCCAGCCCTGTTCTCGCTTTACATGCATTAAGCTGCTTAATCTCCTTACTGGCCCTGGAGGCAGAAACCATCCCTATCTCCCTGAACCCAGGTTTATTTGTCAAGGTGACTGAATGATAACACATAGAGGTCAGTGCCATTGAAAGGCATTCCATGCTACACAGGGCCACATGGAGAAGCACCAGGGTCAGTAGGGAGGCAGAAGGAGCACAGAAGAATGCATGGCTCAGAGCCTTTATTGTGGTTTCTGCAAGAAGGAATGGGTAAAGCAGGGAGGCAAGTTTGAGCAAATTTAGAATTGGATACTTTATATAATTTTGATAGGCTCTGTGTTACAAAGGTGGTATCTAGTTGTCCAGGACCTGGTCTGTGGGTGACTTAGGGCAGGGGAAATATTGGCTTGGTAGGTGAGAGTTAGATAAAGGAGATTGTTGGGTAAATGACTTTGAATTAGTTGGTTTTCATATGAAAGGCACACTCTCAGGCAAGCTGTTCAATTATCTATAGGAATTCATTAGCCCTGGGATGGCAGTCTCTCCCCAACCAAATGGTGAGACCCCCAAGAAGTCAAGGCATCATAAAAATATAGAAAAAAAAACCATGAATAAATAAGGAAATTCTAACACAGAATGGGTGATAACTCTCATGAGGCCACACAGTTAAGTGGTGAAATTTGACATTCAATCAAGGAATAGTTTCTGTGCTTAATCACTATGATAACTGCCTCCAGTTAATGTTAATCTTTCTCAAAGAGTTGTTATTTTGGCAAATAGATATTTACGAATCAGTAAAGTGTATATAATGACATAACAGATAATGGGAGGCAACTTTCCAAGGTTCACATGAAGTCATATCTGCTAATGCAACTTGACTAAATAAATTTCATTTTCATGATCCAAGAAAAAATGCCATCATCATACACCAGGCTGTCTTCCAGAATTCCAAAGGGCACATATGACTCTGGATGTCATCCTGATTAATGAGGAACAGGTGACATGACAGGCTAGGCCAACTCTTATCTCCCATGGGGGGTTTAGATTTAGGCTGGCCTGAAGCAGAGATGGTTTTTGATGACCTTCCAAAGTTCACTAGGGGCATACTATGATTTTTCTAGTTTCCATATCTAATGAATCCATACTTCCCTCCTGGTTTACACAAAATGAGCCAGAAAATCAATTGTTCAAAGTCTGCATTTTTCATGGCATTGTGAACATCTCTACAACTTGCTTAATTCCTTTTTCAAAGTCTGTCATTAAGTGGAAATGCATATTTAGATGAAAATTGCAAATTCACAAACAATAGTGTTCTCTCCTTTTTGTGAAAAATAAAATGTATCATTGCTTTCCTTAATCAAACCATACAAATATTTTGATCTCAAATGCTTCTTTCATTTACTCTTATGTAAGGAAAAGACAGACAAAAACAAGTAAACTGCTTAATGTGTGTTGGGGTCTAATTCAGAGCAATTAAGCACTAATTTCTTGGGTAGCTGTTATGTGCAAAGCATTGTATTAAAATATCTTATTTTAGTATCTTGTGAATAGATGTATTAGCTCATTTAACTCACATAACAACCTGTTGAGATTGGTAGGTCAAACTGTGGTAGGTATTGTTTTTGTCTGACAAGTCTCACTTTTTATTCCGCAAATAATGGAAAACTCACAAAAACTGGCTTTACCCCAATGCAATCTCATTGGTTTTCCCACATAAGCAGAATTTGAAGATTAGGCAATGATTGGCATTCGTTTGGCTGTTCTGTGATGTCTTTCAATACTCAGCTCTCTCCAGCTTTCTGCTCTTCCGTCCTTAGGTGGGCTGGCTCTTGTCCCCAGGCTACTGCCACCAACTTGCAACCTCTTGCCTAAATTGCACACTGAAAACCCTAGCAGAATCAACTTTGTTTGACTCCTTCCTCTTGGGCAATAACTCTTTATTTTTAGCCCTGAAGATAAAAATGTTATGATGCTCATGAATCTAGGGCAGGGGTGGGCAACCTTTTTGTGAGTGCGTGCCAAAACCAGCAAAATCTCTGACTCACTATTCTTCTGCGTGCCAACCCTAATTTTTTGAGAACATGTTATGCCTACTTGATATCTCTTAAGGTGTACGTATGTGAAGAACCTTGAAGAAATAATAAAATTCATTCGAGCGACAAAAACACAGTATATGATGATGAAAAATACATTTATTTTTTAATGTATACATGTACACTGATAGTCCAACAGAAAACTTTATGACTCCATTTGATATTATCAGTGGGACTTTTGCTGCCGAGAGAAACATAGAAATTTATTCCCCTTTCGTTAGTACTGGTGGGCAAAGCGAGAGAGAAGGTTTCATTTTTATAGAGTGAAATTTTGAATAAGTAGGTGAGGCAGTTGTCTTGTCAAAGAAAACCCGCTGCATCTGAGGCTGAAACCAGAACACTGGTCAGATCTAGGAAGGCAGGGAGAGTTAAGGCAGAGGCATAGAAATTGCTCTTCCCCTCTCTCGTCAATCCATGTCTATGGTCTTTAAGATAACTTGTTATGTAAAATTATTTATTTATCTAAGATACACCTACACTGAATTTATCTGAAAAATAAAAAAGTCGATATTGAGAAAAAAATTTGCATGCCAACAAAAGTTACTGGCGTGCCAGGGGTTGCCCACCCCTGATCTAGGGCATTTGTTACACAAGCCTTTCAGTCCTGGGAGGAGGGGGTGAAGGAGGGTAAATTATCTTTTTATCCTTTAATTGAAAAGTCTATCCTTGTGGAGGGTGAAAGAACCATGGGATTATTTCTACATTCACTTTTCAGTCTACTTTTTTGTTAGATTTCTCTTGATGTACTATTTCTTTTTTAAAATTATTATTGATTTTTTTTAGAGAGTGAGGAACGAGGAAGGGAGAGGGATAGAGAGACAGAAACATCCATGATAGAGAAACATCATTTATCGACTGCCTCCTGCACGCCCCTTTCCCCACCTTCCCCCACCCCCGCAATGGGGATTGAGCCCAAAACTCGGGTATGTGCCCTGAGAGGGAATCAAACCCATGACCTCTTGGTCCACGCTCAATTGCTGAACCACACCAGCCTGGCACTGTTTCCATTTTTAACCAAGTTTTGTTAGAGATTGCATTCTATGGGGACAATGAGTGACAAAGTTACAGTTAGAACTTTTGGCAGAAACTGTGACTTCTGGGCTAAAAAGCCAGAAAACAACTTGAGGGCACAGACCTGAGTACAGCAACACTAAACAGCCCCCCAAATCAGTAGCTTAGGGATGGTGTGGTTTGTTTTTTTTTCATGTGTCAACTCGATGAGGCTCCCATCTCTAGTTACTCAATTAAACACTAATCTAGGGGATGTTGGGAAGGTATTTTGCAGATGTGATTAAAGTTGATTTTGAGATTAAATTAGACAATTTGGATGGGACTGCTTCAAACAATTGAAGTCTCCCAACCCCTTCTTTTTATTTTTTCCTTTTCTAAACTCTATTTTTTTACATTTAAAAAAAAATTAAAAATTATTTTTCAGTTGCAGTTTACATTCAATATTATTTGGTATTAGTTTTAGGTGTACAGCATAGTGGTTAGACAATCATACACTTTACAAAGTGATCACCCCCGTTATTTCCAGTGCCCACCTGGGACCATACATAGTTATAGTTATTACAATATTATTGACTATACTAGTGGCCCGGTGCACGAAATTCGTGCACATAAAAAGGGAATTAATTAGAGGAAATATTTTAATATTGCTATTTTCCCTTTCTCTATAATAGAAGTGTGAGGGATGAAAGAAAATTAGTAAAATGTATATGAAAATCTCCCTCCTGTCAGAGCCTGGGGTGCGCTGCGGGACCTAGAGCCAAGTCCCTGCCCACCACCCGTACGCACTTCGAAAACACAGGAGACCTAGACCTGGCCAGCCCCACCTCCATTGGGTAAGACCCAGACCCGGCCGACCCCACCCCTGTCAAGCCCCTATGGGCGGGGGGCACAGCCTCAGGTTCCCTAGCCCATTGCCAGGTGAGGGGCGCAGCCTCAGATCCCCAGGCCTGGCGCCTGGGTAGGGGGTGCAGCCTGAGGTCCCCTGTCAAGCCCCACAGGACACGGGGCACAGCCTGAGGTCCCCCGGCCTGGCACTGGGGTGGGGGAGTGCACAGCCTGAGGTCCCCCGTCAAGCCCCACCAGGTGAGGGGCGTGGCCTGAGGTCCCCCATCAAACCCTGCCAGGCAGGGAGCACAGCCTGAGGTCCCCCGGCCCGCACTGGGTCGGGGGGCACGGCCTGAGGTCTCTTGCCCCGGCCAGGCACCATGCAGCCTCAGGTCCCTGCTGTTTGGTCGTGATGTTAGGGTGTCCCGGCTAATTTGCATACTCCTGTATTATATAGATAGATTCCCTATGCTGTACTACAGTTGAAAGGCTTTAATAGCTGAGCTGAGGTTTCCCTAAGGAAGAAGAAAGTCTGCCTGTGGGCAGCAGCATCAGCCTGTGCCAAGGGGTCTGGCCTGCCCTCTGCTTAGCCAACCCCTATAATTTGTAAACCAATTCCTTCCAACAAATCTCTTAATATTATGTCCTACTGGTTGAACCCTGACTAATATAGATGTTTTATCTCAGTATCTTGGAAGCCATACTAGCCCTCATTTTCAAACCTGATCATTTTTGTTCTTATACAGTGTGTTAGTTTCCTTGTGCTGCCATTACAAATAATAAAAACTTGATGACTTAAAGAACAAACATTTATTTTGTCACAGATTTGGTGGCCACAGTATGACATCTAGGTGTTGCCAGAGACATACTCCCTCCAAAGGCTCTTAAATCCTTATTTGCCGCTTCAGCTCCACTGAGTCCAAGTGTTCCTTTCTTGCAGATCAGCACTCCCATCTTTGTTCATAGTATTTGCATGGCCTTTTTCTGTGTCTGTGTCTGTGTCTGTTTCTGTGTCTGTGTCTGTGTCTGTGTCTGTGTCTATGTCTGTGTCTGTGTCTGATAAGGACACTCATCATTGGATGTAGGACCCACCCAAAAAATCCACAGTAATCACATCTCAAGAGCTTAATTTAATTATAACTGCAAAGACCCTTTTTTCCAAATAAGGTCACATTCACAGATTATAGGGAATAAAATGGGGGGCGGGGGGCGGGGAAGAGTTATCATCCTACTGACTACATGTAGCTTTCAGTTTGTGATAATTTCCTAAAGAGTCTGCAATTATATAAAGAGTTAAATCTGAGCACCTGTGACTTAATCATCTTTTTTTATGTTTGCATGAGTCATTTGTTTTAAGATCACTAATTTTGCAAACATTTAAAAATACAGACATATGAATACACAAATAAGCATGAAAATACATATTAATCATAACAATGTCTATTCCTAATAATGTCTATTCCCTAAAAATTGAGTTTTTATGTTAATTTACATAGAATATATAATTAATTCAATATCAGTTTTTCATTTTACCTAAGAGTAATACTTTTGGAAAAGTTAGAGTTCTCTGCTTTGAGTAATTTTAACTTCACGCTTGTTAATACCACTTGCAAAATGTTCCCTGCTGTTTCATGGACCTCACTCTCCATTTTACAGCCCTGCCCCACTTCCCTCCATAACACTTTCATAATAGTTGAGTGTGTTGTGTACAGTAAGCCCCCCCTTATCCATGAGGGATACTTCTCAAGACCCCCAGTGTATGCCTAAATATCCAATATAATAAAAGGTTAATATGAAAATTGTCCCTTCAACCAGGAGTTCAACCGGGAGTTCGACCAGGGGGAAGGGCCAGCTGGCCAACCACTCAGCTGGGGCCAGCACTAAGAAGTGAGGGCTGTGGGCCAGCAGTCACGGTGGCCAGCAGTGGCAGCAGCAGCGTGGTGATGTGGCGGTGCCTTCCCCTGATCGGCCCGGTCGCCTCCTGCAGAGGGAGGCCAGACTGTGGCTTAGGCCCGCTCCCCCTAAGCAGTCAGTAGGACATCCCCTGAGGGCTCCTGGTCTGTGAGAGGGGGCAGGCTGGGCTGAGGGATCCCCTCCCCCAGTGCATGAATTTTCATGCACTGGGCCTCTAGTATAAGATATAAACCATATATATACACACTATGTTTTTTTTCTATACATACATACCTACAATAGGGTTTAATTTATAAATTAGGCACAATAAAAGATTAACAACAATAAATAATAAATGTTATGTGAATGTGGTTTCTCTCTCAAAATATCATATTGCATGTTTCACTTATAGGAAGCACTTTACGGCTTCTCTTTGGCATATCTAAATTGCCAGCATTACTTCTCTTGAACTTTGAGGCCATTACTAAGTAAAATAAGGGTACTTAAACACAAGTACTGTGACAACATTGCTACCAATTGGGGTTACTGGCTGGGACCTCGGTTCTTCTCCTTAACACAGAAAAGATTTTAAGGTCAACAAAAACGAAAGTAAAGCAAAGTGGTTTATTGAAGATACACTCCAAATGAGGAGGGGGCCAGTCAAGAGAGACAATGGCCGGCCTGCTCACTGGGAAGTCAAAAAAAAGGGGGCCTTGAAAACAGGTTCAGGGGGTTAGCACAGGATGAGCTGCCACTGCCCATCGCTCCCCTGGTTGCAAGTCTCAAGGAGTCACTTAAAGGTTGGTGGATAAGTTCCTGTGGGGTAAGGGAAGGAGAAAGGGAATGGTATGGGCGTGGTCCTTGGAGGTAGAGGGTGTGCTGGGTCCTTTATCCTGCTTGTTATTACTTCTGACTGACATAGCAGTATGCACAGTCAGCTGTTAGGAAGCAGCTGGCCGGGTCCACACAGTTGTGTTGGGTTCACCTTGTGTAGTGTCAATGTGGTAAAAATTAAATCACCTACAAAGTCCAAATAAGGTAGCACTGTATAGCTATTAGCAATTGCTATGTTCATAGGCTCTTCTTTTGGGGGGGTGGGGGGAGAGGGTGCTTTTTTTAATCCTCACCAGAGGATATTCTTTTCCATTGATTTTTAGAGAATGGAAGGGAGGGATGGTGAGAGAGAAAATCATCGATGTCCTGACCTGGACCAGGGAACAAACTTGCAACCCAGGTACGTGCCTTTGACCTGGAATCAAACCTATGACCCTTCAGTGTCCAAAGCCAATGCTCTCCCACTGAGCCACACCAGCCAGGGCTCGTAGGCTTTTCTTTTTTAATATATATTTTTTATTGATTTCAGAGAGGGAGAGATACAAACATCAATGAGGAGAATCATTGATCGGTTGCCTCCTGCACACCCCTGACTGGGGATCATGTCTGCAAGCTGGGCATGTGCTCCGACTAGGAATCAAACTGTGACCTCCTGGTTCATAGGTCAGTGCTCAATCATTGAGCCATGCTGGCTGGGCCTGTAGGCTCTTCTTAAAGCACAGGAAGGACAACATCAAAGGAGAACTGTCCAGCAGAACGCTCTGGGGAAGGCTGGTCTGGTCTGAAACATTGATCCTCACTTACAGGCTTATTAAATGAACCCCATGCCTGATGGCCTTGATACCAGGCAAAATACATGACCCCACAGCTTAATGCACTTTTTGGTCTTATTTTGCAACTTTCCTAAAAGATTATGTGTTGGTTTTTCCTCCCTGGCTTTGCTAGTTCTTGGAGAAAGTTCTAGGTAAGAGGCCTGGCTGGCTCCCAGAATTTGTTCATATCCCACACATGGCAGCAGTTCCACACACCAGCCCACCCCGACTGGGACCCATCAGTATACTCTAATTGTCAGTTGTGCAACTGCAGCACCAAAAGGGCAAGTGCTCTCGTGAATAGAAAGGCCCAGAGAAACCTGGATATGGATGATATAGGGCAAATTGCTGCATGAGACCCAGAGAGGATCACTTGACAGCACCAAAGCAGGAGAGTCAGAACCAGGATTGAGACACTTTTTTTGAACTATTAAGTTTATGTCTTATAATAACAACTTAGTTGATTTCATAGTTTGTGCCTTATCATTCTTGACCAATCCTTTTTGTTGTCTTACTGGACCTGAATGAAAACTCTTCAGGTATGCTTTCAGGTAAATACCTGGATCAGGTAGACTCTTGACCAAGACAATGCAGGATAATTATGTTCACCAACATGTGGCCATATGTAGAATGGTACCCAGACAAGGTCTTTTCCTGTGACCACTGACCACACTGGGGAAACCCAATAGGAATAGCAGGGACATTGTCATAGGAGACATTCAGCTCTGCAGAGAACTGTACCTCATCATTCATTATCCTTTTTTCCATAGATATCGATTCCTATCCTATCTGCTTTATTTAAAACAATAACTTTTTATCCCCAAAATTATAAAATAAAAATATTATAGAAGATTTTTCTAAAACTCTATGATCTTACCACCTTAACACTTATTTTGGTTATTTGGAGTTAATTCCCAGACTCTTGGCATATGCATATAGGTTCTAAATAATTATAATCATGGTACATTTACTTCATTTGTTCTATTTCCCATTTAGCATCTTGTAAACATTTTCTATGTTTTTAGCAGGCCCAACTTCATGAAATCCCACCAGATCCCATGCTCAGAAGAGCACCACACCAGGTTTAATGCTCTGTTGTCACCATCTTGAAGTTCTTAATAATTTTTAACATGATGCCCAACATTTTCATTTGGCACTGGGACCTGCAAATTATGTAGCTGGTCTTAATTTTTCTTTTTATTTTGTTTTTATGACTACACTATTTCATAAGCTACTCTATGTTCTTTTAAGCTGTAATAAATATAGAGATTCATAAAAATATCTTTATGTTTATAGAGTTTTGTATTGTTAAATTATTTAAGATACTTTCGAGGTACAGTTTTTATGGATCACAGTGTATACATTTTTATGTCTCATGTTACCATATTCTGATATGATATCTACATTTCTCCATCCATATTCTTTATTTAAAAAAAGGCATTACATATCCCACTCTTTTAATCCAACAAGAGGATCAGTCATCTTTAGGCCTCTTGAAGAGAGCCATACCCTTGTTTGTCTTCTCACACAGCCTGGGATAAAGGATGTGTATACAAGGATGTGTGAGAAGAGATCCCACAGTGCTTGCTCCTTAATGAGAAGGGTATTAATCACAGATACCTGGAAATTAATCACTCTGGACATGGGCTTCTTCATCTAATGGGGGGATAATACCTACCCTGAAGGACTACTTGTGCAAAAATTAAGAAAAGCATTAGAGCCCTGGATGCTTAGAATTTCATCCCTATACGCCAGGGTTGTGGGCTTGATCTCTGGCCAGAGCTCATACAAGAACTAATCAATGAATATATAAATAAGTGGACAACAAATCAATGTTTCTCTCTCTCTCAAAATCAATTATTTAAAAAAGGACTGGGACACAGGTGGCACATTGTCTTACCCGTTCTGTCATATTGCCTTACATTGTGGTGCAGAGCCCCTTCAGTAGAAGGGACTTGCACCTTCATAAAGCCCCTCATGACTTCTTCATAACTTGTAAATCCTGAGGAACATCTACTTGCCTAAAAATGAATGTGGTTATTCTTATCCCTGCTGGTGAGAATGTCAACTGGTGAAGCCTTTCTGGAGGGCAATTTGGCAACTTGTGTAAAATGCTTTAAAAATTTCCATCCTCTTTGGTCAAGTATTCATTTCAAAGAATATAACATATGGAAATTACCCTAAATGCATGTGAATATTACAGCTACAACTGGATATATCTGAAATGTGCAACAGTAGGGAAGGTGATTTTAAAAATACATTATAATACAACTGAGATGAAATAATATGCCTCCATTAAAAATTGTCTTTTAAAAGGACACATATATACAGAAAAATATTCACACTAGAGGCTTGGTGCACAAAATTTGTGCATGGAGCGGGGGAGTCCCCTTAGCCCAGCCTGCACCCTCTCCAATCCTGGACCCTTTGGGGGATGTCCGACTGGCAGTCGGACATCCCTTTCACAATCCTGGACTGCTGGTTCCTAATCGCTCACCTGCCTGCCTGCCTGGTCACCCCTAACTGCGCCCCCCCACCACTGGCCTGATCACCCCTCACTGCCTCTGCATGCCAGCCTGATTGCCCCTAACTGCCTCCCCTGCTGGCCTGGTGGCCCCTAACTGTCCCCCGTTGCCAACCAGGTCACCCCCAACTTCCCCCTCCCTGTTGGCCTGGTCACCCCTTACTGCCCCCCACCCCCCGCAGGCCTAGTCACCCCTCACTGCCCCCCCTGCCAGCCTAATCACCCCCAACCACCCCCCCTGCTGGCCTGGTCACCCCACACAGCCTGCTTATTCAGTCATTACAGTCATTAGGTCATCCCTCACTAACCCCCCTGCCTATTTGGTCGTAGGCAGCCATCTTGTGAGGGTTAATTTGCATATTACCTCTTTATTATATAGGATTGCTTTGTTATGTGGGAGAAAATGCAGTCTTAACCAAATATATTATGACTCTAATTTTGCAAAGAATACATTTTTGGTGGAATATTAAAATTAATACAAGTTCTTTAAAAGTGGATAGAGCATTGGATAGTATATATTAATGTTTAAATTCTATGATCCAACAATTCCATTCCATATCACCTGCTTAAGGAAAATAGTTACATGAACATAAAGAGGCAAATTGGAAATCACCTTACTATCCATCAAGAAAGGAAGAGTTAAATATTGTGATATCTCCTAACTGTGGGATACTATGCAATAGTTAGAAAGAATTGGGCACTGACATGGAAATATAAGAATATTTACCGAGAGATTATTAGGTGAGCAAAGCAAACTGTAGAATAGAAAACATAATTTATGATTTTTGGAAGATTCGGTACAATATGTAGCTATGTTTGTATGAGTGTGCATTATTGAAAAGATCTAGATTTACTACAGAAGGAGAAATGTGATAATGGCTACTTATTTGAAGATGAGAAATGGGGGATGCTGGTCATAAAGGAAGGTTTATTTTAGCTGTGATGCTTGAATTATTTATAAGAAGAATGCAATTATATGATACTTACATAATAAAAAATAAACTAATATTTTGAGTATTAAAGAAAAATATATTAAAATATTGAGTGGCTGTCTTTGTATTTTATTTTTTCTTTGATTATAGTGACTTTAATTTCATTAAGTTAGAAACTGTAGTTCTAAAATTCTATATTTGAC
The DNA here is from genome assembly GCF_000147115.1 of Myotis lucifugus. Lineage (NCBI taxonomy): Eukaryota > Metazoa > Chordata > Mammalia > Chiroptera > Vespertilionidae > Myotis > Myotis lucifugus. The sequence goes on from NW_005871055.1 coordinate 15,792,639, forward strand.
TAGGGACCCAGTGCATGAATTCGTGCACCTTGAAAGGAACTGTGGGCCGCGAGGCTGCAGAGGGCACTGGGGTGGGTCTTGGCCCATCCTCCATGCCCCCGCCCAGGCCCTCCCACTGCGGCCCCTAGTCTCATCTCTGCCGGCAGGCCCGCTCCTGTCGCTGCTACTCCCACACGCTGACAGTGCCAGCCCCGCTTGCACCCGCTGACGGCATGGAGCAATTGGTGCCAGCGCCGTCAGTGGGTGTGAGTGACAACTGCTGCCCCAATTGCCCCTCAGGAGCAGGAGGAAGTGGAGAAGCCCTCAGGGGTGATTGGGGCTGGCAGCCACCACTTGCACCCACTGGCAGCACCAAGCGATCGGGATCAGCGCTGGGCACCAGCAGCGGGTGTGAGGTGCAGCTCCGGCACTGGCTGCAGGTGCAAGCGGGGCTGGCGCTGGCAGTGGGTGCAAGTGGCCGCTTTGGCACCAGCAGTGGGTGCAAGTGGAGCCATCTCCAGCAGCAGGTGCAAGAGGCGGCTGTCGGCCCCGATAGCCCCTTAGGAGCAGGGGGAGATGGAGAAGCCCTGAGGGGCAATCAGGGCTGACAACTGCCACTTGCACTCGCTGACAGCACCGAGCAATCGGGCCAGCGCCGGGCGCCAGCAGCGGGTGCAAGTGGTGGCTCTGGAGCCAGCAGTGAGTGTGAGCAGGGCTGGTGCCGGCAGCAGGTGCGAGCACCGGGCAGGACCATGATGTGCGGGAGCAAAGAATTTTCAGTAACCACCAGAGGCTCGCCCTGATGACAGCGACCGACTTGGTCTGGCACCCCCACTGACTTGCTCCAACATCCCGCTGTGGCCGACGCCCACCATGTTCTGCGCATGTCCCCTGGTGATCAGCACACGTCATAGTGACTGGTTGTTTGGTTGTTCGGTTGTTCCGCCATTCAGTCTATTTGCATATTAGGGTTTTATATATATAGATAACCCTTGCATATGGTAAGTGTCCAGTAAATACTTTTGATTGAATATCTCTGCCTAAAATAGGACCTCCCCATGCCATTACTATCTTTTTACACTGCTTAACTTTCTTCAAAACATTTATTTTACCACTTGGCAGATATGTTTATTTGTATATTTTTGGTCACCCCACTGGAGTGGAAGCACCACATGCAGAGCTCCTGCTATTGGTTTACTGCAGCACATGTGATGTGGCCTTTCACATAGAGGACATGCAGCCAATAAATAGATAGTTGTTGATTGCACACATATAAGTTACACTCCCTAAAATACCAACCGTTTTCACCGACTAATATAATTATGGTTGACTTTTATAGATTTTAAATAAACTATTTTTAAAATTTTTCTTTTTAAATGTGGGAGCTGGGAGGCTCATTTGAGACAACTCCTAGCTGTATATATTCTGTTTTGTTTTGTGGACTCAGGGAACTTAGTAGGATTGTTGACAATAGTATTCCTTATTTAGTGAGTTGGTGATCCTATAAAATGGTGTGCTTTTTTAGGTGATCAGGGTGGCTTCATGCATTACCTTAAAAGTTGATTATAATTTTGCCTACACTGCATCATGTGGCATAATTGTATACATTGTAATTAAAATGAACAAAGTTTGCAATTCTTCATTGTAATGTTGTTATATTGTGATGTAGGCACAAAAGGAACACGATTTTGGCTTTGTACGGAAAGCTACTTAAAGGAAGCTGTGTAGTGATGGACTTTGTCTATTTGCCTCAGAAGGCCCAGTTCTTCTGGGACATCACAGTACTAGAAAACTGCAGGGAATGTTAAATCAGAGACGAACTGTAGGGACTGACTTCTCAGGGAACCAATGGCAAGCATAACTGTAAGGGAGAGAAAAATCCTTTCTCCTCTACCTTCCTAGGTTCTGCAGATGGGAAATTAAACTGACAAACATACAAATAAACAGATTAACAAGTGAAAATAATACAAATTTTAATAATGTGTGCAATGTAAATATACACCGAATAATGAGTAGTAACTCAAAGGAGTGGTTAGAACTTGGGGCTTATATGGAATCTTAACAAAGAACCCTAAGTTTGTAGAGATGAAAAGATAAAGGAGAGGGGATTTAGGCTTTTAGGGTGGCAAACTGTGGGAAGGTAAATATATGGGGAAAATAATAGAAGATGGGATTGTTTTAACAAGGTTCCTATGTAGATTCCTCTGGTAAGAGTCCAGAGTCCTCTCTGGTGATTAAGAAGATGATAAAGAGCTTTTCTGTATCTACCGTGAAACAATCAACTGTCTTCAGCTCACAATAATCCATATGCTAAAGTGGCATATTTTAGAATGTCCTATTCTGGTCCCCTACATAATAGAGTGAAGCATGAGAACAAAATTAGCCTGAAGAAGAAGTGGGCTCTTTCCAAGTCCCTTCTGTTCAGCTAACATTGGCCATACACCTTCTACATGCCCACCATGGGCTAGAAGCTGTGGGGAATTTAAAGGAAATCTACAACATGGCTGATGCCTTTACTGTGCCAGCCCAGTCATACTAAGGAGCCACAATGCTTATGAGGTCATGTTCTGTTAGTTGTTACCTAATGCCCTTCGTATTTCCATACTGAAGAGGTTTATGTGTCCTTTTTTTTTTCTTTTCTCCTTTATTGAATAAGATATTACAAATGTGTTCTTATTATGTGTCCTTCTTGGGGCACATCATGAGACCATTTTTCTACTGCTGTTAGAAATTAGGGGATTTCCTGAAAGTCTTGAGATGAGGTTACATAGATAGTTTTTAAAGGCAAGTGTCTTGTTTCCACCCCTAAAGTTATACTTCTTAAATTGGGAGAGTGCCCTAAATCAGGAAAAATAACCTACAAAACTAATAACCTATAATTTTAACACATATTATATGCCAAGCACGGTGTACTTCCATATTGGAAGATAATATTCCATTTTACAGATGAAGAAACTGGATGTCAATTAGCATAAGCAACTTGCCTAGACATTTGCTGGTTTATAAAGGTTGAATTCATGTCCGCCTTTATTAAACTGCCAAAAGCAGTTACTGAAATTAAGAGAGTACACAAGTGAGTTAACAGAATCTGTGACAAAGATATTAAAGCTAAGACTCCAAAATTATGGTGGATGCTCAGATTGAGCTGACATCTCTCAGGTTGAACAATGGTATTTCTGAACTGATAAAAATCTGACACTCATACAACTTGTGGAAGAAGACCATGAAGGACACATGGTCTCCAGGCCACATGATGTGGCTGGAAAGGAAGAGTGGGTCATAGTGAGAGCAACAGCTGGAGTCATTTAGGAGAAGAAGCCAGAGGGTTGGTGGTGCCAGCTCTTTCAAAGCCCTAAAGAAGTGGCAAAGACTTATTCCTCTGGCTAAGCCTTCATGGTGCTGGGCAAGGGTGGCACTATATAATATTTTCTTACACCATTTTCTCGGGTCAACTTCAGGTGATATGATGACTTGTTGACCTCTAACTTGTGTACATGAATAGTCAATCTTTAACCAAAACATGGAAGATTCGTGATTCCCCAGTTATCCAGAAGCCATTGGCTTCTTAACACTTTTAGGACAAAGTCTAAATCTTTTGATAACAACATTAAAATACCATAAATAGTACCATGAATTTAACTGAATTCATATGGATTATTGAGTGTGCTAGTGTATCTGGACAGTGGCAGAGGTCAAGGGCTTTTGGTACACATGAAATCACCTTCAAAATGGGTATAAAGCCACATATCAACATATGCAAGTTATTGTGACAGTAAAAAGGCATATCATGTGCAATGCTCATGAAAGTATTGAAACTTTGAACTCTGCATTACTAGGCTATTTCTGCATAACCTGCATTTTACTTTTATGCAGTGGGACTAGGTGGGTAAGAAGATATAACCTTTCTGAAAACAATATATATGAACCTAAAAGTTGAATAATAGGGAATTGGTGGAATAAGTTATGGTGCAATTGTAAGAAAGATCATTATGCAGGTATTAAAAAATATGTTCTTAAAGAGTGAAAGAGAAAAATATTCTCAGTATAATGCTAATTGGGAAAACTGATATCCTATACAAAACTGATATCCTATCTAATAATAGACAAACATGGTAGTTGACCATACCTTCTCTACCCCTCCATTGGCTAATCAGCACTATATGCAAATTAACCACCAACAAAGATGGTGGCTAATTTGCATACTGCAGTCAGGGTGGGACAGCGCCATCCCACCTGCCCTGCCGCCATCTGGGCCTGCTATTTGCGACCCAGGGCGGCAGGCGTCCATGTGCAACCCAACCCGGGGCGGCCGGGCAGGACAGCAGCGATCCGCCGGCCCGCCCCAACCCCCAGATCGGCCCTGCCGTGTGCGCAACCCAGGGAGGCGGGGCAGGCACCAAGGGATCGGGCCTGCCATCTGCCACCCGAGGAGCGGGCCTAAGCCAGCAGGTGGTTATCTCCCGAGGGGTCCCAGACTGTGAGAGGGCACAAGTGGGGCTGAGGGACAACCCCCCACTTCCCTTCCCCTGCCAGCACACAAATTTTTGTGCACTGGGCCTCTAGTATATGTATAATATTATATATATTATATTTATAAAAAGGTGAAGAGCAGCTATAGTTATTTCAAATGGTAGGATTATAGGTTATATTTCTCATATTTTCTAAAATAAATACATGTTATCTTTCTAATTGGCATAAAACAATAACTGTCATTAAGAAAAAAATCTAAAAAAAAACAAAAACAAAAAACAAAAAAAAGAAAGAAAAAAAATGTAGATTTTGTCATTTAATTGACAAAACATCACCAAATGAGTGACAGCACAAGACCATGGGACTCCGTATAACTAGTTGCACCATGTGGATATAGGTGGAAGGTTAGGCCCAGGACCCATCTTCCTATCTATATATAGTGCCATAGGACACACAGGGAGCAGTTTGAAGAACCACCTTTGATGAAAAAAGAATATATTTAAGAGACAGCAAAGAAGCAATTGGAGTCATCCAGGCCTAGGGTAAAGAAAGCTTGCCTCTGGGTGGTGGCAAAACTGACACAGGGAAATGAGAAGTTAGAGGACATGGAGGTAGGGATCATGAAGAGAGGCCACACCACAGAATGGTCTACACCTAGGAGGTCTCTGGCCCAGACAGCAGAGCTCCACATTCATCCCACAGTAGTTTCTTTGTCACCCAAATATGCCTTCTTGCTACCAGAGCTGAATGTGACTTAGCACTGTGTCACATTCCAAAGGATCTTAAGCCTAGCTACAAAGAGGAGAGCAGGCTTTTTTTTTTTTTTACTAAAGGTTTTCTCTGGATGAGGGTACTGAAGACAGAATTACATTGCCCAACCATGCTTCCCTAGCATGACTTCTGAAAAATTCATTTTCTAAATCTGTTTCCCAAAATTTTCACTCATTATGGAAACACTTCAGCTCTTCTCTCTTCTCCCCTTGACCTTCTCCAACCTCCCCAAGGCCTCTCAGCAGCATAGGTTTCACTTTCCTCAGGGCTCCTTGCTCCTGGAGATTGTTCTAGCTTGGTCAGCACTCTTAAACAGCATGATCTAATTCTTTCCTAGTCTTTTGCTGATTGCATCTCAACACCCCTACACTCAGCAAAACAAAATGATCTTCTTAGGGACCAGCTTTTCTAGGAAGGTGGGGGAATTGTAAGTTCTTACAATTGAGAACTTTTGGCCCTATGGGGCTCTGGTAGTTCAAAGTTATGAGTAGATACTATGCGAAGTGAACAAGAAACTAAAGATTACTGTTTCAGTCCCTGGAGTGTAGCTGAGTGCCAGTGTTCAGTGAATTTGATGACAACTTAATGATGCTGTTAGAATTGAGGCGGCTGCTGGAGGAGACAGGCTCACTTCCATAGGTGCATGCCACCAAGGGCTTACACAACACCATGGTAAGAATCAGATAAAAGGGCTCTGTAAAACACTATATCTTTCTGATAAAAAATTTTTATATAGCAATTTTGTTAGAACAAAATATTGCCCTACTATCTCCTGGGAAATTATGTGTATATCTGAATCTGTGAGTCAAGAATGGGAAGGAAACAGCAATAGATTTGGTGTCTGGTAGGGCTATACCACAGAGAGGCAGACAACTGCTTCTGAAGTGAATGATAACATTTGGGGCCTGTTTTCACCTTCCCTAGAAAAGATCAGGTTAGCTTTTTCAGGTCTGGAGTTTGCTGAGCAGAGTTAGATATTTTTCTCAGAGGTAACGCAACTGGAGCTTCAGTGTTCCAATAGATCTAGATAAGCCTCGATTCTAGATTTTCATTGATGAAATAGGCAGTTCTGTAGGATACTATCATGAGGAATATAATGCACCCAAAGGGAGTAGGGGGAGTAGGAAATAAGAACATAGAATTTTATTTGATTTATTGTTACACTATTTTTTATTATGAAATTGGCAGTAACAATGACAACGTAGAACATTTATAACTGCATAGCATTTCACAGTTTACAAAGCATTTTGAGTGAACGTCTTTTTTTAAACCTTTGGAACCTCATACCCAAATCCAAATAAAACACACACACACACACACACACACACACACACACACACAAATGGTTTGTGAGCCATACCCCGCAATGCAAACAATGTTATTGTATTTTATCGGTGAGTGTGTAGCTGATATTTTTGAATTTAATTTTGGTAAATTATAGCATTTCCAGGTTGGTCATTGCCTGGTCACAACTCTTTATTTTCCAGGAGTTAAATGAAACCCACGAGTGGCTTGTCCAAGGTCACACAGCTGGTGTTTAATAGAGCCAGACTTGTTAGCCATGCCTACATCCTAAAATTAATCTTTGCAATATGAAGAGAACAAAAAATGTACTTACTGTTATTTTACAGCATCAGCCTGAGCAACGATGCTGCCTTTTGCAGCATAACTGAAACGTAAGGTTGAGGGTAGTTCTATCTCTTTAAGAAGAAAAAGAAATGGCCACTGAGAGTGTGTGTGTGTGTGTGTGTGTGTTGGGAGGGGTGGGGGGGGGGCGCTGCTGATTGCGGCATCAGTGCAGTCCAGTCTGCCTGGACCCGGCAGCTGCGGTGGCAGCCACGCTGGGATCTGCTGATGTGACAAAGGAAAACAAAAGCATGGAGACGTGATGCAGACAGTAAGTATTTGAGGATCCAGCTAGATAGCAAATGAGAAGGGAAGATGAAGAAGCCTATGGAAGTGAGCGGGCTCCACGGGGTGATGGGTCATTCAGTCCTGTGTGGGCTGGGCTAGAACCAGGTGGGTCAGTCACTGCAGTTGGTGGAGACCTTTGACCGTTTTCCTAAGATACTGGCCTTTATTAAAGGGTAGAGAATCTTCTTTAATGTGCTGTGCAGCAGTGAGTAATGGATCCTTTGCAAAATTTGCAGGTTGGGCAGGCAGGCGGCGGGTTTGCTGGGGAGGCGCCAGCCAAGGTGTTATTAGAGATCCACTGGGTCAAGATGCTAAAACAGCCTGGCTTTGTCATTTTAATTTCCACCCTGGGTTACCCTGTTTACCTACAATGGGTCAGTCTACTGCTGTAAAACAGACTGTAGGGTCAAGAGTCCTGCAGAAACAGAAAGTGGATTCTCAAAGTAGCTTATATTTTATTTTGTAGTAATTGTTCTCATTTTAACAGATGCCCTTAAATGAGTCCATATTTTATAGTTACCTTATGTATTAATATTTGAAAATCCTGCTTTTACTTAAGAGCATTTTACTTATTTAATTTTATTTTAAGTGATCAGTAAATTGTTAGAAAAAGTATTCCAGTTTTAACAACGAAGTCTCTTGATGTTTTTGTTTTGTTTTGTTTTCTCTCAAAACAAACTTGACACCTCAGTGAAGAGTGCTATACCAGTATTTGCTTCTAACACATCAATTGTTTTGGCTTTAATTTTATCCTTTCTATGGAATGAAAGCCTGTTCTATTTAAGTTAGAGGTGGAAAGCAGGTTAATTTCCAGCACAGTTGCCCAGAAGTGATACTGAAGGGGAGCTTTTTATTTCTCCATCAATGCAGATAAAAGTAATTTGTCACATGAAAAATGTTAACATAAGAAACATTCAAATCTGTGAAGAATTTTTGTGAGTTTATTTGAGCCAAACTGTCAACAATTGCCGGGAAGCAGAATCTCAGTGGATTGAGATAATGCTTCAGAGAATGGCAGTTTTGCACCTTATTTTATACATTACAATCAAAAGAGGAGACTAAGTGGTTTACATGAAATACACTGGTGATAGATTAGGGAGGTGGGAGAAAGCAAAGTGGAGAAACCTCTGGGATTGGATAAAAAGTAAAATAATAGACACATGCTTCTTTTACACAGGTGGGTGCAGGATAGTTAACAGTCAACAATTAACTCAATAATGAGGGAATTTGTGGTCTCTGCAGAGCTGTGCCTGTGCTTTGAGGGGTTGGAAAAAGGGAAATTACATTGTTTTTGTGAAGGCTTTTGTTAATCAAGCATGTTATCTTAGATACAAAAAGACAAAGGGACAGGCTTAGTTAGGGTGAAGATTAACCTTTGTTAGGAAAAAATACTGCCTTAGGACATGATTACCCATCATAAACTGCTTTGAGTTAAAAAAAAAAGTTTTAATTTCAGACCATCCTTCTGAGTTTGCAAGGCTGCCATACAGGCCTTCCCTGAGCTAGTTAGGTTAACATGTGTCCCCTTTTCATCCACAAAAGTAAATTATGAAAAGTAAATTTTTTGCATTATTTTGTTAAACTACCCATTGATAACCAAATACATACTACTAGGTCAATGCATGGTTATCATGTCACAGTGGTTTTATTTATGACTAACCAGCTTTCTTTCCCTAATCTTGCCTGGAAGTTTTACTTCATTCATGGACCAATGACATCCAGATCCTTTTCCTTTTTCCTTTGTGGCTACTCCTTTCATCCTATCTTTACCTTTCTTGGCTTTTGGGATGGCCAATTTCCTCCTTTTGTCTCTAGATCAAGGCTCCTTCAGTATCCCTTTCAAACAAACTCTAGATAAATTTTCCATATTCCCATATTTTTCTTGTACCTCGCTTGGTTTGTAAGATCTTTTCCATGATTAATGTTAGACAGACATGAGCAGGGCAAGGATGATGGGATAGGTATAGAAACTCATCAGGGCAGAAAGCCCCTGATGCCTAGCAAGGGAAAAACTGGGAAAATAAGAACCTCACTCCCAGGGTAACCTAACTTCCCTGGCATATCATTGGTCATGTAGTTTGGACCCCTGATTTTTCATATTGCTGGTCAGGTGCTTTATATCCCCTGACCTTTTCCTTCCTAAAGATAACATCTAGGCCTCAGTTGTATTTCAGTTCCAGGCCCAGAAAAGCCACAAAACCAGTCAAGTGATGCTGCCTTGACTGCCTCAGAACCAGCTGCATTTACTAATGACCCCTTCCCTGGCATTGACCAATCAGTGGAGACCATGACCTTGAAAAAGCACATCTGGAAAGTGGATGAATATTCTATTGAGACACTCACCTGAGACCTCCCCTAAGATTTCCACCTGCAAGAGAGCAATAAATAAGCTCAGGACAAAGGACCCCGTGTGCACTCTCCCTCCAAGGAACACACCCGTGCCATTCCCTTCTCCCTCTCCTTCCCCCACAGGCATGTATTCCCTAACCTATAAGGGATCTCTTTCTCTAAAAGATTAATGAGCATATCCTTGGGTGAAGATTAGAAAGACACACAAATTTTATCTTTGAAGATATAAATTGAGATTTTAAAGGTAAACCTAAGACAGAGGAGCTTCTATTCCAGTCCTAGCTGCCCCCAAGCCCCTGCCTCCCTCCGCTGGATGATAGACTGCAAGCTGGGGCTAGGTTAACTCAATTTAATATATGCTATAAAAATATATGTGTCTTTTTATTACCTGGAAATTGGCTAAAGTGACTAAATTATTCACTATTTATTGAATACTTTCTGTATCCCTGGCCCTGAATCTCACCAAGTAGCAGAGTCAAAGATGAATAAGACATCCTTAAGGAAGTTTAGTAGATCAGGAATATTTGAATAACACAAAAGCCATTTAAAACATTGAAGGAATACGTTATACATTTTTAAAATTAAATTTGAAACACATTATCTTTTCTCTTGTACATTTTACATACATATATTTAATTATACACACACACCCGTTTAGCTTCACCTTGGTGCTCTATAAAGTGCATTTATGTGCATATTCAGTTACAGGACCAATAGTGGTTGCAGTGACCATGATCTTTTCCAAAACAGAAGTCTTTGCTGATTCATGTTTGTCTGGAGAGCAAGATGATTATTCTGAGGGTGATTCCAGTGGAGGCTTTCTGTGGGCCAGAAGTATGTCTGTATTTGGCTTCTTGTTTTTGTAATGTTAGAGATATTCAAGGGTAAATTTTTTCTACATCACAGAGGAATTAGCCATCTATAAACTTGTTTCATCAAACATGATGAAAAGTAACACTGTTGTTTAATTTCTGCATTTAGATGAATGTGTATCCCATTCTCAGGAGATACGTAAAGGTAGTTCTGGCTGTAATTTTTGCTATAAATGGGTTAAAGGACTGTTCTAGGGAAACTAAAGCTATTGTAATAGGTAAAGCTTCAAAGGATGTGCCTCTGAACCCTGTGGCACTAAAAATAGTGAAAGTGGGAGCGATCACCCAAGACATCCTTGCTTCCTCCAGAACACAGGCTCCTTCCTCCCCTGCCCCATGGGAGGAAGGAGCCTGTGTTCTAGTTCTAAGTCTATACAGAAAGGATGCAGTTCTGAAATTTAACAGACATCCCTAAACAAAGAGCAAGGACATCATACATCTTATAGAGATTAAACATTTATATAATCTTTTAAGTGATCACCCTGATAAGTACTCATCTGACACCATATGTAGTTATTATAATACTAGAGGCCTGGTGCACAAATTTGTGCATGGGTGGGATCCCTCAGCCTGGCCAACGATCGGAGGAGATTGTGGCTGTCTCGCCCAGTCTCAATCGGGGCTGATCAGGGCCAGCCAGCTGGGGGGAGGGACCACGGGAGGTTGGCCAGCCAGGGGAGGTTGGCTGTGGGAGTGCACTATCCACCAGGGGGCAGCTCCTGCATTGAGCGTCTGCCCCCTGGTGGTCAGTGCACATCATAGCTACCAGCTGGTTGTCTGGTTGTAATGGTCACCTAGGCTTTTATATATATAGACTAGAGGCCCGGTGCACAAAAATTTGTGCACTCGCGGGGGTCCCTCAGCCTGGCCTGTGCCCTCTCACAGTCTAGGACCCCTCAGGGGATGTCCACCTGCTGGCAGTCAGACATCCCTTTGGTAGCCCGGGAGCCCTCGGGGGATGTCCACTTGCCCGCAGGGAGCAGGCCTAAGCTGCAGTCGGACATCCTTAGTGCTGCTGAGGAGGCGGCAGAGGCTCCCGCCACCACCACTTTGCTGGCAGCCGTCAGCCTGGCTTGTGGCTGAGCAGAGCTCCCCCTGTGGGAGCACACTGACCACCAGGGAGCAGCTCCTGCATTGAACATCTGCCCCCTGGTGGTCAGTGTGCATCATAGTGACCAGTCATTCCCAGTCATTCTGCTGTTAGGGTCAATTTGCATATTACCTTTAATTATATAGGATAGAGGCCTGGTGCACAGGTGGGGGCCGGCTGGTTTGCCCTGAAGGGTGTCCTGGATCAGGGTGGGGGTGCTGCTGGGGTGCCTGGCCAGCCTGGGTGAGGGGCTGAGGGCCGTTTTCAGGCTGGCCATGCCCCCTGGTGACCCAAGCTCCCAACCTCTCCTTTTTTTCTTTTTATTCCTGGGATTTATTTATCTTCTATAATTGAAACTTTGTAGCCTTGAGCAGAGCCCACGGCCGGCCAGGGCAGGCGGGAAGCTTGGCTTCCTCCATCGCTGGGGGCAACCCAAGCCTCCTGCTTGCTCCAGCTCCGTGGCCGCCGCCGTCTTAGCTGGGTTATTTGCATACTTGCTCCTGATTGGCTTGTGGGCGTGGCTTGTGGGCGTGGCTTGAGCGTAGTGGAGGGATGGTTAATTTGCAGGTTTCTCTTTTATTATATAGGATTACTAGAGGCCCAGTGCACAGGATTTGTGCACTGGTGGGGGCGTGGCCTGTGGGGATCGGCCCACTGTGGGAGTGCCGCTCATCCCAGTCAGCCAAGCGGCTGTGAACCCGTACCTCTGAGCAGCACTCACACTGTGGGGGCATACCGACCACCAGGGGGCAGCTTGTGCATTTAGTGTCTGCCCCCTGGTAGTCAGTGCATGTCATAGCGACTGGTCGACTGGTCATTCTGGTCATTCAGCCGTTCAGTCGCTGGACCTTTATTATATAGGATTGACTATATTACCTATGCTGTACTTTCATTCTTGTGACATAACATCAAGGACATTTTGAAGAGGGTCAAGTACTAGGGATAACTCATGATTATATTTTTATCCCGTCCCTACATGAAACACCTTTCTTTTCATTCTCCTGGGTGACAGCCAGGCATCTGTGTGTTAGTTCCTAGGAAGTTTGATGTGTCACCCTTCTCTCTGGTGGGGTCTAATTTCTTTCCCCTTAGAGATGCCTTCATCTTCTCACACTCTTCTCCCTGCCTACCTCTACCAGTGGATGGCTTTGGGTTAAGGCAGTGGTTCTCAACCTTCTGGCCCTTTAAATACAGTTCCTCATGTTGTGACCCAACCATAAAATTATTTTCGTTGCTACTTCATAACTGTAATGTTGCTACTGTTATGAATCGTAACGTAAATATCTGATATGCAGGATGGTCTTAGGCGACCCCTGTGAAAGGGTAGTTCGACCACCAAAGGGGTCGCGACCCACAGGTTGAGAACCGGTGGGTTAAGGGCACATAACTAATCCTATATAATAAAGAGGGACTATGCTAATTTGTCTGTTACAGTGTCCAAGTAACGACCAATATGCATATTGACAGACCAGCAGGTGCGTGCACAGCAGGGGGACTTGCATGAGGCTCACCAGAGTCCTTTTTCTCCCGGGTGCACATGCCCAACAAACACCCCCGCCACACTGCACCCCATTGGAGAGCACTCTGCCCGGGGATGCCACTAACCCCTGACTGAGGGGCGACACCCGCAGAGCAGAAGGCCAGTTCTCGGGCATGGTCGGCAGAAGGGCCTGGGCGCCACAACAGAGAGTGCACAGGCAACCCTCACACCACAGGGAAGCAACTGCAGCTTTCTCCAGCCGTCCATTCATTCATCTTCCCAGTCCGACCCGGAAGGGGGCTGGCATCCTGGCTGGAATGCCCCCTGAGGACAAGCTGGGCCCAACCGTACCTTTGCAAGCACGCCCGTTGCCTGCAAATTCCATTGGGGAGCGAACAGAGGGCTGCTGGAGGCATGGGAGCGGGCACGCAGCACTCAACGCTCAATGGGAGAAAAGCCTTATACACACATGAATGCACACACGTGTGCACATAACTCGGCAATTCCCGGTCCCTGCGATGGATGCAGGCCTGGGCCAGCTGGACCCTCCCCCAACTCAGAGCGGGGAGGCATGGACCACGGTAGGCAAGACACAGCTGCGTCCTCGCTCGGCCTCTCAAAGCCAGTGGGAGAGGGGCCCGAGTGCCCAAATCGAGGCGGCTACAGGTCCCAGAGAGGAAAGCAGTCAGTACTAAGGACAAAAAGCATAGAATTTTTAATTAGCTTATAAAAAGAGTAAAAGAGTGAGGGAGGAGGGGAGAAGATGGGGAAGAAGGGAAGGAGGGAGGGAAGAACTTTATAAAGGAGTCAGTAGAGAAGAGAGTTAAAGAAAGAAAGAGGATGTATGAGTGAACTGTAGGAGCTATAATGAAAATCAAGTATAGTTGTGTACTGGGGACAGATTTTAAATGTAGGAGTCAGAAAAGAAAAAAGATAAATAATAATGAATAATTAGGCACATAGATAGATAGATATTAAAACAGTGGAAGTAAGTAGAAAGAGTATATGGGAAAGGTAGGATGAGAGAGAAAGAGGGAGGGAAGACAAGTTTTAAAGGGGAGCCAGTAGAGCTTAAAAGGAGAATGGGAAGAAGGAAGAAATGGGGCAGGGAGCAAAGCAGATCTGAGGGAGGAGGTGAAGAAAAAAAAAATTTAAGGTGAAAAGGAAGGGGGAGGGAGCGATAAAGATAAAGAAAAGAAGGCATGTGGGGAGGGAGGGAGGGTAGGAGAAAGATGGAAAGAAGGATGATGAGCAGAAGTAGCAAATAAGGAGGAAAGAAAAGTTTATAAATGATGAGTCAGTAGGCAAAAGTATTACATAAAGGAGAGAGAAAAATTGTGTGAGAAGGAGAAGCCAATAAGGAAGTCAAATACAATTGTGTGTGAAAGGGATACGATTTTTAAAAAAAGTTAATAGGGGTGACCAGGCCAGCAGGGGAGGGTAGTTAGGGAGATCAGGCTGGCAGGCAGAGTGGTTAGGGCAGGCAGGAAAGTGAGCAGTTAGGAGCCAGAGGTCCCGGATTATGAGAAGGATGTCCAACTGAAACTGGCAGTTGGACATCCTCCGAGGACTCCTGCATTGGAGAGGGTACAGGTCAGGCTGAGG
>NW_005871055.1:15807268-15838048 GCF_000147115.1 Myotis lucifugus
ATACTACGTAGCAATATTAGTGACTTACAGCTTTGGCATCAGATATATAAAACTAATATATTGTTACACATCTAGATAACTGGTCCACTATCGATAAAACCATCAAATCCTCCCAAATTCTATTGCATTTTAATCTTTTTTCTTCTCTTCATAGCTGTACATGGCTATTTCTTCCGTGCTACTATTCTATTATTATTACCTTAGATATACTAAGCAATTCTACTTTATTGTATAATTTGACTATGCTGTGATTCTAACACCTTTGATTGCTACTCCTTAGCCTTGCTATTTCAATAGTTGTAATTTAACTAGGGTGAGGGGAACCACCAGGGGACTCCCACATAGGAGAGGGTCGGGTTGGGCTGGGGTCCGCCCCCCCCCCCCCCCCCCCCCATGCACGAATTTCATGCACTGGGCCTCTGGTTGCTTATATAATGGTTATGATTTAAGCCCTGAGTCTCTAGGCTGTTTCTGCTTCAAGTAGGATAACTCAAAAAAATGTTCACTTCTCTGAGTAAGTGAAGCTGGCATGTTTTGTTCCTAGTCCTTAAATGAGGTTATACATAATGCCAAATCTACTATGGGAAAAGTCCAGGTTGCCAAAATAGGATATTTTCACTGGGAAGGTGAAGAGGTCACTGAATGGACACACTTGCTTCTATTAGCCATGGGCAACTGCTTCAGGTTTCAGAACCAAATGAACGATTCCACAGCTGGTAGGATAGCTGGCCAAGGCCCATTCCCTAACAGCATTTACAGAGCATCCATTGTTTGTGCCCATGCTGCATATGAGGTGGACATGAATCCATGTGCGGAGAATATCATGAACACATTTTGTGTCACTGCATGTGTTCAAGAATATCACATGAGCAAAAAGAGTGCCTCCAATATTTGCAAAAACTGTCTATAGTTTACTAAGTCCTTTCTGACATAGTTCAAGTTGGTCATTATGAAGATCTGCAGGTTTCACAGACGAGGAAAGAGAAGTCCCCGTAATTTGGGCTGTAAAAGCCAGTGGGGATTGTGGTTGAGTGACACAGAGGCTGCTGGAGTCCCAAGTGTTCATCTTAATGAGCCCATGCATGCAGCTACACAGTCTTGCTTCCTCTGAGCTCCAGCCTGGGCTGTGGCTTTGGGGGGATCTAGGGACATACGGGGAGAACTGCATTGTCTGGTATCAGGGCAGGAACTCGGGAATAGCTTTCTCCCAGACAGGGGTGCTCGCATGGATCATTGATCCTGTGCTGGGACCTCCCCCATTACAGAGCTGGCTGGCAGCCATATATGAGTTTCCATCAGCATGGCCCACATTGTTGGCTCAGCTCTGGTGATTCCCTGAGGCCTCGCCCCATTCCATTTGAAGCCCCACCCAAGCTGTTTGCAGCTGCTTTTCCATATGAATGGCCTGCCCTAGCTCAGGCTTCAGACTTTCCCAAATTCTCTTAAACAAACAGCAGCTGAAGTCAGTGTGCCAGAAACCTATCGGTAAAAGGCCTCAGACCCAGCACTAGCACCAGCCTGCCTTGCTTCATAGCTGGGCCTTGCCTAGGCACTTCCTAGCTCAATACAAGTAGCAGCCATCTGCATATCTCTCTGTAGCTCCTGCAGGGTGGCGCCAGGCAGTGGCTGACTTTGTACCTCCCAAGAGGCCTCAGAGCCAGTGCACCCAGTGGGCAGCTTCAGACTATACCAGATTACAACTCTTCACATCCATAAGCAACACACTCAAGGGGCAGACTCAGTGAGCACCAAAGCCCCACTGAAGCATGCCCTGCTCCATAGAGGTGTCTCCTGCACAGCAGTTCTTCTATTGTAGACACAGCTGACCCTCACAGACACCTGGCCTGGAGGTCAATACCTCCCAGTGATGCCAACAGCAACGAAGGCTCAACTACAACAAGACCTTGGACACAGCTCACATAGGGATGCATTTAAAGTTCCCAGTTCAGGGGACTGGGGAGACTGAGCTACTGGGCCCTACAGGACAGACACCTAATAAGCAAGGCCACTCTACCAATTTCAGGAGACATAACAGCTCTACCTAATACATAGAAACAAACACAGGGATACAGCCAAATTGCAGAGACAAAGAAACATGTTACAAATGAAAAAAAATGGAAGCAAAAAAACTACTGGGTACAGAGTTCAAAACAATTGTTATACGGTTACTCAATGATCTTAATGAGAGCTTCAAGGGAATTAATGAGAGGCTCAAGGGACTTAGTGAGACTTTCAAGGATCTAAGTGAGAATGTCAAAGACGTGAAAAAGAACCAGTTGGAAATTAAGCATACACTAACTGAAATAAAGAATAACTTACAGGGATTCAACAGTAGAGCAGAGGATTTTGAAAATCAAATCAACAATTTGGAATATGAGGAAGCAAAAAACACCCAATCAGAACAGCAAAAAGAATCCAAAAATATGAAGACAGTGTAAGGAGCCTCTGGGACAGCTTCAAGCATACCAACATCCAAATTATAGGGGTGCCAGAAGAAGAGAGAGAGCAAGATATTGAAAACCTATTTGAAGAAATAATGGCAGAAAACTTCCCCTACCTGGTGAAAGAAATAGACTTATAAGTCCAGGAAATGCAGAGAACCCCAAACAAAAGGAATCCAAAGAGGACCACACCAAGACACATCATAATTAAAATGCCAAGAGCAAAAGACAAAGAGAGAATCTTAAAAGCAGCAAGAGAAAGAAACTCAGTTACCTACAAGGGAATACCCATACGACTGTCAGCTGATTTCTCAACAGAAACTTTGCAGGCCAGAAGGGTGTAGCAAGAAATACTCAAAGTGATGAAAGGCAAGGACCTACAACCAAGATTACTGTACCCAGCAAAGCTATCATTTAGAACTGAAGGTCAGATAAAGAGCTTCACAGACAACAAAAAACTAAAGGAGTTCATCACCACCAAACTAGTATTACATGAAATGTTGAAGGATATTCTTGAAGAGAAGAAAAAGAAGTAGAAGAAGAAGAAAAAGAAGAAGGCAATAAATACATATCTATCAACAATTGAATCTAAAAATCAAAGTAAATGAATAAGAATTTAATGAACAAAATAAACTGATGAATAAAATAGAATCAGAGGCATGGAAACATGGAACAGACTGGTGAATCTCAGAGGGAAGGGGGGTGGGGAGGCGGGAAGAGATTAACCAAAGATCTTATATGCATATATGCATTACCTACGGACACAGACAATAGGGTGGTGAAGGCCTGGGGTAGGGAAGGAACCAGGTGGAGGGGAATATAGGGGGGAAAAGGAGGACATCTGTAATACTCTCAATAAAAATTTTTTTTTAATTTTTCTTTTATTATAATTATTCCACAGTAATTTATTTTTTCCTTACTATTATAAATGGCTGTAATTTTTCTCATAGATAGTTTTTAATATTAATTACATGTTGAAATAATATTATAAACATATTGGGTTTAAAATATTAAAACTAGTTTTATCTGGTCATTTTTACTTTTTCTTTTTTTCAAAATTTTATTAAATTTATTGGAGTGATATCTATATATATAAAAGCCTAAGTGACCAAACGACTGAACAACTGGTCGACTGGTTGCTATGACACACACTGACCACCAGGGGACAGATACTCAATGCACAGGTTTAGGATCCCTCCTGTCTGGATTGGGCCTGTGGAGATTGGGCTGAAACCGGATATCCAACACCCGCCAAGGGCACAGGCCAGGCCAAGGGACCCCACCAGTGCATGAATCCGTGCACTGGGCCTCTAGTTGGTTAATAAAATTATATAGGTTTCAAGGGTACAATTCTATAATATATCATCTATATACTACATTATTTAGAAATACTTATTTTTAAAAAACTCTTGCTGGTATATAGAAATACAACAGGACTTATATTAGTAATCTTGATAAACTCTATTATTAACTCCAAGTGTGAATAGTGACAGTTTTGTTTCCACTTTCCCTCCCCTGCTCCTTGTTCCTCTCTTCCTTTTTTTCCTGTCTTGTACTACCTAGCACCTCCAGTAAAATATTGAATAGAAAAGGAGACAGAGAAGCCCTATCACTATTAAACATGAGGTTTGCCTTTAGGTGTTCTCATTTACTTTTTGTTTACAAAAAGATTTTATTTTATTTCCTTTTGTGCCATTAAAAGACATTAAATTTTATATCTGAAAAATCCAATCAATTTGGTCAGTTGTTATTATCTTTTTTTATACATTGCTGGGTTCAACTTGCTAATGTTTATGAATTAGATTAGCCAGTAATTTTCTTTTTTTATACTGTCCCAATTTGGTTTAGATAATCTGGTTTAGAGATATTATCATGAAGTTATTTGGGGGTAGTTTCTGTTTTTATATTCTCTGGTTGAATTTGTAAGATAGAGTTATTTGTTTATTGAATATTTGGTACAAATCACCAGTAAAGCAGCCTATGCTAATGTTTTCTCTGTGGGGACATTTTAAATATCAGTGATTGCATATATTTATTAGCATTGACATTTCTTGAATTAGTTTTGTTACTTTTTTTTTAGGGATTTATCCATTTAAAACATTTTCAAATCATTACCTTCAAGTTCTTAATCTTTTACCCTTTTAATTTTTGATGCATTCTATTTTTCATTTCCACCATTGGTTTCTTTGTGTGACTTCTTTGCTTTTACTTTGATTAGTCTTGCCACAAGTTTCCCAATTATATTAGACTTTTTAAGGACTAACTTTTGCTTTTGCTGATATTTTCAATTGTATCTTTGTTTTCTATTTCATCAATTCTGCTATCATTTATTTTTCTATTGTTTTTAGGTTTACCCCATTACCTTTTTGAAAATAACTTTTTGAAATGGACACTTAACTTTAAGCCTTTCCTCTTTCTGAATAAAATTATTAAATGCTTGAATGTTCCCATACTTTTACTAATTCCCACTTGAAAAAAATTTTTCAGTTACAGTTGATATTCAATATTATATTAGTTTCAGGTATACAGCATAGTTAGTAATCCCTATTTTTAATTAACTAGACTTAGTGTTTTTTGTGGGCACTGGTAGCCAACCAGAATTTAATAAGATTCCTTTTGTATTCTTTTTAGTATTTAATTTTAGACTTACTATTTATTTGTGGCACATGGTACTGGGTTTCCACTTATGGTGTGGATAGAAAGTTGCCTTTATAATACATTTATTGAAGTAGAGAATCATTTTAAGGAAAAAAAATATTTAGTATTAAATCAAGCAGTTGATACACAAGTAGGCCCCAAATCCCCAGAGTGGTATGTTATATCTCAAATATGATAAAAATCATGGAGGTGATCATTAGTGACTAGTTTGGGAAACTGATGTTTTGGACAACATGCTGGCTTCGCTTGTCCACAGGCATGATCTCATTGACATATACAATTGTTCAGTCACATGGTGTAATTTCTGAACAATCAGAGATGAACATGTACAACATTTCAAAAAGAAATAGTAATTTGGGGAATTCTAAATTGTGAGTTAGATGTTAATTGCAGAAGTGATATAAAATGAAAGATTGGATAATTGGAAAGGAAGAGTTCATGAGTTGTTAGACAAGGACACAGCAATAGGTTGGTTCAACAAGAACAGGTCATGAGGGGAAGCCTTTTTAAGAAAATATATTTTTATTGATTTCAGAGAGGAAGGGAGAAGGAGTGAGAGATAGAAACATCAATGATGAGAGAGAATCATTGATCAGCTGCCTCCTGCATGCCAACACTGGGGATCAAGCCCACAACCTGGTCAATTGAACCATGACCTCTTGGTTCATAGGTCAGTGTTCAACCACTGGGCCACACTGGCTAGGCATGAGGGGAAGCCTTTTGACAAAATTATTAGACTGGCAGCTCAGGGGAGGTCAGTAGAAATACTTCATCTTGGCTTTAGTAATTCATTGAGAAAGTCATCATATCCTGCTAGAAATGATAGAAATAAATGTGCTGTTAATTGTACATTCATAAGGGCTAAGAGTTATTTAGGAAAAACTATTCAAAAATTGTTTTTTATAATGAATGTATCATTGCCCATCTGGAGGATAGTTATAATTTGCAATAGAATTCTATGCTATTCACCTGTTTTATCAAACATGCCATGTGGTATAAAGTTAATTAAGATTTCAGAATATATATTTTAAAAGATATTGACACACTAGAATCAGGGATGGAAACTCATTCGGTGAGGCTGATAAGCATGAACATGCAGTGTTCCACCTTAAATCAATACTTCCATTTCCCTCCAATGTTTCCACAGAGACAGAACATCATGAACAAGTAATTCTAGATTTACCTTGGAGTCTCATAATTTATCATAAACACTCAAAAACACGTGAATTTGTTTTACAATACATTCAAATTTTAAAGTTATATTTAAATGACATTTTAGTTAACAAAACGTTTTTTTATTTAGAAAACATGTTTGAATTAATTCCTATCAGAACTGTTGATGAATTAAGAAATACATACTTGTCTAGAATCACAGAATTCAGGACACTTATCCCAGCTCCCTTGTTTTATAAATGAAGAAATTGATCCTAATCTTATACTTTATTATACACAACCTCTCTTAATCTAAATAAAGTGAAGAGTCCAAGTTTTAAAAGCCATTATCATACAAAAGTCTTCCATCCTCTTGCTAATATAATTATTTAATTTTAACTCTTGATTTTTAATGTTAAATCTACACCTTTAATTCTTGATACAAGGCAATCAAAATTTCATGATATACATTTTATATGAAGTAACAAAAAGTTTTTAGATTGGTTTGTTTCAATGAATATCACTCATGATGCCTAGTAATATTTTTATTATAGCAAGTTACTGGGGAAGTGTTCTCAGGGAAGAGTTTCCAGTGAGTTTTGAGTTACTTTCTTGTGTTTTATTGAACATCCAAGAAGCTATAGAGTTATAAGTATAGTTTATATTGTAATCTCTATATTACTTTTGTTCACAATGAAACATGTACGAAGTCAGGAGCTGGTTCTCCAGTTCCAGTCCATTGAGAGAACTTAAAAACAGTTACTTATCCCCTAGCCAGTTTGGCTCAGTGGATAGAGCGTCGGTCTGCATACCAAAGGATCCCAGGTTCGATTCCAGTCAAGGGCATGTACTTTGGTTGCAGGCTCCTCCCTGGCCCAGGCCCTGATCAGGGCACATGCAGGAGGCAATCAATCGATGTGTTTCTCTCTGTCTTTCCCTCTCTCTTCCACTCTCTCTAAAAATCAATGGGAAAATATCCTGGGGTGAGGATTAACAACAACAACAAAACCCAGTTACTTACCTTCCAAGTTTCTTTAACATATTAGCAATTGTACCTCTCTTGTTCTGTCTCCTTCACAGAACTGTTAAATGTGATAATGTCTAAGAGAGCACCTTGAAAATTATAGAATATATGTAATTATCATATTTGTATGAATGGGTAGAAAATTCAATCTCATGTGTCCCTCTGGTTTATCATTGTAAAAGTTTGACATTTTTTGTAGTTTATTTCTTAAAATGTTAGACTGTTGCATGCACCAAGACACCAATGGTTACTGAGAATATTACTAGGAAATGAAGACTTTCTGATAGACACATTTTTTCTTCTTTTGCTTTCAAACATGAATTACATCATATGTAAAGTTTTAGGTTTGGATTCAAGGGTCTTGTTCATGAAAAAAAAGTCACATGTGTGAAGCACATGCTCCCAGTGGGAAGAAACTAGTGAGAAGAAATGCATAGGGAGTGAGAAAATGAAACTAAATTAAGTAGTATGTTTTTTATTTATAGAGACCACTATTTCTAGTTCCACACGTGCGCTTGTTGGTGTGAGGCGAGGGATAAAAGCCGTGGTTCACACAGCAGTTTATAATTAGAAAGTCACTGGAGCTAAGAACCATGGCTGTCCTCCATAAGGAATGACATTTTCAGTGCATTTACTTCGAGTACGTTCCCTACTCCTTCCTTTACCCTTTCTTGTTTTTTCTTTCAGAAGAGCAGGAGAGATGCTGAGACACAGGAATCACCACAGCAAGAAGAAAGGTGCCTGCCAACAAGGATTTTACATCTGCTGAGATGAGGGTGAGAAACACCAACCCCAAGAACACCTACCTCTTGCCCCACTACCTTCATAAAAGAGATATAGGAGATTCTCACATGAAAACAGCTTGTTTTTGTTTTGAAGAAAAGCCAAAAATCATTAGCTGATCAATACTTTTTACCTTACAAACTTTGTTGGATCAGGAGACATAACCCACGGAGCAACCTCTTTCAGACTGGAGAGTCATACTTTAAGGAACACGACACAAAACACAACAATGTTTTTGAACATCAGATGATGAATGGACCTGAAGGGAAAAACAGACTTTTCTCTGGCTTTGCAGAGCTGAATTTGGAGTACGTGTTTAAAGAAAACACAAACAAAAGACAAACAGAAGAAAGAAAGATACTTTCATGGTTGTCACAGACAAATATTCCAGGAGAAGTGATAATGGAGACCAAGGATAATCGGTAAATGAGTTAATGTTTTAAATTAGAGCCAGTTGCATTGAGATTTTAAGGTTTTGTGGTTTTCCCAAATGAGACGTAAGTAGACTAAAACAAATAAAAGGTTCTAGAGGTGAAAGAGAATCAACTATAGATACTTTAGTTCTAACTGGAATTGCGTAAGTAACATTTCAAGGCTTGGAAATCATTCCTTACATTTGTCCAGGTGCTTTGGATTTTCTGTCTCCTGGGGTGACTGGTGTAATGGACAGTTGACTAGATTACCACACTTTCTCCTTCATCAAATGTATATGTTAATGCCTCTTACTGGACATATGATTATTTGGAAAGTATTAAATAAACAGCTGTGAAGTACTTAGAAATGTATCAAATAAACCGAGAAAAGAGAGAGAGAGCACCCTGCTTTTCCTTTTTAAACTGCAGTGATAAAAGGTCATGCTTGCTCCTTTTCTCCAATTTAGTTGCTATTTTATAAGAACATATTTCTATTTTACAAGCTTGAGGATTTATGTACAAATATAATATACATTTATAGTTACCTCTTAAATTTCTATGTGCTCTTCTCTTTCTCTTAAGCATATGACAAAAGACTTTTTCATTGATTTTGACTGCCATACTTAAGTAGAATGTCCAATAATTGAAATTTTGGTGCCATAGACACCAGGTAAGGCTTCACATCTTGTTATCTAATGATATCAACAGAAAAGATTTTTCTTTCCAAATTTGAAACATTGAAAAAACTCAATAATTGTTCTTCTCTTTACCTTATGAAAAATTTTCATTAGATAGAGGAAGTAAGTGTAACTTTTTCACCAGAACTTGCCTCTTAACAAATCAGAATTAAATATGTGAATGTAAACAGGTATTGATACTACTTAATGTGTTTAATTTTTATTGAAAAATAGAATATTTGATTTTTTTTGTATCTTATAATATTAGGAGTAATATTTAAATATTATTTAAATATGTGAATGTAAACAGGTATTGATACTACTTAATGTGTTTAATTTTTATTGAAAAATAGAATATTTGATTTTTTTTGTATCTTATAATATTAGGAGAAGTATTCTGAGATAACTTTTCTTCCTATTACTGATGCTAAATTGTTTAAACATGACAGAAATATATGTATGTATTATCATACATGTTATTTCACAGTATTTCTTTGGATATTTCTTTTTACCTTCTTATGTGCTCCTATATAGTGCTTTTCCTCATGGTTTTGAAAGTACATATTGTTTTCAAATTAGAGTTAAACTCATTTTCATTGAACTTACCAGTAGTAAATTTTGTTAGAAATAATTTCATTTGTAATTTATTTTAAAGATCAATGATTTATAGAATCATTGATGCTTACAATAGTATAAATTTTCAACAAAAATCAGGATTGAGTTAAAGCATCTAACATGTTGGAAAAAACAACAGATTAGATTGTCTTTGCAATCGCTAAGTGATAAATTCAATTTATAGCTAGTAAAATATACAAATTAACTGAAAGCATCTTTGCAGAGTTTGCCATTACATAGGTTGCGTACCTTAGAATTTCCTCAAAACTTATAATTTACTTAAAGCTAAAATGTCAGTGGCTGGATATAGCAATATTTATGGATACATAGAATAGAGTTCATGGGTTGAAAGTCAAACTATCAACTTAAGATTATTTTTATAAAAATAGAATATTTGATTATTTTTTGTATCTTATAATATTAGGAGAAGTATTCTCCTAATTATAAAAAATTATTTTTATAATTTTATTAAGACCATAACCATGTAAAACTTGATTGCCTGGTCTCCTTGTTCCTGGGAGAAGGTAGTAATTTTTAAAGGCAAAAAGGATCTAATGTGTGCTTCTTATCTCTGGGTGTTCTGTCCTAAGTTCTCAGAGTGTGTGGGGGCTAGTAGAGGTTTGCTCAGAGTCACAGCATGAGCATGCAGGGTCTTCTCAGGGCACTGGCTTTATGTAACTATTTTTGGGGGTGAAAAGCTAGTTTACCTATCTGATAAGCAATATAAAAATGTTGCTAAAATGAAGGCAGATATATTATTAAATATACCATCTGAATATTTAAGGTAAAAGTTGAGACAATCTCTAGTTGAAAGCCACTTTGGGATTGGTTCCCTCTCCACTGCTTTCAGAAAGATTCTGGAACATCAGTATGTGACAGTACAGAGATCACATTCCAGGATATGGAGGGTGAATCAGATTTGGGGAAACTGCCCCTAGGATGCCAAGGAAATAGTCCTAGGTGTGCTAAGGGGCTTGGTATATTTGGGATGGGTCCAAGCTAGTAGCAATATCTAAGGACCTCTTTTATGGGTCTCATTTAATAGATGAGAAAACTTAACTTACTAGTATGTGACTTGCTCAAACTCATATGGTTGGCTAAAGAAATAAATTACTCTGACACTTGTAAATGGTAAGAAAGACTTTATTTAGGACTGTTGCAATAGGTGTCAAGACCATTGCAGTAGGGAAGAGAGAGCAGACTTAATTCCAAATGCAGCAAAGACAGCTGGGAATTTATAGCCAAGAAGCAGAGTAAGGGGAATCAGTAGATGACAAATTAATAAGAGGAGACATCAAAAGTAGATGACTTCTCACAATATTAGAAAATGCAGAAAATAATCAAATATTCCAATTGTCAATAAAAATCAAACACATTAAGTAGTCAATACCTATATGTATTTATATATTTAAATAACAGTCACAAAATTAATTCTGATTTGTTAAAAGGCAAGTTCTATTAAAAAGTTAAACTTCCCCTTTCTAATGAATAAAAATTTTTGAAAGGAAAAGAGAAAAGCAAATAAAGAGTTTTTTCAATGTTTCAAATTTGTTTAATGTTTCAAAGTTACAGGAAGGCCAGGATAATCAGGTGACAAAGGCGAGGGATGAAGAATTTGATTAGATATTGAGGATATCATGCATTGAGGGTGAGGGATCTTGCTAACTTGACTGAGCAGGATTCTTGTTAAAACTGGGTTAGGCAGGTCAAAGATAAAGCCTAAGGACAAGGTCCAGTTGAAAAGAGGGCTCAGAGGAGCCGTCTGCAATTTGGTCAAAGAAAGAGTCTTGGTCATTTCAATCCGTCAGGACAGGACCTGCATCTCCTGTGTTCTTCCAGGGTCTGTCCAATGTGTCTGACTCTACATCTAACCTGGAATTGCAGTGCGGCACTTTCACTTAAAATTCTCCAGACTTTTGTCCTTAAAACCATTCATTCAACTACATGTATTGAGTGTTTATTATGGGGGGATGGAGGGTGTCTTTGGAATACATCAGGGAATGAAACTGACATAGATACTAACTTCTAAAATTTACATTCTAGCAGGGGAAGATAGAAAACAAACAATAAATATAATCAATAATTAAACTATATGGTACCTTATATAGTGAAACAAAATGAATGGTAGGCAAAGAGAATGAGTTGGGAGTCCAATGGGTTATATAGGAACATGTGTCACAAGTTTAAACAGGATGATAAAGATAGACCTCATGGAAATGATGAAATCTGAGCAAACACTTGAAAAACGTAAGTGAATTCATCATAAGCTATTTAAGGGAAGAATGTTCCAGACAGGGAAACAAGTGCAAAGCCCCTAGGTGGGAGCTTCTTGGTAACTTCCAAGAACAAGGAGGAGGATGGCATGCTGGAGTGAAGTGAGTGAGGACCAGGGAAATTGATATGTGGTTGAAGAGGTAGCCAGGCACCAGATCACAGAGAAGGAAATTGGAGCTATTGCAGGGTTTTAAGGAGTGATATGATCTGACTTATGTTTTTTCTTCAGTTAAAATTTTAAAAAATTGGAATATAGTTGGTATATAATATTATATTAGTTATATTAATTTCCAATGTAGTGATTCAATATTTTTATAGTTTACAGTATGATCACCCCACTAATTCTAGTAATCATCTGTTGACATTTTTATTTATTTATAGTTTTTATTGATTTTTTTTAGAGAGAAAGGAAATGATAGATAGATGATAGATAGATAGATGTATATCTAACTAGCTAGCTAGCTATCTCTATATATATCCTTGTGGTGCATGGGATGATATTCCAACCAACTGAGCTACACCAACCAGGGTTGATTTAAAGTTTTAAAGGATCCCCCTAGCTTCCATGTAGAGGTGCAGGGGTAGAAGAGGGAAACCTATTAGGATTATTATCACCATCTAGAAGAGGGTGGCTCTGGCCAGGGTGCTAGTGTGTTACAGGGATTTAGCTTCTGGCTCTGTGTCAGTCTCTCAGTGAGGCTGTGAGAATATCCTTACCATCTAGCAGTATTGGGATATCAAATTCATTTAAAATGAGTATCAACAAAGTGATTATGATGGGTGCTGTGTCATTTTTCAACAATTAATACCTTGATTATCAATCCCAACTGGGTATCCAACAATTCAATTCTGACATTAACTATCCAGAGTTGGCATGGACCCCACAGGTTAAGGGCTCAGTCCTGCAAGAATGCCCCTACTTAAGGTGCTAGTCACAAATAGGATCCTCAGGTACCCAACTACAAACTGAGTATTCCCACGACCCCCTCCTTCAGGTTCAATAATTCACTGGAATGACTCAGAACTCAGAAAACTCTTTACTTACAATGACTATATTATTATAAAGGTTCGACTCAGGAACAAGAAAATGGAAGAGATACATAGGTCAAGATTTGGAGGCAGGAGTCATGTAGAGCTTCTATGCCCTCTCCAGGTTTACTAACTTCCCAGCACCTCGATATGTTCACCAACCTGAAAGCTCCCTTAGCATCATTTCAGAATTTCTCTGTTTCATTACTTAGGCATGTTTGATTAAATTGATAAAACCATTGGTGATTGAACTCAATGTTTAGCCCCTCCCCTCTTTCTGTAGGTCAGGGAGTGGGGCTGAAAGATCTAACCCTCTCCAGCCGTGGGCAAACTACGGCCCGAGGGCCGGATCCGGCCCGTTTGAAATGAATAAAACTAAAAAAAAAAAGACTGTACCCTTTTATGTAATGATGTTTACTTTGAATTTATATTAGTTCACACAAACACTCCATCCATGCTTTTGTTCCGGCCCTCCGGTCCAATTTAAGAACCCATTGTGGCCCTCGAGTCAAAAAGTTTGCCCACCCCTGCACCTCATGGTAGGGCCCTTTGGTAACCAACCTCCATCTTGAGGCTATCTAGGAGCTCTGCCATCAGTTATCTCATTAGCATATAAAGATACTCCCACCATTCAAATTCCAAGAGTTTTAGGAACTCTGTGGCAGGACATGAAGACAGAGATCAAATATATATATTTTACTATACCACATTAGGAGTAGTAAAGATTCAGATAAGAGAGCAGAGTCCAGTCTTCAGACGAACAGGCAGATAAGCTGAGTTCAAGTGTATGAAAAGTAAGCCCAGACAGAGAAGAGCAGGTGGGCAATAGAGAAGGCCAAGAAAATCAGGCAGCCCTGTCCTTCTGTTCCTTCTGTGAGGGACAGGACTAAATTTAGGCTTGGAGCCATGAATCTACTGGTAGCAACCCAGAAATAGAACCAGAATGATAGGCATCCAAAGAAAGAACAAGTGGATTAGAAAGTATTCCACATCTCCTAGGTTTCTGTAGCTCATAAGGTCAGTTAATATTTGCACCCATATCTCCATGGTTCCAAACCTTCACTTGAGAAGACCTAACCCTCATGCTCCTCTCTTCTGCTTAAATTATTCCAAGGCTATTTCTGGGCATCATCAGGGCAGTGACATTTCAGATGGGCTCCGAAATTAATTTGCTCATGTTTTCCCCACTTGAGCCTCTTTGTCAAGGGGACTTATCATGGCTTCTGCAGCTGGTGCCTCTGTCAGATATTATCCTCTCCATCCAACACACCCCTTGAGTCCAAAGCAACTCTGCAACTTGTGGATGGGGTGGTGAGGGAAGATAAATAGCTTCTCCTCAAGTCCATGCTGATATTGTTTTGCAGGATGTGTTATGCCCAGATTTCAAGATCCCCAATAGACCATCAGGGAGCCAGCCAAGTCCGATGCAAAAGCAGAGAGTCCTTTATTATTATTACAGAGCCGGGTCTGGCTCCCAGCCTCTTCCCACGCAACGGCAAGAGGAGAGAGAGATGACGCAACGGCAAGAGGAGAGAGAGATGACCGTGGGAAAAAATGGGGTTTTAATAGGGGGGTGGAGTGAGGGGAGGAGAGATGACCGTGGGCCCTGCCAATTGGCCAGGCGCAAGTTGGCTCTTGTTACACAGGCTATGGCGCGCACGTCCTTTGATTGTCATTGGTCAGTTTAAAGAAATCCTGGGCGTGGCCAGCAGAGGCCTGGGCCTCCAGGAAGAAGGTACCTTCCTGAGCACATGGCTACTGCCCCAACATGGAGGATACGGGGCAAGATGGAGGGCATAGCCCTCGCCCTTTCAGATGGAAGCTGTGCTGCATGGACTTAGTCCTATCCAATATTTCATGAATACTGTGGCTTCACCTTTTGTCCTCATAGGCTCAAAATCTGTCTCATGTTCTGTTCCTTCTATTGTCTTCTCTCTCTCTCCTCATTTCCTTAAATACCTCTGTATGTAAACAAAAGAAACATTCTCAACAAATATTCTCCCAGCTCCTTTAAGAGCAAACAAATTGTGTAATTAAAAGAGTATAAACTTTTGAGTCAGACATACTTGGGTTGAATCTTAGCTTTGCTATTTACCAGTCACATGGACTTGAATAAGTTACTTTTTTTTCATAATATGGGGAAAATCATGCCTATAATTATGTAAGATTAGAGATCATGAATGTAAAACACTTTGTATAATATTGACACAGAATACACACCCCAAAGGAAATCATTGTTATTAGTCCATTCTCCAAAAACTAGCACAAATTCTGGCCATCCTTTGATAACTTCCACTCCCACATCTCAACTATCTGTCATCATGTAATTGTTACAGGAAAGGTGCTACCCACCACTCTCCTAGCTTCATGAGGAGTTGCAAACTGGTCTGTCTTATTCCTGTTGGTTGGTTATGGGGATTTTTCTTCCTGACACTACTGTCCCCTCAATTTGTCCAGTATGCCATGATCTGTTTTGGGGAGAGGCTTATTGAGTGTCTGGCCATATAGGAAATACAAGATGCAGAGAAGGGTCAGGGGAGAATCCTGGTGAATACCACACAGTATCTTTACAAAAAGAATAATCAGAAGTTGACAGGATGACTCCTGGTCATTGGTGGTCTCCACAAGTGGCAGTGAAAAGACCAGCTCAGTTTTCCTGTAGCTCCCTCCCACAGGTTCCTGAGAAAGGGCAAATTCAGCCCATATGTGTGATGCTCAGCTCTTCTGTGGAGTATTAGCAGCCTTGTGTCTGGTATGCAACAGGTGACTCACCATCAGTGCTGTCAGCTTTAGAGGGGCAAGGAGTCCATCTTCAATGTGCAAGGTAAGGCATTTGGTGACATAAGGGGAGGAAAATACTTTGTAGTATTTTTCTGCCTATAAGGCATACTGCTGCTTTTTACAATAGTGAGTTTGATTTACCCTCTCCTTGATGGAGATAGGTGATAATGCCTCATTAAGTGGTCTATCAGCTAGGGTCCCTACAGACATATTTGGTTTGAATCTTAGCTTTGCTATTTATTAGTTATGTGGTTTTGAATAAGTTACTTTCTTTTCATAATACGGGGAAAATCAGCTTAGGATAACCAAAGGGATTATACAAAGGGTAAAAGGAACCATGAGA
The DNA here is from genome assembly GCF_000147115.1 of Myotis lucifugus. Classification (NCBI taxonomy): domain Eukaryota; kingdom Metazoa; phylum Chordata; class Mammalia; order Chiroptera; family Vespertilionidae; genus Myotis; species Myotis lucifugus. The sequence goes on from NW_005871055.1 coordinate 15,823,459, forward strand.
AATCACTAAGGAACCTGGAGCTAGAAATAGTGGCTTTATTACTTCTCAAGACCCAAGGAACTAGGGCTAGGAGAAATTGCCTGACATTTGATGGAAAAGGGTAATACTATAGAGCAAGACTTCTTGAGAAGGGCCATGGCCTTTGATTGAAGTACATAGTCAGACACTGGTGAGTCTGTGAGATGGGTGTTGGGGGAAGAAATTCTCTGACCTCACTCTCATCCCTTCCTCCCATCCTCTCCTGAGGATTCACTAGGGAAATCTTTCTGTTCTTCTGGCTAGGGATTGACTGATGGCTAAAAGCTCAGTAGTGTTATTAGATTCTTCCCACTTCTGGTGTGTTTTATATATATTTCCTAAAATGTTTCCAAAATCCCATTCATGTAATTTCCTGTTACATAGTCCAAGTCTGAAATTCCAGTTTTTCACCATCTCTTCAAGAGAAAGAGATCTTATAATCAACCTGATTATTTATCTCAGTCCTTACTCACTCCATAAATACTTATTGGATTGTGCCATGAACTGGAGATGTGAAGAAGGGATGCTGAGACCTATTGCCTGTTCTTAAGATGTTCCCAGTCTCCAGAGAGGACACAGCCATGTAAATATATGGTATATGTAATGTGGGAAGACCTGGGATGGATGTACAGAGTATTATGAGAGAATAAGAAAGGAGACATAAACTTAATATGTCATGAACCCATTCCCATTTTTTCTTAAATAGTATTGGTAGAAAAAGAAGGTTTCACAATTGAAGTGACATTTGAGCTGGGCCAACAGAAATGAGTAATGGGCTTAATAGGTAGGAGAAAGCAGATGCTGCAGGAGGAAACAGAATGTGCAAAAATAAGTACAAAGAGATAAATGCATCTGCAGAGCTGGGTATGGGGAAAGGGGACGTCCAGGAAGGCAGGGTAGGGACAAGGCTGGGAAGGTGAGTCTGACTTTGAAGTATTTGGACTTTAACATGTAGGTAACTTGAAGTACTGAATATTGTTATGACAGAGAGAGGTTTAGTCATGCTACATTATATAATAACTCGGTGGCAAATGAAGGATTGATTGGAGAGAAAGGATTTGTGATAGTGAGAACAGTTGGGACCCTGACCTAGAGGTCTTAGTAACAGAGGTTAAGGACCTGACCCAGTATGAACAAGAGGAGGAAATAGTATGGATTCAAACGATCTTTAGCATAGTTGAGCATGATTGAATGTGTTAAGTAGTCAATTTACTGAGAATAACCAACATTTCTTTCTCAAAATATTTGTTTTATATTTATAATACCTGCAGACTGTTTAACAAAAAATGGAAAATATTTAGAAAACAAGAAAGTAACCAAAATTCTTAAAAGACAAACACACAAGTTTAATTACCAATGAAAATAAAAATATTTCCTGAACTATAGTCATTTGCTCTAAATACTATATTTTTCCTTGTATAAGACGCTATTTTTTTCTAAAATCGTTAGACTGAAAATCGAAGGGCATTTTATACATGTAAGTCAGCTGAGGAGGTAGCTGCATGGGTGCGGAGCTGCCCATATACCTTGTCAAACAGGTTTCCTCCAATCACGAGTATACTGTTACTGAGGGTCAGCTGATGCTGTAATTGGAGGTGGAGGTGGAAGAGTGCACAGACGCAGCAGGGACCTAAGCATTCTGAGCCCATAAAGATGTCAAAAAAGAAAAAGATAAATACCGGTAAGCGATTGTCTTACTCTGCAAAATTCAAACTGAATGTAATCAACTATGCAAGAGAGCATGGAAATAGAGCTGCAGAGAGACAATTTGGACCTCCTCCCATTGAATGTATGATCAGACAGTGGAGAAAACAGGAAGAACGACTCCTTAAGATGCCAAAAAAGAAGAAGGCCTTAAGAGGAAAACCAGCAAAATGTTTAAAATATTGATTTCTTAATTTGGGGTTGGAAAAGTGGGGGGGCATCTTATACATGGAAAAATATGGTAGTTTACCAATAGAGGTTTTAAAAAAATATGTTTTGATTTGATTTTAGAGAGAGAGGAAGGGAGAGGGAGAGAGAAACATTGATGTGAGAGAGAAACATCAGTCAGTTGCCTCATGCATGCACCCTGACTAGGATGAAACCCAGAACCTGGGCATGTGCCCTGACGGGGAAATTCACTGGTAATCACGCTCAGCCAACTGAACCACACTGGCCAGGGCTAATTGATGAGTTTTTAATATAGATTACTTACCCATTATATTTATAAAGATTATAGAAATAGTGAACAATCAAATGATTTGTTTAGATTTAGATTTGGGCATATTCTGAAAAAAAAATGTACATTTGAAACTTATGTGCTCTCTCTATTTAAAAATTTTTACCTTGAAGCTTCAGAAATAATTTTTTCCAGTGAGTCAAATGGAGTCCCATCTTTCCTCCTTGTTCTGTGAATTGAGAGAATACAATGAGTTTCTATACATACATAGGAGATCCCACATATGTGATCAGAGTGGTCTCTCATGACACAGCTTTAGAAATATTTTTATAAGCAGTGAGTAAATAGACATATTCTTTTTACCATTTTATAACTAATTAATTCAATGAAATCATATCAGGAGAAAATTTAAAGAAGTTTAGGAAATTAACAAACTATAGGATTTTAACAGATGAAGTTTGTATTGAATTGTAGCACTCATGGAAAATCCAGGGCGTTTTTTTGTGTTTTTTTTTTGTGTTTTTTTTTATGGATTCATTCCCAGTTTTCCATTAAAAGCTTTCTTTACCTATTTCTAACTAACATTTTCTTTGTGTTCCCTCCATTAGAGGTTGCCTGCCAACTAGGATAATTGTTCTGCAAGACAGTAAATGCGTACAACCATTCATAAATCCTTCCATGTGAAGAAGACTGTAGCATGCTTCTCCTTTAATATAAAGCTTTTTAAAAAGTGCTATTTTTCACAAATTCACAGATCTGTAACTTTTGGGCAGGGTTTCTATGATTCATATGTCCAAGTCATTGTGGCATTGGCTCTGTACAGAGACAAAATAATGATCACCCTTTGAACCATTCATTGACAATATCACTTCAAGTTCAGATATTTAGAAATGGGATACATGAATATGTTTTTTTTATTATTTTTAAAATATTTAGTGACTATAAGCAAGAAATATTAAAAATAAATAAGATTCCATTTGCTCATAATTTAAAAATACTTCTGATCAGAAGATGTTAGTTTAATCACATTATGGTCTAAGGATTCAGTCTGAGACACCATTTTGAACTATATAAAAGAGAGTGTGTGTATATATATATATATGTATATATATTAATAAATCTTTATTGTTCAGATTATTACAGATGTTCCTATTTTTCCCCCCATTACTCCCCTCCACCTGGTTCCCACCCCATCCCATGCCTTTACCCTCCCCCACTGTCCTCATCCACAGGTGTAAGATTTTTGTCCAATCTCTTCCCGCACTCCCCACACCCCCTTCCCCCTGAGAATTATCAGTCCACTCCCTTTCTATGCCCCTGATTCTATTATATTCACCAGTTTATTCTGTTCATTAGATTTTTTATTCACTTGATTTTTAGATTCACTTGTTGATAGATATGTATTTGTCACTTTGTTGTTCATAATTTTTATCTTTACCTTTTTCTTCTTCTTCCCCTTCTTAAAGAATACCCTTCAGCATTTCATATAATACTGGTTTGGTGGTGATGAACTCCTTTAGCTTTTTCTTGTCTGTGAAGCTCTTTATACGACCTTCAATTCTAAATGATAGCTTTGCTGGGTAGAGTAATCTTGGTTATAGGTTCTTGGTATTCATCACTTTGAATATTTCTTGCCACTCCCTTCTGGCCTGCATAGTTTCTGTTGAGAAATCAGCTGACAGTCGTATGGGTACTCCCTTGTAGGTAATTATTTTTCTCTTGCTGCTTTTAAGATTCTCTCTTTGTCTTTTGCCCTTGGCATTTTAATTATGATGTGTCTTGGTGTGGTCCTGTTTGGATTCCTCTTGTTTGCGGTTCTCTGCACTTCCTGGACTTGTAAGTCTATTTCTTTCACCAGGTAGGGAAAGTTTTCTGTCATTATTTCTTCAAATAGGTTTCAATATCTTGCTCTCTCTCTTTCTTCTGGCACCCCCATGATTTGGATGTTGGTATGCTTGAAGTTGTCCCAGAGGCTCCTTAAACTATCTTCATATTTTTTAATTCTTTTTGCTTTTTGTTTTTCCAGTTGGGTGTTTTTTTGCTTCTTCATATTTCAAATCTTTGACTTGATTTTTGGAATTCTCTAGTCTGCTATTGGATCTCTGTATATTATTCTTTATTTCAGTCAATGTATGCTTAATTTCTGATTGGTCCTTTTTCATACCCTTGAGGGTCTCACTATATTTCTCAGAGGTTTCTAGAAGATTCTTGAGTAACCTTATAACCGTGGTTTTGAACTCTATGTCCAGTATTTTGCTTTCATCCATTTCTTTCATTTGTGTCTTGTTTCTTTGTCTCCGCATTTTGACTGCTTCCCTGTGTTGATAGAGTGGCCTTGTGTGCTAGGTGTCCTATAGGGCCCAGTGGCTCAGCCTCCCCAATCATCTGAGGTGGACACTCTTGGTGCACCCCTTTGTGGGCTGTGTGCACAGTCTTGTTGTAGTTAAGCCTTGATTGCTATTGGTATCACTGGGAGGAATTGACCTCCAGGCCAATTGGCTGTGAGGACCAGCTGTGTCTATAATGGAGGAACTGCTGTGCTGGAGACACCCTTATGGGGCAGGACTTGTTTCAGTGGGGCTTTGGTGCTCACTGGGTCTGCCCCTTGAGTGTGTCGCTTATGGATGTGAAGTGTTGTAATCTGGTATGGTCTCACACTGACCATTGGGTACACTGGCTCTTGGATCTCTAAGGAGGTGCTAAGTCAGCCACTGCCTGAGGCCACCCAGCAGTAGCTACAGAGAGATCTTCAGATTCCTCCTCTTTGTTTGGAGTTTGGAAGTGCCCAGATGAGGCCCAGCTGTGAAGCAAGGCAGGCTGCTGCTGCTGAGCCTTGGGCCTTCTTTTGGAAGCTTTTGAGCTCTCTGACCCAGCTGCAGTTTGTTAGGTTTTATTCTGTGAAAGGACAGGCCATTCATATGCAAAAGCCGCTGTACACAGCTTGGGTGGGGTTGTAAATTGGGTGGGGCAGGGTCTCAGAGAATCATCAGGGCAGAGCAAACAGCAATGGCTGCCAGTCAGCCCTGCATTGGAGAGGTCTCTGCGTCTCCGTGACTCGCGCCCCTGTGCAGAAACAATGATCGCTGCGAGCACCTCTGAGAGAAAGCTGCCCTCGAGTTCTGGCCCAATGACAGACAGTCCAGTTTCTCCCTGTATGAGTCTGGGTCCCCAGAGTCTCGCCCTGAACTGGAGTTCAGAGCAATCAGGAGCTTGTATCTCCCTCACAATTGAAAAAAAAAAACCAGCACACCCATTTGCCAGCCCATTTTGTGTGCGCCTCCGCCCCTCTGGCCCTCTGACCCTCCGCCCTTCCGCACCTCCTAACAGACTCAATGCGCTTTTTTCTTTCCTTCTAGTTATAGAACTTCCACTCAGCCAGCTTTCCCATGGTTTTGGATGATCGATGTTTTGTCTTTTAGTTGTAGTTTTGATGTGGTTGTGAGAGGCAGCAAGTACAGGTGTTTACCTATGCCACCATCTTGGTTCTTCCAGAGAGTATATTTTTAAACAAGTAAATCAATTGGTTATAATTAACTAAGTAGAAGTAGTTAATTATAAAATCTCTTACTTTTTTTGTTGAACATCTGTATCTCTATTCTGTAATTCATACTTGTATATTTATCACATACATTTAGAAGTGTTTTCTAGTGTTGGGGGAGAGGGCCTTACATCTGCCTATATCCAGCCAGACTATAAAATTGCCACATGCTTTAAAATACAAGATTGTAACTAGCTCTTAGGAGAGAACTTAGGACACTGACTGTTGTCCCTAAGGCATGCTGACAGTGCATAATTTTTAGAATCTCAAGCAAAGTGTTTCCCCTTCTCTTCAATTCTGGAGAACAACACAGAATAAGGGAAACTGAAGGGACACCTGGGTGCCAATCTTGATACTTGCATTTGGAAGGAAATCTCAGACAAATTATTTTTCTCTCTGGATCCTGAAGCCTGACTTATAATTGTGGCTAATGATGTCTCCTTTGCAGATTTATCTGGGAATTAAAAATAATAGGGGACATGAAAGGATTCAACATGTTGTTGGTGAAGGTCTAAAGAGGTGAAAAGAAAAATAAAATCTGTGTAAACACATGAGAGACATGTGAAAAATACACAAGAAAAGAATACCAGGGCTACTTTTCAAAGATGTAGAGGAACTGAAGTGTGGCCTAGATGGGAAGTAGATTCATTAACAACATGATAGATCTGGCTGGGAGCTAAACCCTGCATTATGCTTAGGAATAAAGATAATGAGGGAAGAAAAGAAAAATCAGATTTCATTCCAGATATAAAATCAACCAGGAATGCAGTCTCTTCCTGGACTGGGACACAAAGCCATGATGCTGGTCCAGGAAAGCTCTGTTAACGGAAGACAGCATTTTGGCATTTGTAGTAACTAATGACTTAGGTAGGTTTTCTTTATTTTAGCACTTCCCTTTTTATGTTGAAATTATGTTTATTATATTTGTGTATTGTTCCATTCTTTGAGCTCCATATGGGCAGTGGGGTTGTTATTATTACCATTATCTTTTATTTCTGAGCACCCCAGCAGTATGCCTGCACATAGACTATGCACAGTTAATGCTTACTGAACTCAACAGAGCTGGAGAAAAGGGGAGTACACATCAGAAAAAGGAGGTGAATTTGAGATAAAGGGGTTTAGGAGTGTCCAAGACACCTTTTGCCTGATTCTCATTTTTTCTGGCATTGATCTTGACTATTCAGATGCCAAAATAAAGAAGGATGAAGAAAGGAATTGAGTGTGAGAAGAAAAGAGTATGGGGCTGCCATCTTGTAATTCTTGTAACACTCCCCTAGATAGGAACTATTCCTTTATCATGATATCAGTACCCAGTGTATAGTGAGTGCTACACATTTTTGTCCTATGAATAAATAAGCACTTCCTAAATCAACGACAGCCCCATTTCACCTGACAATAACCCTAGGATGAAGGTGTTATCAATCTAGCTAAGTAAGTAAGAAAGTGAGCTTGGAGCAGTGACAACCCACACAGCTGGTAGGTGTGACAACTGGGGGCTCATTTTCTCAAGTCATCACCACACAAGGGACAGATAATGGAGACAGGCAGAAAGTGAGGAACAACTTAGGAAAGTAAAGGACAAAACATAAAAATTAACTGACTGGAATAATTACAAGAGTTGGAAGAAACAGAAAAAGGAAATGTTTTATGGTATTTGTTACTTATAATATTTTTTTATGTTCAATGTAATCAATTTTATGTTACAATGTTTTATAGTTTTTTGTCATAAGTTTCCTACTATTGTGTCTAGTCCTGACATTCTAATTATTAGCATAAAATAAATTTATTTTAATGTACATATTTTATAGCCAGTCCACTCTGTCTCTGTATTTTCTATAAAATGTTCCAAGAGACAATGCTTAATCAAAGGTCATTATAAATGGAAAAGGAATTTAAAAACCATATGTGGTTTTATTATTCCCTGAAGTGGCTAATACAACTCAAGATGTGTCACCTTTATAATATCCAGGTCCCTTTAGATTACTCAGTTGATATCTGACAGCATGACTACACAAGGCCCTTCTGGTTAATTTTGCTATGGCAAAGCTATTTTGAATAATCTTGGATTTCTGGCAACCAAACAACTATTTCTCATTAAAATTAACAGTAGATTCAAAAGCATCATGTAAATTTTATACAATGCAATTTTCTCATAACTATTACAGCACTTTAGGGAATGCATAATGCCCTCTTTGGTAGAAAGTGCAGGAATGTTATTTCTGAAATATGACTTCATTTCCCAAAGCATGTTTAATGTAACTAAAAATAAAAGTTAACTAATCGTGTCTATTTAGCATAAAGAAAGGAATGTTGTGTCGTTTATCTGACTGATTGCTGATTGAATGTGGTTTGTGGATAAAATCTGCCTGGGCCACCAGCATTTCTGGTTGAAGAGCTAGTCTTCCTTTAAAAATCTTAGTAACGTTTATTCAATATTACTCTATGCTAGGCTCTTAAGATGCAAAGAGGAATGCAAAGGGCTCCCATTGCAATGAATAAACATTAATTATAATTAATAAAATGTGATACATGCTATAATACTAACGTAAATATACAATGTAGAAGTTATATAGAGAATGGCACCTGGAAGACTTGAGGAATCTGGGGAAGTGGTGATTCAGGGATTGGTACTTCGGGATTTATCAGATGAAGAGTGATAAGAAGAGGACCACAGGTAGATGAGGACAAGACAGGTACAGTACATGGGGATAGCTAAAGCAATATGAAGTTGTTGTATTTTATAAATATTGTAGTTTAATATTTAATAGTGCTTGGGCTTTGGAGTTTAAACTTGGGCTCTCCCAGTTATAGCTGTGGAACTAGAAGGAAGGTGTTTAGTTTCATTTTCCCTACCTGAAAATTGAGGTTTTATGTACTTGGAGGGGTTGTTGAGAAGATCAAATGAGCTAAATCATATAAGGCTTTTAGTAGGGTGCATGGCACATAGGAAGCACTCCATAAATGTTACATATTTTGAACTGTTCATGGCGACAGATTGTATTATGGTTGGTGGGGTGACCTCAGAAGAATCTGACAAGGCTGCCTGGGGCTAAATTGTAATGGGTCTTGAATGCTATACAGAATAAATTGAACTTGATCCTACAGTCATTGGGAAATTCTTGTAGGTTCTGGAGCACAGAACTAACTCAATAATGGTCTACTAGTGGTCAATGGTCAAATCCCGTGGGCACTTTACCTATGTGATACTTGGCACTGCGAATTTCCTTCTTAAAGCTTTTAACTTAATCCCACAGATAACATTTTTTCTTGTTCTTGTTCCTATTTTTAAGTCTTGTGTCCTTCCAAGTCATCTTCAGTCCTGCCGCCTGAGGATTCTTTGTATAATGTAATTCTGATCACCTACCTAATTAAAGTCTGGAAGTGGCTCCTCAGCCCCTTCAAGTAACTCCATATGTGGCATAAAGGAAACTTCATGACCATATTCCTGCAGACTCCTCTAAAATCATGTTTTCTATGCCTTTACATGAATTTTATCCTCAGCTTTACTGTAATTTTTTGACACCATGATTTTGCAGGTGCTGTTTTCTCTCCCTTGGAGATCTTTTTCCTTTCTCTACTTGGCTTATGGTTTTAATTCATTCTTTAGGACTTCACTGAATAGCATGCATACAATATCCTTATATTTTATTTTCAAGATAAACGCCTTGTGCTGACTTATTAAACAAAGGAATAACAGTTTGTTAGACTTTGGTCTTTACATCACTGGCAAATATTCTTCAGAAGGGACAAATTATTGTTTCTGTATGATCCAAGACATGCTATTAGTCACAGTCCATTTCATAAAATCATGAAATATTGTTTCAGGGGAAGTTAACTCTCAGCCTTGATCTGTGCTTCCTGACTGCAGTTGATACGATGTGTGGGTCTGAGAATGGATCAGAATAAAGGCAGCCCAATTATGATTAAAGAATTTTTACATTGGGTTGAACTGGCACTTTATTATTACCTTAGATAGATTTTACAAATACAAAAATAAGTCCATTGTAGGGATTGGAAGGGACTGGAATATTTTTATCTCTTGGGAGTGGTGAGAAAGCTAGGGCCCATGCTATGTCGGATATGTCATCCAGGAAAATGGAAAGAAAGGCAAGTTAAAACAAATGTCATGAGAAAGAATAACATTGTTTTCTGCTTCTATTGTGTTGAGACCAGCTTGTGCAATAAAACAATTTTCTTTGCCCATCTCTACAACTGAAATAGGCTCAAAAGGTGGTTGGATAGACTCTCCATTTCTAACTGAGTTTGGACTCACTCTAAAAGAAGGGACCGATGTTTTGGCTTCTTGCTGTTAAGCGTTTCATAATATGCTCCTGAAGAGTGGATCAAGGCTCAGCCAAACATTTCTTAAAAATTTTGCAAACTTTCTTCTTAACCTAAATAGTGGTAAAAGTTCATGAACAAAGATATTTACTGAAGTTTGTGAACTTTTGAAAAATTAAAATACTCATGTAAGTACCAATAGGGTTAAGCAGCCTAAGATATTTCTTCTCAATGGAAAATTAGGCAGTTATTAGAAAATGAAATTTCTACAGTGATAAAGATGCTGAAAATACTATGTACCCATAGTATAATTGCATTATATTAAGAAAAACTTATTAATGTCAATTTATAAAAGTGTTTTTTTTTTGTATTGTGGTGTTAGAATTATAAATAATGTTAGAGCTTCTTTTTACTTTTCTATATTTTCCAGATATTTATTCATTCCTTCTTTTCTCCCTCCTCCCCCTCTCCCTTCTTCCCTCTGTCCCTGCTTCCCTCTGTCCCTCTCTCTCTTTCTTCCTTTCTATTTACTGAGCACCTATTCTACATTAGGGCTTCTTCCTGGCCCTGGGAAGACATAGTAAACAAAACATACACCAATTCCAAATTTGATTTTGTGGAGGGTTGGGGAATGGATTGGAGAACAAGTAAGAGGCGATGGTACCAAATTCAGGTCAAAGATGATAGAAGCATGAACTACACCAGTTGCTCTGCCCTGTTTCTTCTCACACAAGCTCTTTCTGGGTAATTTCATCTTCCTGTGTTTCATTCAGGCCTCCGTTCAAATGTAACTTCTTAGAAAAGAGTTCTAGCTCCTTTACTCTCTTACCTTGGCCTGCCCCAACTACCCCCTCTGACCCCCCTTTTTTATTGTTTAAAGTATTACACATGTCTCCCTTTTCCCCCCCGCTGACCCTCCCCCTGGCCACTCCCACCCCTGAGGGCAAGCCCCACTGCCCCAGTGTCTGTGTCCATTGGTTATGCTAATATGCTTGCATACAAGTCCTTTGGTTGATCTCTAACCCCCCCACCTCCCCTGCCTTCTCTCTGAGGTTGGACTGTCTGTTCAGTGCTACCTTGTCTCTGGATCTATTTTTGTTCATCAGTTTATGTTGATCATTATATATCCCACATATGAGTGAGATCATGTGATATTTATCTTTCTCTGACTGGCTTATTTTGCTTAGCATAATGCTCTCCAGTTCCATCCATGCTGTTGCAAATAGTAAAAGTTTCTTCTTTTTATAGCAGTATAGTATTCCATTGTGTAGATGTACCATAGTTTTTTAATTCACTCATCTGCTGATGGGCACTTAGACTGTTTCCAAATCTTAGCTATGGTAAATTGTACTGTTATGAACATAGGGGTGCATATATCCTTTCTTATTGGTGCTTCTGGTTTCTTGGGATATAGTCCCTTTTTAAATAATACTTTTCCTGCTTGGCTCCATACGATGAACTGATATATTACTGGTCCATTTGTTTATAGGTGTCTTTCTTCCCTAGTGTGTAAGCATGAGATAGGGGACTTTGCTTTGTTCGTGTTGTGTTCTTATCATTTAGAAATGTATCCATCTGGGACACAGGAAAGGTTTAATAAATATTGCCTGAATGATTAAACAATTGATTGCTGAATCTATTTCTTTAGCTTTGACATCCCTCCTGAGCTCCAGATTTGTAGTTCCCATGCCAACTAACCCTTCAAAATGAACCCTGAGTATACTTTGAATTCCAGATGTTCGAACTTCTTATGATCAGCCTCCTTCCCCAACCAAATTTGCTTCTTGTGAAATCCTCTCCATTAAGGTCATTTCTTGGTCTCTCAAGTCTTCAGCTCAACACCTATGTTTTTTTGTCCCTAAGAGTGATGGGAAAGCTAGGGCCTTATTCACATCCAAGGAGAGTGAATAAGGAAGCAAGTAGATCTGGGGATTGTCTTAGGAGTTAGGTGTGAAAGATTTGTCCTGGGGTAGGTATGCTGTTGATGCTATAGCAAGGAGTGACAGCTCATATTCTTTCCACTTGTTGATATTCTAATGCATTTGTTTGTGCAGTCTTATCTGATTAAAGAAGTAAATATTTGTTCATGAGGTCTTCTGGCCTGATATTTTTGTTGAAATAGTATATTCTTTTATTGATTTAATGTTCTTATTTGTTCTAAGTAGGAAAGACCTGCATGACTTAAAGCGCTCTTCCTTTTAAACATATTTAGAAGAAAGGGATGAACACTGTAGGAGCATTCTGTATATTTATTACTGATAATGAGTTCCAAGTAATATTTTTTGTGTAGGTGGGGGAGAAGAGGGAATTGAAAACCAGTAGTAATTAATACCATTTTGGGGTAAACACTAAAATTTAATTCTATTTAAGGTATTCAAACAAGAAGCACACAAATTTACTTGTTCACAACACAGCCTTTGAATTGTTTTAATAGATGTTGCCACTTTTTTTTTGCAATGTGTGTCATTCATACCTATGAGAAATAAGCCAGAGGAAAGGACATTTTCAGAAGCTTCATCAAACCACATACACTTCCAAATTACAAGGCAACGTTAGTTACTCTGGGGCGATCCATAAACTCTAAGGCTCAAATTTCTGATTTCAAAGAGCTTGCAAGTGTGATAGAAAAACTTAGGGTACTGACAGTATAAGATAATATTGCTAAAATAAATCACGTATATTTTTTACGTCATAGGATGTTTATTCTCATCTATTACTTTCCTTCTGGCACTCTTTTCTTCAGCAAACTGAGTCATTGACCCTACTTTTGGGCCTTAAAAACTAAAAGGAAATGAAACCATGGAAGATTTTTTTTATTAATATGTTTTTATTGATTTCGGAGAGGAAGGGAGAGGGAGAGATAGAAACATCAATGATGAGAGAGAATTATTGATCAGCTGCCTCCTGCACGCCCCCTACTGGGGATCGAGCCTGCAACGCAGGCATGTGCCCTTGACCTGAATCAAACCCGGGGCCCTTCAGTCCGGGGCTCTATTTACTGAGCCAAACCGGCTAGGGCCATGGAAGACACTTGTGTTCTGCAATCACAACGCTCCCCTCCTTTGCATCTTACTTGGAGATGCTTCCAGAGATTAAAAGTCGTTAGAGTTGGAGGACAGTAGGCGCTAGTTCTGCATTTCATATAACTGTTGAACTCCGCCAGGGAGAATACACATCTCTAAACGCACAGCTCCGCGTAAGGTCGTGTTTAAGGCACCGGCGCTGCTGCAGGCGGGGCGGGGCGGGGGCGGGGCGGGGCGGAGGCTCGGCTAACGGTCCTCGCGGGCGGGCGGGCGGGCGCGTGCCCGCGGGCGGCGTCTCCAAGGCCCTTGCCGCCCGGGAGCGCGCCGCCGCCGCCTCCGTGTGCTCCTCCCGCGGGGCCACGGCTTCCTCTGGCGATTCCGCTCGACTCTGGCGGCCGCCCCGGGACTGCGGCTGAGCGCGGCCGGGCGGCGCCTGTCTACGGATGAGGATCCAGCCTTCCGGGCCCGCGCCCGGCCTCTCGGCGCGGCAGGGCCGGCTGTGACCAGGCTCCCGCGCTGGGGCGGACGCGGGCCCTCGGCGGGGACGCAGACGATGGGGGGCAGGTAACCCCGCCCGGCCCGGCGCTGGGCCGCGAGCGTGCCTGCCACCGAGCCCGGGAGAGAGGGCGCGCTGGGCGGGCGCGGGCCCCCACGAGGCCCCCACTGAATCCCTTTGCCTTTCGCACAGGCGGCTGCGGGTGACCGTCCTTCCCGGCTGCGTGGGCTGCAGGACCGTGGCCGCTCTGGAGTCCTGGACCGCGCGCGACGTCAAGGAGAGCATCGCGGCGGAGACGGGCTTCCCCGTGTCGGAGCAGCGGCTGTGGCTCGGCGACCGGGAGGTATGCCCGTCCCCTCTCCTCTCCTCTCCCCGGGGGAGGACGGGCCTGCTGTGTGCTGAGGGGTGTAGCACATCAATTCGCTAGTTGATAGTGACACTGAATGGGTTTATTCTTGGGACGTGGAAGACAGATCAAGTGGTCGCCCTGGAAAGAATGCTTTGCAAATAACGTGAGCAAAATGACACGTGTGTTCCTCTCACGGTAACTTTTATTGATTTACCATTTCAACTTTGCAGTCCCCCTCCTCCATTTTGTCTGAATCTTCACTTCCTGAAATTAAGATACTTATTTTAAAAAATATATTTTTATTGATTTTAGAGAGGAAGGGAGAGGGAGAGAGAGATAGAAACATCAATGATGAGAGAATCATTGATTGGCCGCCTCCTGCACGCCCCCCGCTCGGGACCCAGCCTGCAACCTGGGCTGTGCCCTGACTGGGAATCCAACCGTAACCTCCTGGTTCATAGGTCCAGGCTCAGCCACTGAGGCACACTGGCTGGGCAAGATACTTTTTTGATGAGCATTATAACCAGAGGATTTTTGTTGTTTCCGTGTTTAGAGACATCATCATTGAAGTAACTTAATCATTACAGTACTTATTTTTTCTGTTATACATTTAACATTGGTAAATATCTTAACCTTTTTACGGCTTCGAAGTTACCCCCCAGTTTTGAATCACAGAAATTTAGACTGAAAGGATCTTCAGATACTTTCATGTAGAAGCTATTAG
>NW_005871055.1:15838438-15920886 GCF_000147115.1 Myotis lucifugus
GGGCTGGTGAGCAGGCTGTGTGCCAGCGGCAGAGGGAGGGGACGGCAATTGGGGGGACAGTGGCAACCAGCGGCAGCAGAGGGGCAATTGAGGGGGCAGGGGTAGCTGCTCACCAGCCAGTGCCGTCCCCTGATCAGCCCGCCCAGTCGCCTCCCACAGAGGGAGGCCAGACTGTGGCTTGGGCCCGCTCTCCACAGGGAGTGGCCCTAAGCTGTCAGTAGGACATCCCCAGACTGCGAGAGGGTGCAGGGCCCCCCCCCCCCAGGGCACGAATTTTCCTGCACTGGGCCTCTAGTCCTATATAATAAAAGCCTAATATGCAAATCGACTGAACGGCAGAATGACCGGTGGACAACTGGTCGCTATGATGTGCACTGACCACTAGGGGGCAGATGCTCAACACAGGAGCTGCCCCCAGCCTGCAGGCCCCAGGCCAGCCAAGGCAGGTGCCAGTGTCCCCCCCCCCCCCCCCCATCACCCCGCTGGTCGCCCAAAGATCGGCCCTAATCGCCGGCCAGGCCTAGGACCCTACCAATGCACGATTTCGTGCACTGGGCCTCTAGTCTAGTATAAATATTGGTGAAGTGCTTGGTACCTGTGATTTTAATCCCTCAATGTAATCTTGACCTTCTGAGTACCTGGGTCCACTCACTAGTCACTTGCCCCCTTAGACCCAGATTTCCTGTTAACCTGTTCTTATGTTGCTCCATGGATTGGCCCTCTTTTCCAGTTCCCCAACCATAGTTGGTATGCAGACAGTCACTTGAGGACTTTGGACGGAATTGAGGAGCAAAGCTCATCATTCTCACTTCTTTTTCTGCACCTACTCCTATCTTTTAACCTTCCCTTGTATACTCTGCTGGTTCTATACCCACTTCTTTGGTTACTCCTCTGGTTCTGCTTTGCCCATTTGTCCCCTAGATGTGGTTATAACCAAAGGCTCAGTTGTGGCTCAGTCTTGCCATTAGAAATGTATTTGTAGGTGTCTGCAAAGTATTGGTATGGGATGGTAAACATTTCAGTGATGTGTAGAGGTTTCAGATTGAGTGAGTGGTTGGTGGAGAGGGTCCATTTAGGAAACTTGTGCTAATAATGAGGTAGTGAGGTTCTAGACTATGATTGTACAGGTAACACTGAAAGGAAAGGATGCATAGGAGAATTTGAAAAATATAAAATTATGGCAGTTTGGTACCAAATGGGGGGGGCAGTGTGGAGAAGGGGGTGAGATGTAGAATAAGGCAGAAGGCCTTGCCAAGGATCTTCAGAACCTTTGAATGAGATCAGGAAAATAATGGTTCAGTTCAGCAGAGATAAACAAGTACAGAAGATATCTAATTTTGGAGGAAAGGTGATAACCAGTTTGCTTTTGTATATGGTTCAGCTGGTGGCAGAACATAAAAGAGATATGTAGGCAAATGCACAAAGAGGTAGGTGACGTAGATAGATCCTATTGCCAGTGGGTAACAGAGGCCAAATTAATTACCATGTTAGAATCTGCTTTCCTGTTTCCAATGGGAATGGGATAAACGAATTCTAACCAATTCTAAGATCTCTGCTATGTAAGAGTCTAGACTACAGTGATATTCAACAGGCAGATGTGGGTCTGAAGCTCAAGGGATAGCTTTTGGGAAGTAACTTTTGGAGATACAATTTTGGGAAGTAACTTTTTCAGCACATTTCTCTTTCTGTACTTTGTAAATACATTGGGAATATTATTAATATTTATTGAGCTACTGACTGTGTTCCACACACTGTCCTAGATATTTTGTATATATATCATCTCACTAGTGAAAACAAGCTCATGAGTTCATTATTACTACTCCATTTTGTAGACTAGTGAAGCCAAGATTTAGAGAGAAGTATCAAACTAGGATTGGAACCCAGATCTGTCTGATCCCAAAGTCTGGACTTGTTAACCTGCCACACCACAGAGAATCTGTCAGAGTGTCAATAAATAAAAAGCTAAATGTGAAATTCTTTAAAACAGAGAAGAGCTTAAACCGTTAAAAATGAACTTGAATGTCA
Organism: Myotis lucifugus; assembly: GCF_000147115.1. Lineage (NCBI taxonomy): Eukaryota > Metazoa > Chordata > Mammalia > Chiroptera > Vespertilionidae > Myotis > Myotis lucifugus. The sequence continues at coordinate 15,840,464 of NW_005871055.1, forward strand.
AGGATGGAGCTCCCCAGAAAACAAGCAGAGGGCATAATTCTCTCCTGATTCAGAGGAGATAGGCTTGTGACTTTTACCAAACTGATGAACTTGGTAATGCTAACATGTGCCATTAAAGGTCACCTTTATAGAAGCACATCTTTCACAGAGGTGGTTTTATTTCCTATTTAATTTAATGCTGTTCATAACCTTTTAGATTTGAATTATTGGCAAGAATTCTAATATTTTAAGGTAGGCAGGAAACAAAAGCTGTTGACAACTCCTTGTCACCCACTGGTTTTGGTTGGTATTGGACATAGTTAGCAGTAGGTACTTATTCCTTAGTCTTTCTGGGTCACCTAGAATCCTCTTTTACTTGTTTCTTTTGCTTTTCCTGGCCTGGAAGTGGCATTTGTCAGTTCTTTACCTCCTGTCCCATGCAGAGACTGAAGCTATTCTTTATAGCTGTGCATCTTTCTGGTCCATTTTCCTGATCCATACCAAATGTGTTTGAGTCTCAAGCCAGGTTTGAAGTATCACTTCACTTTCTTCTCTTTTGATTAAAAATGTCCTCCCTGTCAGCTTTTAAATCTTGAAAACCTCCTTGTGTCCTTGACAACTAAACAAAGGAAGAAGTGTTGGGAGATCCAGATTACAATTAAAATTGTATTGTTTGCTTAATAATTTGAAGTTACTGTTTCATAATAAATGAAAATGAGCATCGGAGGTTTTTAAGGGAGGCTGAAGCTGGTATGGGCAGAAATCCAGATGTTAAAATTATTTTATAATTACTTTTTTAAAGACAAATATAAAGACTGAAGTGGACTACTTTTTTTGAAATGTATTTTTTTATTGATTTCAGAGAGGAAGGAAGACATAGAGAGAAACATCAATGATGAGAGAGAATCATTAATTGGCTGCCTCCTGTACGCCCCACCCTGGGAATCGAGCCCACAATCTGGGCATGTGCCTCCTGGCTTGTAGATTGATGCTTAACGATTGAGCTATACTGGCCAGGCTGAAATGGACTACTATTAAGGTCTTATTGCCTCTGGAGGTGAATAGGACCAATGCTGCTTTTTGCTTGGTTGGAGCAATTAAGGTCCAAAAAAGAAAGAGGCCCAAGCAAAATCCCCAAATCTTGGCACTCTCCAGGGGAGAAAACAGATCCCACTGCTCAATTTATCTGCGCTGCTTGCTTTCTCTTTGGGAGAATCACTTCCTTGTAAATAGGTCACTGATAACAATCTGCCAAAAGCATTCATTGTCAAACTCACATAGCCAGTTACATCTGTTTTTACTAATGAGGTGCTAGTCTGTGTCTTCTTCCTTTTCAAGTCCTCTTTAAGACCTGGAAACTTTCCTGCATTATAGAATTTTTTCCTTCCTTCCTTCCTTCCTTCCTTCCTTCCTTCCTGCCTTCCTGCCTTCCTGCCTTCCTGCCTTCCTGCCTGCCTTCCTTCCTGCCTGCCTTCCTTCCTGCCTTCCTGCCTTCCTTCCTTCCTTCCTGCCTGCCGTCCTGCCTTCCTGCCTTCCTGCCTTTCTGCCTTCCTGCCTTCCTGCCTTCCTGCCTTCCTTCCTTCCTGCCTTTAAATGTACCTTGGCTATACTGAATTGGACTAGTAATCCTTGGCTCATACATGGCTCTTTTATTTTATTTTTTATTTATTTATTTTTTATGGCTCTCTTTTAGTAGGAATTTAATTAACTAACAATAGAATGAATAACAATAATGACATCATCCAACTGGAGAACTAAACCTGTTGATAGTTTATATTTACCTTTGTGCTTCTCCCCAGCCTCTATACCTGTGTCTCTTCCCTTACCCCTTTGTGTTTAGTATTCTGTTATTTTTTTTTTTTTTAGTCACTGTAATAGTTTTATCATATGTGTATGTGTGGATATATATATATTTATATATGTTTGTGTGTATGTGTATGTAAGTGTCTATGTGTGTATAATCTAAATATATAAACTAGGTAATATATTGTTTATTTTTATTTACTTATGAACTTTATAAGAAGTGTATTATTCTATATGTAGAAACCTGGAATTAGATTTTTACACTGAATATTACGTTATGAATATTCACCCAAATTTATGTACAGTTTACTTAATTCATTTTTTTATTGTTGTGTAATATTCCATTGTATTAATATGTCATAGAATTTGGGTAGTTTCTAAATTTTTGTTGTTAAAACAGTGCTGCTATGATTATTCTTATCCATATTTCCTGCGCAAGGAGTTTTTACAGGCTTGCTTTAAGATTCAGTGGCGATATGTATAGGAAGTGCTTCATAAACTGGGAATTGTAACACATTCAGATTTGCATGTTAGAGATGGGGACTAGAATGAAGATGATGTACAGAAAGTAAGAAGACCAGATGGGATTGTTATACAAATCTGAGATGTGGAGGGTCTGAACAATTGCAAGTAGAGAACAAGTTAGCTATGAGAAAAGTTGGGGAGGGACATGCTGGTACCCAGAAAGTAATTAATTTGACTGTGGTTTGGTGAGAGAGAGGACTTTTCCCCCAGCTTTCCAATTAAAGTGACGAGATAGAAGATGCCACTAATAATTGAGATTCAGAGTAAAAGATGAGCGATAAGTGATGGAAGGAAAGCTAGTGATGTCACCTTTTGGTAAGTTGCTCTAGGGATCCAGTGTGAAATGGGTGGTAGACAATTGGAAATACTGAATTTTTGACATGGTAAATTATGTCCTTCACACCTTGTCAAGGAAGTGAAAGGTACAATGGTGGTTCTTCAGGTGAGCTTTTGAGTAATGTTTTGCAAACTGCTGACCTGTAAGGAATCATTCCATAGCAACACTTAAGAGTGGACCGGTGGGGACAAGGTTATCTGGCTTTGGATTACTTACCTTATTTTCCAAAAAAGGCACTATTACACTGCTCCTGTGGCTTATGATCACACATATTGTACCTTGCCCTTATGAGAATCAGACCAAACACCAAAAGGAAAATGAATATCAAGGTGTTTTTCAGGAAAGCCAATTTTAGGAAAGTTGTAGACCAAAGCAGCTTCAGACGTTGGAGTCCTTATTTGCCCCTTCCTTTTATATCATACCTTTATTGTAGCAACATCTGTGTAGCAGTGTTTTCCAAACTATATTTCTAGGAACAATATCCTAGAAAATAAATGAAAAAAAAATTTGTGCTAAATTTGTGAAATATTGCTTATGTAATCCTTTCTGAGAAAGTTACAATACATATTAACATGTTAAATGCCCTAAACCCCAAATTATTCCAATTAATTTAAAACATTTTTTTGTCTTCTATCTGTTGACATCTCATAGAGCTGTGCTCTGAGCAATACACTTTGGAACTGCTAATCAAAAGAATGACTTTGTTTATGATCCTCATTCATTATACAAAATTTAAATTATTTTAAAGCAGAAATATGTGTATCTTTATCTATTAGTAACTATCTTTTAAATTTTTAAAAAAATTTTACTAAATTTTTATTCTTTGAAACATTCACTTCTCCAGAGCAACTTAATTCCTGATAAGAACAGTTAACAAGCATTATATCTTAAGTGAAAAAAATTTATGATAAAGTTTTGAATTTACAGTATTAGGAACTATATTGCTTTTCATACATTTTATTCATTTATTTTTATTTTTTTCAGTTACCTGACTGGATCAAGATTGGAGAACTGACTTCCAAAAATTGTCATCTTTTTGTAAACCTTCAATCAAAAGGCTTAAAGGGGGGAGGTATAACATTGACTTTATCAGGATATTTTGCCCTTTTTAGTTGAATAAAGATTATGTTTTAAAAGTGAAATGAAAGTGTATAATATTGGGATGTGATGAGTCGATATCAGGGCCAGAGGAAAACAAGGGCAGATGGAGTTAGTGAGTTATAAAAATGTGTGGGATATATTAGTCTGTGGAACAGTTGGGGTTTGGTCTTGGTGCATAGTTGTGCAAAAATGATGCAAATAAATTTATAGTGATGATTCTGTTTCTTAAGCACAGACTTATTTTTTACTTATATACAGATTTTTTGTTGTTGTTGTTGTTATTCTGTGCATCTGAGAAATTACTTTCCTTCCCCCATTCTCCTTGTACTTGACTGTCACCTATCTGAAGGAAACCTGGTCAGTCAATTCTAAGAATCTCTAGTTTGGAAAGGCTTAACGGTATTTGACTGGACAGCCATTGAGATGGTGATTGTGCTGAATTTCAGAAAAATCAGATCATCGGTTGAGAATATTAAGAATGTCATTATCAGCACCATTAGGTCTGGCTTATAATTTTGCAGCAAAGCACCATTTATTTCAGTTGTTTTAGAAAATATCAGCCCTTTCCCCCATGCTCTTTATTTTTTAATTAATAATCTTTTGTGACATTTAGTATATTTAACATATTCTTAAAACAATTTGTAGCTAATGAAAAATCTTGAGATTTGATAAAGTTGAATCTGCTTTACTTTTTTTTTAATCCACACTTGAAAAATGTTTTTATTGATTTTTTAGGAGACAGGGGGAGAGAGAGAGAGAGGGAGAGAGAGAGAAAGAAACAACAATGTGAGAGAGAAGCATTGATCGGTTGCCTCTGTCAACGGGGGATCGGATGCGCAACCTAGGTATGTGCCCTGACCAGGAATCGAACCCACAACCTTTTGGTATACAGGATGATGTTCCAACCAACTGAGCCACACCAGCCAGGGCAGAATCTGCTTTATTCTCTACTGAATCTGTTTATTACGTAGAGTTTCATAACCAAGAGCTGCAGTAAAACATGAAGTTTTAACTTGTAGAATTTGACTGTGTCTTGGAACCAACTAACACATTGGTAACAGGCCATGGGATTTTTATTTTAGGTAGATTTGGTCAAACAACTCCACCACTTGTTGATTTTCTCAAGGACATATTAAGAAGATATCCAGAAGGAGGACAGATTCTTAAGGTAGGGCATGTGTTGTGTACATGTATGAATTTACTTTGATAAAAATGAGGGGAATAAAATTACTTAGAAGTCTTGTTAGTGTTTACATGTTTTAGAATTTTGTCTAGATTTGAATAGCTATACTTATTACCCTCTGCACCTGCGGATGGTGTGGGTTGAGAACACAGTCAATATAAATATGTGGGGTTTCAGAGCAAAAGGGACCCACTAAGTTGCAGTAATCAAGTAGTGCTATTCTAGGAACACTTTTTTGTAACTGTATATAATTCTATAATGTAATTTTATGAATTGCATGTGAAACATTGTACAATGGCATTACAAATCTACCAGCCAACCAGCCACACAAACAAAATAATACAGAATCCACATTCAGGGGCCATCGACATGTGCTCATTTGACCCCTGGTTTTAGAGGTTTGCTTTTGGGAAGACTTTAATTATTTCAGTTATTTAAAGCTATTTATGATGTATTCTTTTAGTTTGAATACACTCAAAAAAAATAAGCAACCATAAAAGAAAGCAATATGGAAGATATTGCAAAGATTAGATTTTGTGTTTAAGTTTAGCAAGACACCTTAGTTGTAAAAGATCAGTCATTATGCATTTTCCTTCTCATTAATTTATTTAGTGTTTATTACCAATTCTTTAGTCCTCATATTTTCTAGTTTAGATGGTAAATTTTTAGAAAATAAGGACTAGGTTAATAGTCATACTCAGATAGAGCTGAAAGAGGATTGCTGCATCTTCAGTGATTTTAATAATGACATGTATCATTTAAGAATAGGCATCAGTGATTCACAGAGTTAATTTGCAAACCATTTTTATATTGACATATTAGGAAAGTGAAGATAGGAAGAGTATGTTTATTGGGTTGAAATGGGGGTAGAGAGGCAAAGAGAATAAATTTAAATTTGAAGATTTAGTTGATGGTAACAGGAGTATTACCAATTCAAAAGTGAGTGATAAATCCTATCAGGAAACAAGGCCACAGTAATGAGTGAGCTCTTTGGACATTCCTGTAGCTAGCAAGCAGCTGATATTTACTCTTTCCTCTTTGCTTACTGTATATATTTATGTGCGAGCCAGCTGAATATAATCTTTGTTCCTTGGATGTTTTAGTAGAATTCAACCGTTTTAGATTTAATAGGAATCTTAGTCTTATGCCTTTTGTGATGTTTGCTGAAAGGTCCAGATATTTTAATAAATCGCCCAAGATTATATGCAAATTGACATATTAATGCCTCTTCTTCTCAGAATCAGTTTGAGAGAGATCCCCTGAGAAAAAGCATCCCATCCTATTTTTCGTTCAACTTGAGACTGATAGTTGGAGCTTGGGAGTTGGGACTTTATCTCCAGTTTTCTTCATCTCTGCTCCCTAAAATGCACATAAATAAAAAATAGATATCCAAATGAAACCAGGATCCAACCTTGAAAGTACTCTCATTTTGAAAGTTAACATTATATTTTGCTCCCTTTTAATTCTTATTTCTCCTTTATATCATAATAGCCTAATGTAAATAAGATTACTAATTTCAGGGATTCTGTTAGACTAAATAGTGTAGGAACTAGTCTACAAATTCTATGAGAAATAGGCAGTTGTGTGAACAGGAGTAATTTGTATTCGATAAGGAAGTAGATAAGGGCATGTTTGGGGTTGAACAGCAGTTGGGTAAGACCTCCCAACCTCTTGGTGTGCACCCAGTGAACTACACGTCTTACCTGATCTCAGAACTTGCTCTCAGATCTGTGCTAGTCCCTTATTCAGTCTTAGAGTTGTCTCATTTCACGTGAGCACTGTCACCTTTTTACTCTGATAAAGGTTTTGCTGTTGGCATTGCTGTCTTCAGTTCTTGCCCATTCCCCCCAACCCACCCCAGGTTTAGTAATACCAAGGTGCCAGAAAAGTTAAAATATAGTTCTTCCCAATGTTAGAGGTTTATGAGTGTAAAAATAACAAGATGGGTTATTGTGTTTCTAAAGACCCATCCATTTAAAATGTAACCACCTGATTTGGTTTGGCCTAAATCACAGCTCACCCAGGCAATTGCTATGTATTGACTTTTCTATACTTTAGATAAGGTCCAAAATAAACTAGGGTTAATATCTTTGAAGTTCATTTCAAGTTCTAATGACTATGGTATTGGCTCTAGCAGTTGGACTCTTATTTTAGAGTGTGGAACTCCCAACATGATTTTGGTAGGTGTGCCAAAGTGATTGGGGTTGTTGAGACTGGGGATTTTTTTGAGGCTACTGATGGGTGTAAATCTTGTAGTTTGCCCTTTCCTTTCTCACATGACCGTGCTTTTATTACCCATTCACCCATCTACTTACTTATCCACCAGACAATATTACTATCCTTTTTATGAAAGGAATAAGGCAGTGCTGACCTTCAAAAAACTTTCATCTTAGTATAGGAGAAAGATATGCTAACCTCAAGTTTTCAAGATGCAACATACTGTACATATAGACTGATTTTTTTTTCTAAGAGAAAGGTAAGTTTGATAAGCAAATGATAAATGAGATCTTTTTTGGTAACTGCTTGAGAATGGGTATTTATCCCAAATGACAAAATAGTCTGTGTAGTTTGGAACTTGAGTAATTTCTTTTGTATGAAGGCTTTGGGTAGGTTGTAAATAAGAGGCAGAGTTGTAAATAGTCTCAGGATTTGTGTTGCAGGCTAAGAATAGCGAGTTAAAAAAGGCATTGTAAGTATGTGTAATTGAAGAAGGACTCATGGTCTTTTCAACTATACTCATATGTATGTAACAATTACTTTCAGTAGTATCCTCACCAGATCTTAAAGATAATGATGCAAGCAGTGGGTTTTCTTTACTGAAATGTAATTATTTTTTAAATATTATAGGTAAATATAAAGATGGGCAGTAGATTACTGTATTATGAAATATTATTTTTGGTGTATATCTTGATTAGGAATTAATTCAGAACGCAGAAGATGCTGGTGCCACAGAAGTAAAATTTTTGTATGATGAAACTCAATATGGAACAGAGACTCTTTGGTCAAAAGATATGGCACAATATCAGGGTAAGAGTCAATATTTAGGAATAAGTTTTATGTACTAACAGGTGCTTTTTATTGATTTATAATACTCTGTTTAATGAACAGTCTAATTACCACTCATACTTCACTTCTTGGTATATTTCATTCCACTTCAGATGGTTTTCTCTGCTTTTGGTGGGCAGGTATCTCTGCTAGTTGGTATTTTTAGAGAACAAAGAAAAAAATCTCAACTCAAAGTAACAAGGAGTGTAAATTCAGTTGGCCCTTGAACAATACAGGCTTAAACTGTGCAGGTCTACTTATATACAGATTCTTTTTAATAAATATACAGTTTTCCCTCTGTGTCCCTGAGTTTCACATCCTCAGGTTCAAGCAATTGTGGATTGAAAATAGTAATTTTGATCCACAGGTGGGAATATACGAATGCAGAGGACCTACTGGATACATTGTTCTATGCCATTTTATGTAAGGGACTTGGGCATCTTTTTTGGTGTCTGAGCGGAGTCTTGGAACCAGTCCCCTGTGGATACTGAGGAACCATTGAAGTTTTGGGGGAGTCAAAAGTAAAACACAGATTTTCAACTGGGTGCATTGGCGCCTCTAATCTCCACCTTATTCAAGGGTCAACTGTACATAAGCCTCTTGTTCTATTTAGTCACTTCTGAGTATCTTATATCGTTAGCAACACAAAAAGATACCTTTTCCATATGTATAACACTTCTCTACATTTGGAAAGAAGAGGCTTCTGCTTTTAGGATACCCTTGAAATGTTTTGAAGTGGGTTGGAAAGAAATTTTGAAGGAGATAAGAGAATAAGGAAAGCGAAAGACAATAAGACAGTGATGGTGAACCTATGACACGCGTGTCAGAGGTGACACGCAAACTCATTTTTTTGGTTGATTTTTCTTTGTTAAATGGCATTTAAATATATAAAATAAATATCAAAAATATAAATCTTTGTTTTACTATGGTTGCAAATATCAAAAAATTTCTATATGTGACACGGCACCAGAGTTAAGTTAGGGTTTTCAAAATGCTGGCACACCAAGCTCAAAAGGTTCGCCATCCCTGCAATAAGAAAACCATAACCAATAGATTCCTGATACCTCAGTTATACTCTTTGCAGTGTTGTTTTTAAAAAAAAATCATGATTTTCAGTGCAGCTATGAAGTCAATAGGATGATTGCAAATGACTGTATATTACATAGAAAGTTATTGAGAAAAAGGAGGATCAATTCAGACTTTTTCCTGAACATATTTTTAAAGAGATGTAAGTCATATATTTTTTAAAAATATGTTTTATGGTTCAGGAGGGTAATCAACATTATTGTTAAATATTTAAACATTAAACATTTAGTACTTCTTATACCTAATAGATTTATTCTTAGGCCAAATTTGTGATATGAGAGCTGCATCTTTTTATTCTATAAAGAGATGTGGTGAGACATAATACATCAGTCCTAACTCCTGGGACATTTGTGATCTTGGGCATGTCATCTCACCTCCATTTGTCATGAGAGGATTAAGCCAGTAAGATTTCCTGGTTCTAAGATCCCATGGTTTAATGTAACCATTGTTAAAAAAATACCGACTGTGGTTATGAGGGGCGTTTGCTTAAGTCCCGATACTATACAGTGGGGGCACTGGTATGTAGAGTGGAAGCTCTGATCCTCATATTTACTCAAGGTGATTAAGCAGATTACTGAGCCTCACTTAATTTAAGTCTGCTCAGCTATACGATGGTAATAAGAACAAACTTTACCACCAGTTATTTTGAGGATTAAATCAGATCATTTATGTGATAATGTTTTAGGTCTGCTGTCATGCTGATACTAGTGTGTATTAGAGAACCATAAATGAAAGAGTGAAGAGATTGTAGGAATATTTTGTTGTAAAATGTTACCTAAATTGTATGATTTTTTTTTTTTTACTTCTAGCCTTGACTTTCATTTAAAAATATTTGAAACAAGGTTATTTAACTGAGTTGTGTATAAGTATACTTGGAGATAGGCTAATTATTTATTTATTTATTTATTTTAATCCTCACCTGAGGATATCTATATGTTTCGAGAGAGGAAGGAAGAGAAAGAGAAACATTGATATAAGAGAGAAACATCAATTGATTGCCTCCTATCTGTGCCCCAACTGGAGATTGAACCTGCAGTCTAGGTATGTGTCCTGACTGGGAATTGAACCTGAAACCTTTTGGTGCATGGGTGCCATTCCAACCCACTGAGCAACCTGGCAAGGGCTAAAGATAGGCTTTAAAAGTCAAATGGGAGCTCCATTTTTAATTTTTTGAGGAAACTCCATACTGTTTTCCACAGTGGTTGCACCAGTCTATATTCCCACTAGCAGTGCATGAGGGTTCCTTTTTCTCCACATCCTCACCAGCACTTGTCATTCATTGATTTGTTGGTGACAGCTATTCTGACAGGTGTTAGATGGTACCTCATTGTCATTTTGATTTGCATCTCTCAGATGATTAGTGATTTTGAGCATGTTTTCATATGTCTCTTGGCCTTCTGTAGATCCTCTTTCAAAAAGTGTCTATTTGAGTTCTTTGCCCATTTTTTGATTGGATTGTTTATCTTCCTTTTGTTAAGTTGTATGAGTTCCCTGTAAATTTTGGAGATTAAACCCTTATCAGAGATAACACTGGCAAATATGTACTCCCATGCAGTGGGCTTTCTTATTGTTTTGTTGCTGGTTTCTTTCGCTTTGCAGAAGCTTTTTATTTTGATGTAGTCACATTTGTTTATTTTCTCATTAGGAGCTGTATCAGTAAAGATATTGCTACGACATATGTCTGATATTTTGCTGCCTATGGATTCTTCTAAGATTTTTATGGTTTCCCGTCTTAAGTCCTTTATCTATTTTGAGTTTATTTTTGTGTATGGTGTAAGTTGGTGGTCTAGTTTCATGTTTTTGCATGTCCAATTTTCCCAGCACCATTTATTGAAGAGACTATCCTGACTCCATTGTATGCTCTTGACTCCTTTGTCAAATATTAATTGAATATAATGGCTTGAGTCGACTTCTGGGTTCTCTGTTCTGTTCCGTTGGTCTCTGTGTTTGTTCTGTGCTAGCATCAGGCTGTTTTGAGAACAGTGGCTTCGTAATATAGCATAATATCTGGTATTGTGATCCCTCCAACTTTGTTCTTTTTTCCCAGGATTGCTGAAGCTATTCGGGGTCTTTTTTTATTCCAGGTGAATTTTTGGAAAGTTTGTTCTAGGTCTGTGAAATATTCTGTTGGTATTTTAATGGAGATTGCATTGAATCTGTAAATTGCTTTGGGTAGTATGATGTTGATTCTACCAATCCATGAACACGGTATATTCTTCCATTTGTTTATGTCTTCCTCTATCTCTTTTTTCAACATCCTGTAGTTTTCCGAGTATAGGTCTTTTACCTCCTTAGTTAAGTTTATTTCTAGGTATCTTAATTTTTTTGTTGCAATGATAAATGGGATTTTTTTTTAATTTCTCTTTCTGTGAGTTCGTTATGGGTGTATAAAAAAGGCATAGATTTCTGGGTGTTAATTTTGTATCCTGCTGCATTGCCGAATTCATTTATTAAGTCTAGTAGTTTTTGGATGGAGTCTTTAGGGTTTTCTATGTCATCTGCAAATAATAACAGTTTTACTCCTTCTTTTCCAATTTGGATGCCTTTTATTTCTTCTTCTTGTCTGATTGCTATGGTTAGCACTTCCAGTACTATGTCAAACAGGAGTGGTGAAAGTAGGCATCCCTGTCTTGTTCCTATTCTTAGGGGAAATGGTTTTAGTTTTTTCCCATTGAGGACGATGTTGGCTGTAGGTTTGTCATATATGGCTTTTATTATGTTGAGGTATGATCCTTCTATTCCCACTTTGCTGAGAGTTTTTATCAAAAATGGATGTTGGATTTCATTGAATACTTTTTCTGCATCTATCAATATGATCATGTGATTTTTGCCTTATAATTTGTTTATGTGATGTATCATGTTTATTGATTTGCGAATATTGTACTAGCCTTCCATTCCTGGAATAAATCCCACTTGGTCATGGTGTGTGATCTTTCTAATGTAATGCTGGATCTGATTTGGTAGAATTCTGTTGAGGATTTTAGCATCTATATTCATCAGGGATATTGGCCTGTAATTCTCTTTCTTTGTAGTGTCTTTATCTGGTTTTGGAATTAGGATAATGGTGGCCTCATAAAGAGTTTGGAAGTATTCCTTCCTCTTGGATTTTCTGAAATAGTTTGAGGAGTACAGGTGTTAGTTCTTCTTTGAATGTTTGGTAAAACTCCCCTGTGAAGTCATCCGGACCTGGGCTTTTGTTTGGTGGGAGTTTTTTGATTACTGCTTCTATTTCATCAGTTGTTATTAGCCTATTCAAGTTTTTTGATTCTTCCTGATTCAGTTTTGGGAGTTTGTATTTTTCTAGGAATTTATCTATTTCATCCACATTGTCCAGCTTGTTGGCATATAGTTGTTCATAGTATTTTCTTACAATCCTTTGTATTTCTGTGGTGTCAGTGGTTACTCCTCCACTTTCATTTCTGATTTTATTTATTTGGGTCCTCTTTGTTTCTTGATGAGTCCGGTTAATGGTTTATCAATTTTGTTTATCCTTTCAAAGAACCAGCTATTGGTTTCATTGATTTTTTGTATTGTTTTTTTTTAGTCTCTATGTTATTTATTTCTGCTTTAATTTTTATTATTTCCTTCCACTTACTCTGGGCTTTTCTTGTTGTTCTCTTTCTAGTTCTTTAAGTTGTAGGATTAAGTAGTTTATTGCTGATTTTTCTTGTGTTTTTTTTTAGGTATGCCTTTAGTGCTATGGACTTCCCTCTCAGGACGCCTTTTGCTGTGTCCCAGAGATTTTGGATTGTTGTGTGTTCATTTTCATTTGTTTCCAGGAAGTTTTTGATTTCTTTCTTGATCTCGTTGGTAACCCATTCATTGTTCAGTAACATGCTATTTAGGTTTCATGTGTTTGAATGTTTTTGGCTGTTTTTACTGTAGTTGATTTCTAATTTCATTCCACTTTGATCTGAGAAGATGCTTGATATGATTTCAGTCTTCTTGAACTTGTAGAGACTTGTTTTGTGTCCTAACATGTGGTCTATCTTTGTGATCCATGTGCACTTGAGAAGAATGTATATTCTGCTGCGTTGGGGTGAAATGTTCTATAAATGTCTTTTAAAGCCATCTGATCCAGTGTGTCCTTTAGAGTCTCTGTTTCCTTGTTAAGTTTTTGTCTGGAAGACCTATCCTGTGAAGTCAGAGGGGTGTTAAAGTCCCCTACTATGACTGTATTGTTATTGATCTCTCTGTTAAAGTCCTCTAGAAGTTGTTTTATATATTTAGGTGCTCCGATGTTGGGTTAGATCCTCTTGTTCAATTGATCCCTTTAGTATTATATGGTGACCTTTGTTGTCTCTTATGATGACCTTCATTTTAAAGTCTATATTTTCGGATATGAGTATTGCTACTCCATCTTATTTTTCTTTTCCATTTGCACGGAATTTTTTTTTTCATTCCTTCACTCTCATCCTGTGTGTGTCTTTTGTTTTGAGGTGGGTCTCTTATAGACAGCTTATAGTTGGGTCATGTTTTTGTATCCATTCTGCTACCCTACGCCTTTTGATTGGAGCATTTAATCCATTTACATTAGGGTTATTATTGATAGGTACTGATTTATTGCCATTATATTTCTGTATGGCTAGGTTTCTCTCTCTGTTTCTTCTGCTCATTACAGAATTCCTGGTGGTGATGTACTCCTTTAGCCTTTGTTTTTATCTGGGAAGCTCTTTATTTGACCGTCTATTATGAATGAAAGCCTTGCTGGATATAGTAATCTTGGTCTCAGATCCTTGATTTCCATTACCTTGAGTACTTTGTGCCATTCCCTTCTGGCCTGTAGAGTTTCTGATGAGAAATCAGGTGTCAGCCTTATGGGAACTCCTTTGTGGGTAACAGTTTTCTTTTCTCTTGCTGCCTTTAAGATTGTCTCTTTGTCTTTAATTTTTGCCATTTTAATTATGATGTGTCTGGGCTTGGGCCTGTTTGGGTTCTTGTTTGAGGTTCTCTGTGCCTCCTTAACTTCTGTGAGTTTTTCCTTAACCAGGTTAGGGAAGTTTTCTGCCATTATTTCTTCAAACACCTTCTCCATTTCTCCATGCCTTTCTCCCTTTCCGCCTCTTCTGGCACACCTGCTATTCTAATATTGTTACATTTCCGTTGTCCCACAGCTCCCTTAAGCTGTCATCCTATTTTTTAATTGTTTTTTCTTTCTGGTTTCCTGATTGATAGTTTCAATTCTGTCTTCTAATTCACTGATTTGATTCTCAGCTTCCCCTAATCTGCTGTGTTTTCCTTCCAATGTGTTCTTTATTTGTGTTATGTCATTTATCTCAGAATGTTCTTTTTTCATAGTTACTATATCTTTTTTCATGCTGTTGAGCATTTTTACCATCATTACTCTGAACTCTGATTTAGATAAATTTCGTATCTCTGCTTCATTTATATCTTCTTCTGGAGAATTCTCTAGTTCTTTCATTTGGGGGTTTTTTGTCTCCTCATTTTGGCTTTCTGTTTTGGGTTTGTTACTATGTATTAGGTAGATCCTCTACACTTCTCAATCTCTAGTTTGGGACAGTGTAAAAGGCTGTTTCTGACTAATTAGATCAGGCTTAGACTCAAAGCCCCCAGAGACCACTGCTGCCTACAGACTGATAGGATTCTGACCTGAATTGCCCCCCAGGCAATCGTCCTCAGGTGTGGCAAGAGTTTTTTTCAACAGGGTAGAGTAGTTGCTACTGCCTGGAGGCTAGTTGTTATTTTTAATCTCTTAAGTGGTCTCAGGGCAAAGTGTTTTCCAATAGGGTGTGTTGACTGTCTTCCCCTGAGGCAAGGCAAATGTCTCTGTGGGAAAGATGTCCTCCGTTGCATGAGGGAGTGATCTCAGGGATGGAGGCAGAGATTCAGTGACTCAAGTAGATTGGAGCAAAGGCAAAATATACCTCTCTTCATTTCAGGATCAGAATTATACCTTGATTAAAAACCTTAAACAATATCTAGATTATACCTGCTAGATGCAGAAACCAGTTAAGAAGTCTACCTGCCTCTTACCCAGGTCTCTGCTCACTGAAGTGGGGTTGTTTATATGCACTGCCTGGTTATGATGCTGATAAGCCAGGGTGTGGGAAGGGCTCTGACAGCCAGCAGATAGGACACTTCTACTTACAGGGTGTTTTTCACCTGTTCCTTCTTTCTAGAGTTGCACTGATGTGTAGGATAGGGAGTAGTTTTGACACTCCAAAAGACCGTGGAGAGGGGGTGTGTGAGGAGGAAATTCTTTATCATAGGAAATAACTTTTTTATTTGAAAAAAACAAGCATCTGTTATTTTATAATTTAACAAGTGTTTTATAAAAGTAGTCAGGCAGCAAAGGGTCTGCTGCCCAGCTTTCTAGTTTACAGCAGGAAGGAAGGGGTGGGTCTTCCTTCAGGCTGGCCGCTATGCTTCGTGGCTGGATTT
Source organism: Myotis lucifugus (assembly GCF_000147115.1). Classification (NCBI taxonomy): domain Eukaryota; kingdom Metazoa; phylum Chordata; class Mammalia; order Chiroptera; family Vespertilionidae; genus Myotis; species Myotis lucifugus. Next base: position 15,855,925 of record NW_005871055.1, read on the forward strand.
CTAATTCCCTTCCGTGGACCTCATAGTTATGCTATTTTTTTCTAGATTCTGGCAAGAGGTTCATTTTCAGCCCTGGTGTTCAGTGTTGTGAGTTTTTGTGGTTGGTCCTTATTTCTTTGTCATCTTAGGTATTTTTAATGGGCATTTGGAACAGGCAGAACTAGGCACTGCTTGCTAAATGCCATTTTTAAACCAGCTGGAATTAGCTGTTGCATTTATTTTATCAATATTCCTATAATGTTTGTTTTGTTAATGATAAAGACTAACATTATCATATACAGTAGGTCCTCGGGTTACGTCAGAGATCCGTTCCTACGGCGCGACGTAATGCGATTTTCGCCGTAAGTTGGAACCCACCTACATAAGCACCTACGTCACTCACATGGAGCACATACACAGCAGTAATGAAGTGAAACAGTAAAAAAAAATTTAAAAGAAAGATAGCAATTCCTGACCTTTACTTGTGGTAAATAAATAATAAAAAACATAAAGCACATATGTACATATGTCAAAATGACGGAACTTTTTTTTTTTTAATATATTTTATTGATTTTTTTACAGAGAGGAAGGGAGAGAGATAGAGAGTTGGAAACATCGATGAGAGAGAAACATCGATCAGCTGCCTCCTGCACATCTCCTACTGGGGATGTGCCCGCAACCCAGGTACATGCCCTTGACCGGAATCGAACCCGGGACCTTTCAGTCCGCAGGCCGACGCTCTATCCACTGAGCCAAACCGGTTTCGGCGGACCTTTTTTTTTTTTTTTTTTTATATAAATAAATGGGAGATGGCAACGTAACCACAAAACGACGTATGTCGAGTCCAATGTAACCCAAGGACTGCCTGTACTACTAATAATTATAGCAGTAATAATATCTGACTCTTTTATGTCTTAATGCTGCGTATTGTGCTGAGTCCCTCATCTGTTTTGTCTCATTTGATCCTCAGCACTTTGTGGGCAGATACTGTTCTCATCCTTATTTTACATATGAGGAAACTGAGCCTTAATGGCTTTAATTTTGCCTAAAGTGATAACATAGACTGGGTCTGATATTCAAACTTACCTGGCTCTAGAATCCACTTTAACCACTGTGTTCTTTCTTTGTCCTTCTCAAAAAAGCCTCAGCAGTCTTGGCTATTTTCATATTCCTACTTTGACTATTTTACAAATAGCAGTCACATCATTTTTGTAAAACAACTATGTTTGGCCCACATCCGCATATGTGTGCTTGACTTTATAATCACATGAGAAGAGCTTCTGGGATGCGGGGATGTTCTCTATACTTAATTTGGATGGATGTTACACAGGTTTACTCACTTTGTAAGAATACATCAAGCTGTACACTTAAAACTTGGTACTTTATTGTATGTACAGGGTCAGGCAAAAGTAGGTTTATAGTTTGTATAGAAAATAATACAGTAATTAATAAATAATAATATAAGAATTAACTCTGTGTTTTGCATACTCACAATTGTAAACCTACTTTCCCCACCCAATGTATGTTATACTTCAGTAATATTTTCAAAGAAAAATGTTCATTATTTTAAAGTATGATGAGTTACTATAGTTGAATATATTCAAAGAATATTAGAGATTCTGAAGATAAATCTCAAAAAGTGGAGTTCTAAAAATATTTTGTGTAGAATTATAATTACAACTTTTTAAAGGAACTACTTTAGAGACAGGGTGATATTCTCCTGATGTGCTTACTTAAAAATGTCTCACTTTAATGACTTTTTAAATTATATAAGTAGTGCCTCGTATAGAAAAATACAGAAGCTGCCAAAAACAAATACTTACAAGGTGATTATTGTATTATTGTTCACTTTTTGAAATAATCTATATATATAAAAACCTAAGCAACCGAATGACTGAACGACCAGTTGACCGGTCACTATGACATGCACTGACCACCAGGGGGTAGACACTCAATGCAGGAGCTTCCCCCTGGTGGTCAGTGCGCTCCCACAGTGGGAGCACCGTTCAGCTGACTGACCCGTCCTGGCGGCTCACCAGCCCGGCGGCAGCCACTCACTCCCTCAGTAGTCCTGTAGGTCCAATCTCTGGAGAACGGGCCAGGCACCAATGGACTGGTGCCACCAGCATGATCCCAACAGTGCCACTGGCCTCCTGGAAGTCGGCCTCGGGCACCATGGCCACTTTCCCCTCACTAGACGCTCTGCAAGGAAAAAACGATATAAAAGCAGCTGCCAGGTGGCTCCTGACAACCGGCACAAAAGTCAGCGGGACAGATCTGGATCCTGAGCTGGCAAAGGCATCCTGCCACCCACCCAGAGGGCCGATCACATCCTAGGACAGGCACCAGACATAGGGGTCACAGCTGGCAAGTGCCGCTATGGCGACGCAAGCCTCTCCCTATTGGGACTGACTGGGCGCGAGCCCATGGCAGGCACAGCGGGGCCTGGATGAGCGGGAGTGGCAGGCAGGAGTGGCAGGCGGTGTTGGACTGCCAGTTTTGGCCCGATCCCTGCAGGCCACCTCGAGGGACCCTACCTGTGCACGAATTTGCACACTGGGCCTCTAGTATAATAATAAGTTTTCTTCAGATAGAAAGTCTCCTTAGTATATTTACAAATAATCTCATTTGCAAAAAAAAATTAATATGCTATTGAGAAACATATTTTACAAAGTGATTAATTTCCTTGTTTGCCCTGTATTTTGATTAAGTACCATAACACCCTTAATTTTCCCTTTAAAAATATTTTTATTGATTTCAGCGAAGAAGAGAGAGGGAGAGAGAGATAGAAACATCAATGATGAGAGAGAATCATCGATAGGCTGCCTGCCTCCTGCACACCCAACACTGGCGATCAAGCCCACAACCTGGGCATATGCCCTGACTGGGAATTGAACCATAACTTCCTGGTTCATAGGTTGATGCTCAACCACTGAGCCACGCCAGCTGGGCTAATTTTTCCTTTTTGAATTTTTGGCCAACAGTGCTATATTCCTTCTGCTGGTAATTTTTACCATTAATTTGTTCTTTATTTTTATTCTGAAAACAGTTGACATTATAATGCAGAATTCAGTCATTCCATTCACTTCTTTTCATCTTCTCATCAAGTAAGCAACTTCATGTGGAGGAAGTTCTTAAAAGAGCTGAATACCTTAGTGTACTTTCTGAATATGTGCATGTGCATTTTAACATTCAGGGTCAGCTCTCTATGTATACAACAATGCAGTTTTCACCCCAGAGGACTGGCATGGTATTCAAGAAATAGCAAGAAGCAGGAAGAAGGATGATCCTTTGAAGGTTGGAAGATTTGGAATTGGCTTCAATTCTGTCTATCACATAACAGGTATAGTATTTGGTTTCAGTCTTGATATTGAAAATTAGTTTAACCTGTAGTTTGTCATTTATTTGGTTAACTTCAGAGATGATGCTGTTTTAAAAGGTATTTTTTTCCAATTTTATTTTGGTCAGTGGCAAAAAGTGTATCAATGAAATATCTGTGTTTTGAGTTTTCAGAAGTTACCATGGTAACTATATCAAAGCTTCATCATATGATGCTAAAAGTTAATGTCATCATAATACAGTGTAATATATTCAGTCATTTTATATAGGGTTTGAAATGTAGCTCTTGAAATGCTTACACAAAATTGTTACTCTGAGATATTTTACACTGGAAATGTTTGAGTCAGGCAAACCAATTCTCACATATTCTTATACATATTTTTAAATACCAGGAGGTTAAGGAAGAAAATGTAATATTTAATGCAGGGGTCCTCAAACTACGGCCCGCGGGCCACATGCAAATACAAATATTGTATTTGTTCCCGTTTTGTTTTTTTACTTCAAAATAAGATATGTGCAGTGTGCATAGGAATTTGTTCATAGTTTTTTTTTTAAACTATAGTCCAGCCCTCCAACGGTCTGAGGGACAGTGAACTGGCCTCCTGTTTAAAAAGTTTGAGGACCCCTGATTTAATGGTATCAAATAACTGACAGAGTAAAGATCTTTGAGGTGATTCTGGTTTCTCTACATTTTTCTTATAAAAATTTTGCTCTTAAACCTATGAGTATTGCCGAACCGGTTTGGCTCAGTGGATAGAGCATCGGCCTGCGGACTGAAGGGTCCCAGGTTCGATTCCGGTCAAGGGCATGTACCTTGGTTGCGGGCACACCTCCACTGGGGGGCGTGCAGGAGGCAGCTGATCGATGTTTCTCTCTCATCAATGTTTCTAACTCTCTATCCCTCTCCCTTCTTCTCTGTAAAAAATCAATAAAATATATATTTTTTTAAAAAGCCATAAAAAAAAAACCTATGAGTATTTTAAAGATTACTTTGAAATCATGTTTTGAATCTAGAAAGTATATGAGGTTTCTGGTTCATAGTTACAACAGGAAATACATGAAACTTAGGATAGACATCCCTAAGAGTATATAGCTATTCTTCCAGAATCAAAGCTCTCAGTATTTACTACAGTTTGTAATAAAAAAAAAATATGGAATTGGCCCTCATTATGGTTTAGTTTCAAATTGTTTTTGCATTTTGAACTTGCAGGAGGAAAGATTGAGTTGGCAGAGCTATAACTATAGCTAGGGTGATGATATACTTTATCATCCAAACTGGGACACTCATGAGAGTGTATTATTCTCAACTGGCCTAAACTGGAATGGCCCCAGATGAGTGGGACATAGGGTCACCCTCACTAGCCCAATTTTAGTAAGCCTATATATATATTTTTAAATATATTTTATTGATTTTTTACAGAGAGGAAGGGAGAGGGATAGAGAGTTAGAAACATCGATCAGAGAGAAACATCGATCAGCTGCCTCCTGCACACCTCCTACTGGGGATGTGCCTGCAACCAAGGTACATGCCCTTGACCGGAATCGAACCTGGGACCTTTCAGTCCACAGGCCGATGCTCTATACACTGAGCCAAACCAGTTAGGGCCTATATTTTTGTATTGAATTTACATTATTATATATTGTATAATATTCTATTAAGTCATATTACTTATGTAATACAATTATATTCATAAATTACAATTTTATGTTACTGTTATACATGAATATTAATGTTCATGTGTTAAACTATTTGAATATTACCCCTCAGATCAGTTTTTAATTATGGGGCACATATGTGAATGGCATAAGTGTGGAGACTATTGTACAAGAATGAATTGTTTAGTCAGAGTCTGGCAGACTGCCAGTATCTGCATCTCCCTCTGGATTTGTTCCCCATTTGAGAATGATCACATTTATGTGCAGTAGTATTAACTGTAGTGCTGTTCTCTAATCTGAGGATTTGTGAAGGTCATAGGTCATGCTGTACAATTGTCAGATGTCTCCCTGGCATCCTATCTAATAATAGAGAAACATGGTAATTAACTGTAACTTCGCTACTCTTCCCATTGGCTAATCAGCGAGATATGCAAATTAATCGCCAGCCAAGATGGCGGCTAATTTGCATACTGCAGGCAGGGCGGGACAGTGCCAACCGCCAGCCCTGCCACCATCCAGGGCTGGCGGCAGAGGTTCCCGCCCTCATCCGGCCCTCCCGAGGGGACCCGGGGCTGGCGGGTGGGACCGTGGTGATCGGGCACCTGCCCTGCCCTCATCCGGCCCTCCCGTGGGTGGGACCGCAGTGATCGGGCACCGCCCCCCCTCATCCGGCCCTCCTGGCGGGGGACCTGGGGCTGGCGGGTGGGACCCTGTCAATCGGGCACCCGCCCTGCCCTCATCTGGCCCTCCCGCGGGTGACCCGGGGCTGGTGAGTGGGACCCTGGCAATCAGGCACCCGCCCTGCCCTCATCTGGCCCTCCCGCAGGGGACCTGGGGTTGGCGGGTGGGACCGCAGCGATCGGGTACCCACTCAGGTATCCCCTGTGCGACGGGACCCTGGGCAGCAGCAGCAATCGGCCGGCCGGCGCATCCCATGTGCGACCCAACCCGGGGCGGGTAGGTCGTGGGCATGCCGGGCAGCCTCCGTCAGTGCCTCAAGCCCCAGCAGCAGCAGCAGCAGCAGCAGTGGCAGTAGCGATGGCGGCAGTGCCCGCGACCTGCCCGCCCAGGTGTGAGCGGCCCCAAGTGGGCAGTGCGTTCCATCAGCCGCCGGCCGGGCGCACATGCATGCAGGTGAAGTCACCAGCGCCTGCTTTCCCACAGGCCTGAGCAGGCGCTGTGAGCTGGTGATCCCAAAGGCCTGATAGCCCAGCAGTGGAGGCGGTGTTGGGACTGGGGAGTGGTGAGCGGGCAGAACATGGCCCTGATTGGGCCAGTTGCTATGACGCCCACTGTAGCCAGCACACCACCTGATCAGGGGGTGGGGCCGTGGGGCCAGCAGCCAACCTTGCAGCCCCTTCCCCCTGCAGGCCTTCCCCTGATCAGACTCTCCCATCCACATCAAGAGCAGGGCACTCAGAGCCTGGACCTTTCCTGGCAGCTCTGAGTCCCTGGAGTTAAGAATTCTGATGGCCCTGCCCAGAGAGTAGAGGTGCCTGAGGGGCAGGGACAGGGACCACAGGCCTCCAGGGAGCACTGCAGAGTTGGCAATGAGAGGAGAGGGCCTGTGAAAGGGGAGAAGGTGAAGCCAGTGGACATCAGCCCAGAATCCAGCCCTTCCCCTCCAGAGGCAGCAGGACCTAAACCCAAAACCCCAGCCCAAATTGGAAGAGCCTGAGGGAGCTTCAGGAAGCTCTACGCAAAGCTGCACATTGAGAACGAGAGACTTCGTGAGGCCCTGACCCAGACCACGCTGCGGCTGGAGCAGCTCAGGGTGGAGCTGGAGCGCGCCATGCAGAGGCTAGAGCACTTTGCAGAGAGGCCGGCCATCCTGGAGCTGGCGAGATTTGAGTGCAGGGCCCTGGAGTGCAAGGCCGCTGAACTGGAAGAGGAGCTGAAGGGCCTGTCCAATCTCCGAGCTGACAACCAGCACCTCAAGGATGAGAATGAGGCCCTGATCTGCATCATCAGCAAACTGTCCAAGTGACCCCGGAGGACTTGCCCCTGCACCCGCATTTATACAGCTGCTTTTGTCACATGCACCCCTTCCCTGTGTGAACATGAGTGACAGGGCTGTTGAGGAGTCTCTGAGAAGCCATAACCTTCCTTGAGATCTCCAGGTTAGGAGGGGAGGACAGAGCCCCCAGGAGCCAAGGGGGCCATCTGAGGCCAGGATGGAGACGGGAGGCTGAGCCAGTTAGGGGGACCAGGACTGCAGGCAGGACCAGAAAGGAACTGGGGACCAGGAAGTGCCAAGACCAGCAGCCACGGGGCAGACAGCCACGGGGAGGGGCTGTGGGCCTATTGTGGTGGGGCAGGTTGATCAAGGGCGGGGCTGGCGGGGGCGGGGGGAGTGCTGGGAAGAGAGGGGGTATTTGGCCAGCCGGCCTGCTCTTTTTTTTTTTTTTTTTTTTTTTTTTGGCAACTTCACAACTTTTACTTGTGGTGCCTGTGCTATGTCTGAAAAATACCTTCTCCCCCTGCCTGGGACAGCATTGGGGAGGGGGCAGCAAAAAATAGCCAGGAAGTGCCAAGTCCTGCAGCCCCTCCCCAGGCTGGCCCCACCCCTAATCTCCCCACCCCAATAAGGGGCAGGGCTGGCCAGCCAATCTCCTGCAGCCTCTCCCCTTGCCCAGCCCCACCCCAGATTGCCCCCCCCCCCCACTGCAATCAGGGGCAGGGCTGGCTGGCCAACCACCCATGGCTCCTCCCCCAGGCCACTGGCCCTGATCGCCACCCCCCAACCCATTTGGGGGGGGTGGCTGCCCAGCCCACCAACCACAGCCCCTCCCCATGGCCAGCCCCACCCCCAATCGGCCCCCCAACCCCAATCAGGCTGGCGAGGGGGGGGCAGTTGGGAGCAATCAGGCTGGTGGCAGGGGGTAGTTGGGGGCAAACAGGCTGGCAGTTGGGGGTGATCAGGCTGGCAAACAGAGTGGTTAGGGGCAATCAAGCAGGCAGGCAGGCAGGTGAGTGGTTAAGAGCCAGCGGTCCTGAATTGCGAGAGGGATGTCCAACTGCTGGTGCAAGATTGGGCCTAAACCAGCAGTCTGACATCCCCCAAGGAGTCCCAGATTGGAGAGGGTGCAGGCCAGGCTGAGGGACCCCCCCCCCCCCCCAGTGCATGAATTTCGTGCACCAGGCCTCTAGTAATTTTAATAATAGGAGTGTGTACACAGTCTATGGACGAGGGTGTCACAGACCACACTTTTGACCAATTTAAATCGCAGCTTGGTTTGTGGATGTAACATTTCTGGCTTTAAATACATGAGAGCTTAGGAATTGGTGGTTGTGACAACTGAGCCTGCAGTTGATGACAAAAAATATTAAAGGTGAACTTCATTGGAGTTGAATCATGCATGAAGGTTAGGTGCTATAGTCAGCATGGGAGGCAAAACATCCAGATTACCCTCGGGAAGTCCTTAAAGGCACCATATTGAAGGATTTCTCACCATACAGCAGTTCTGACATGTCTAATTTTTCTGCCAGGGTTAAATATCACTTTGCCTTTGGTTAAAGAACAGGTGAAGCAATTTATATCAATTTAGCGGTCATGCTATACAAAAAATGTGTCTGGAGTGTAGATATCGAATGACTCTTTACACATTTTAATTGTTCTTTAATAAGTGTTGGGAGATATATCTTAGGTTTTCATAATAATCATGTATAATCTTTATGCTGATACTTATTGAGTCAAGAGAGAAATCATTATTCATGTTCAAAGAATTATATTTTTGTGCTAAATTTAGTTTTTTTCTTGAGATAAATCTGTTTTGGAGTCACTTTATGGCTTATGCTTTTTCATGTGTAATATTTTTATTTTTTAATTTGAAAACTTAGTTAAATTTTATTTTATTGTTTAAAGTATTACAAATAGTAGTACATATGTCTCCTTTTTTTCCCCATTGACTTCCCCCCAGCCACCCTTACCCCCCCGCCACACACACACACACAAAAACAAAGGCCCTCCTCCCGGCCCCCCCCCCCCCCCAGTGTCTTGTGTCCATTGGTTATGCTTATATGCATGCAGACAAGTCCTTTGGTTGATCTCTTACTCCCTGCCCCCCCGCCTTCCCACTGTAGTATGACAGTCTGTCTGATGCTTCTTTGCCTCTGTATCTATTTTTGTTCATCAGTTTATAATGTTCCTTATATTCCACAAATGAGTGAGATCATGTGGTATTTATCTTTCACTGACTGGCTTATTTCACTTAGCATAATGCTCTACAGTTCCATCCATGCAGTTGCAAATGGTGTAATATTTTTATAGTAATTATGCATTGTAAGTGTAATTATAACTGTCCATTAAACTTCAGAGTTGATCATGACTGCTTAATTTTATTTTTTATTTATTTTATTTATTTTTTTTACAGATGTTCCTTGTATTTTTAGTGGTGACCAGATTGGGATGTTGGATCCTCATCAAACACTTTTTGGTCCGCACGAATCAGGTCAATGTTGGAATCTCAAAGATGACAGCGAAGAAATTAGTGAACTTTCAGACCAGTTTGCACCATTTATTGGCATTTTTGGAAGCTCCAAGGAAACATTTATAAACGGCCATTTTCCAGGAACATTTTTCCGTTTTCCTCTTCGCCTACAACCTTCTCAGCTTAGTAGTAACCTCTACAATAAGCAAAAGGTTCTTGAGTTGTTTGAATCTTTTAGGGCAGATGCTGACACAGTGCTGCTGTTTCTAAAAAGTGTGCAGGATGTCTCCTTACATGTCCGAGAGGCTGATGGAACAGAGAAACTAGTGTTTAAAGTGACTGCTAGTGAGAATAAGGCCCTGAAACAGGAACGGCCAAATTCTGTCAAGATTCTGGAAACTGCTATAAGTAACTATTGTAAAAAGATTCCAAGCAATAGCATAACCTGTGTAACATATCATATAAATATAGTTTTAGAAGACGAGAGTACGAAGGACACACAAAAGACATCTTGGTTGGTGTGTAACAGTGTGGGTGGGCGAGGAATGAGTAGTAAACTTGATTCTTTAGCTGATGAATTGAAATTCGTCCCAACCATTGGAATAGCTATGTCTTTATCAAACAGAGATGATGAAGAAAAAGGAGCAACATTTGATTTCTCAGGAAAAGCATTTTGTTTTCTTCCCTTGCCTCCTGGCGAGGAGAGTAAAACGGGCCTTCCAGTTCACATCAGTGGGTTCTTTGGCCTGACTGACAATCGCAGAAGCATAAAATGGAGAGAGTTGGACCAGTGGAGAGATCCAGCTGCCTTATGGAATGAATTTCTGATCATGAATGTTGTCCCTAAAGCCTATGCTACTCTGATCTTAGATTCTATAAAACGCCTGGAGTCAAAGAAGAGCTCCGATTTGCCCTTGTCAGTTGACATAATCTATAAGCTTTGGCCTGATGTGAACAAAGTCAAGGTGCACTGGCAACCGGTATTAGAGCCTCTATTCAGCGAGCTGTTCCAGAATGCAGTTATTTATTCTATTAGCAATCACTGGGTCAAGTTGGAGCAGGCTTACTTCTCAGAACTTGATGAAAGTTTGGAACACACAAAGACTGTGCTCAACTACCTCCATAGCTCAGGAAAGCAGATTGTCAAGGTACCAGCGAATCTGGCTGCAGCCGTGCAGCTCACTGTCTCCAGTGAGAAACCTGTGCGGAAGGTGACACCTGCGTGGGTGCGGCAGGTGCTGAGGAAGTCTGTACACCTGGGTAGTGCTGAAGAAAAGCTTCACCTCTTAGAATTCGTGCTGTCTGACCAAGCTTATAGTGAACTGCTTGGGTTGGAGCTGCTACCTTTACAAAATGGAAATTTTATTCCCTTCTCCTCATCTGTATCAGATCAAGATGTTATTTATATTACCTCAGAAGACTATCCAAGGTATAGACCACACTTTTAAAAATATGGATTTACTCTTACAGACTCCTGCCCCTGCCCACATTTACAGTCCTTTATTATGAAATTCATCAATTATCGATGTAGATTTTTATAATAAGGAAGACTTTTGCAGAAATATAATACTTTTTAAATATGAATGGATACATTTTTACATCCTAAAGTGAAAATATTCACGTTTATCAGTTAAGTTATCCGAGCCCTGGCCAGGTAGCTCAGTTGGTTAGAGCATCATCCCCATATGCCAGGGTTGTGTGTTTGATCCCTGGTCAGGGCACATGCAAGAATCAACCAATGAATGCATAAATAAGTGTAACAACAAATAGATGTTTCTTTCCCCCACACCTTCCTCTCTCTCTAAAATCAAGTTTAAAAAAAGTTCTCCTAGCAATTGTTTGTTTGTTTTCTGGAAATTTTAATAACAAAATACTGAAAACAATGGTTATTAAGTGCAAATAATAACTAAGATTTGTCAATGAATTATGAAATTTAAATGAATTAAAATACAGTTAAGTAATTCTTTATAGCTAAGGTTGTATATTGGCATTTCAGAAGATAAAATTAATTTTATTCTGAAATGTTTATAGAGTATTTCTGGATATGCATGTGGTGCATGATGCCCTCATGGTTTAAAGTGAAGGCTCATTAATATTTGATCAAGAAATATTATTGTGTGATTTGATGTGTGTGTTCATTTATATAAAATAGTACATTTAATTGGCTTGAAACTATTTAATTATTTTATTTTAGAAGTGTTAGAAGATTATAATTGCTGTGGTCCTTTCACTTTTTAGGTCCCTTTTCCCAGGCCTTGAAGGAAGATTTATTTTGGATAACTTGAAGCCTCACCTTCTAGCTGCTTTAAAGGAAGCTGCCCAAACCCGAGGTATTATAGTTTAGCTTTTTAAAAATAAACCTATTTATAAAAAAATAAAGTTTTTATAAGTTTTCTATTAAGTTGAACTAATATGAAATTGCCAATAGTTTTCTGTTTTAGTCCTATAAGTCAACAATTTCATATGGTTCAACCTAATATAATTGTTATATTTTAAGATGTTTCAATACTGGATTCTGACATCTGAAATAATCCAAAGTTGTATTTAAGATTCTCTCCTGCCTGGCCGATGTGGCTTCATGGTTGAGCATTGACCCATGAACCAGGAGGTCACAGTTCGATTTCTGGTCAGGGCACATGCCCAGGTTTCCCCAGTAGGGGATGTGCAGGAGGCAGCCGATCAATGATTCTCTCTCATCACTGATGTTCCTATCTCTCTCCCCCTCTCCCTTCCTCTCTGAAATTAATAAAAAATACACTTTTTTTTAAAAAAAAAGAAACTCTCCTGTCACATTATGGGGTGTACATTGATGGAAATAATATCTTATGCCTGCACAGAACTTTACTTTCCATCCTTCCTCATTTCTTTCCTCATTTGAGCCCTTGACCTCATACCTTGTAGTGTGTGCAGTAATGAGGACAGCTGTTGTCTCAGATTGCGCAGATGAGGAGAGAAAGTGGTTAAGTTCAGGGTGTTCAGCTCATGGGTACCTTGTCAGTCATGTTTTGTTGCCCATACCACTTTGCCTTACACAGTTTTGTGCAGTTGTGCTGGGTCACTTCAGGGAAATGCAGACAGATAAAATGAACTCACAATAATATCAGGAAAAGGGACTCCTTGGGCTCTAGCAAAGGATGGGTACCCTTTATTAAGAATTCTTTTTAAGAAAAGATAGAATAGTTTTGGGGGGAAATTATTATGGTTTTAAGTTTGATATTATCTTGCAACTTTTGCAAGCATCCTTTCCCTTCTAAAACTATTGCCTAAACTTTTTCTAAGTTAGATATTGTCTTGAAAATTCTGGTTTTACTTCACTGGTTAAGGTTGTAAAGCATATTATTTGTGATGTGTCTTTTATAGCATATGCTATTTTCAAAGGTAATGACAGAAGGACAAGTTGTAATGATTGTACAGCTTAATTCATTTAAATATAAACTAAAGGAATTGGAATGGGGGAGGCAAATTAATGATGGAGTCAAAGTGAGACTAAAGGAAAATGAATATGTAAATACTGTTTACCATAAGGAATCTGTAACTATGAGGTAGTGATGATGACATTGATGGGAACTGTCACCTTCAAGTAGCTTTTTTGGGAATCTGAATATGCATTCCTATAACCCTGCCATTGTTTGCTCCAAAGTTTTACAAATTGTTATTTTAAAATAACAATTGAAGTTACTATATTCTGGTATAAAAACTTTACATTGAAATATAATATGAATACAAAAAGGTATGCATATTGTAAATGTAAGCTTAATGGAATTTTGCAAACTGAAAACACCTAGATAAAAAAACAAACAAGATCGCCAACACCCAGAAACTCCTTCCATGCCTTTTTCAGTCCTGCTCACTCAGGGATAACCATGATCCTGACTTTTAATAGCACTGACTAAATTCAGTTAGTTATTTGTTCTATCTATAAAAAGAATCAAACAGTATGTACTCTTTGTGTCTGCTTCTATTACTTTAATATTTGTGACATCATCAAGGTTTTTGCATGGAGTTGTAGATCTTTTTTTATTATTGCTGTGGTATTTCATTGTCCGATGTATTACCTTCTTTTGAAGAGAATATTTTCGTTAATGGCCAATAGTTTCTGAGGTGGATATGAATTTAGAAATCTGCCAAAAGTTACACAGAACTAGTCAGGTAGAAAGGGTACAAGGCCAATAGAATAATACTGTGCTTTTACTCAAAGATTTTTAAATACCCTGTTGCACAGGGAATGGCAACAACTTGCTTTTCTAGCTTTAGGTGGATGGGGTACCTGTTGTTATGAGTTAAAATATATATATTAATTTAGGTAATTTGACATCTTTACAGAGTTGAGTCTTCTCACTTTGTATGTCTTCATTTTCTCATCTAGTGTGGATTCTGATTTGCTATTTTGGGATTATTTCGTTCACAGTATATTTTGTCTCTGGCTTTTGGTAATGTTCTTTGGACTATTACACTAGATGGGATGTCTTCACTGTTTTGTTTGTCATCCATAATGTATGACTTGGTTCTCCCAGGAATTGTCTTCATGTTCACTTTTTTTAAACCTTGATTTAAGTGTTAGGCTACCATTCTTATTGTTATTTAATAATCTTTTTCAGTATTTTTATTTGGCTATATGGGTGATGGGTAACTGTGTCCTGGGCATCTTCCTTCCTTGTTACAGTGGGGCCTTGACTTACGAGTGTCCCGACTAACGAGTTTTTCGAGACACAAGCCGTCTCTTGGCCGATTTTTGCTTTGAGTTGCGAGCTAAAATTCGGGTTACGAGCCAGCTTCAGATACCCCACCGCTAGTTGGCGCAGCGAACGTCACAGTGAATGCCACAACATCAGCCCAGCATCACGTGTCTCACTCGTTCACTTTAAGATTTGACATACGAGTAATTTGAGTTATGAGCTCCGTCATGGAACGAATTAAACTCGTAAGTCAAGGCCCCACTGTATTTTTATATCATTAGTTCAAAAAAATTAAATTTTGTTTCAGACAAAAATTACTTTATTGCCATGAACAATTTTAATATTTTGTGAGCACTATAATATAGGGGCTGACGGGGACCCCAAAAATGGCCCTGGCTTTTCTTTTTTGAGATCTGAGTTAATAAAGATACACAGAAAGGGGTCCAGCAGATAGATGCAAAAATCACCTGTTCTGTGTTGCTGATAATTCTGGTGTTGGAGATCATGACTCATGTCAGGCAGTGGACTTCTATAATTCATCTCCAGAATTAAACTGATAAGCACAGCCATCTAGTCTCAGGCAGCACTGGAATACCACAGGCTTCCTTACGGAGGAGCTGCCCTCTAGAGCAGGGGTCCTCAAACTTTTTAAACAGGAGGCCAGTTCACTGTCCCTCAGACCGTTGGAGGGCCAGACTATAGTTTAAAAAAAAAACTATGAACAAATTCCTATGCACACTGCACATATCTTATTTTGAAGTAAAAAAACAAAATGGGAACAAATACAATATTTGTATTTGCATGTGGCCCGCGGGCCGTAGTTTGAGGACCCCTGCTCTAGAGACTTCTGAGCAGGCACAGATTCTATATACTTGTCATGCCACTTGCTGGAGTGGTGCAGAAGGACGGATTAGTGAATGTGGGAGAGGGAAGCTAAGAGTATTATATTTATGGAGCTCCCTTCATATGGTAGGAAACATCACAAATATTTGACATTTTTTGCTGTAATGATTATGCAGTTATTTTGTTGACACAAAGCACTGTGGACTTCTGTTTACTGATTATCAGTAAAAACTGGCCAGTTTTGAAAGTAGTGCTGCATAAAATTAAGACCTGTTTTTTCCTCTGCAATAGGTACTTCTCTAATTCTATAGCTCAAAAAAAAATCTGTCTCATTATTTGATAGTTTTACCTTTTACTTGTATCACATTTAAAATCGTAAACTAAATATTAAGTTATTGCTGGTATTTTTACCCAAAGTCTACTGCTTCTTTCCCTTTAGCAATTAAGTAAGCATGTCTCAGTCTTTCTCATTTTGGGAAAAACAAAACAAACCTTGACTTTGATTTCCTTTCTTACATTCTGTCATAGTCCAGCTTCTAGAACAGTGGTTCTCAACCTTGGCTGCACATTAGAATCACCTGGGAATCTTTTTAAAATCCTGATTTCTGGGCCTCCTCCTCCGGAAATTCTTTTGCTTTGTTACTCATGTTGTGGCCCCACCCCATAACAAAGAAACAGAATTTCCGGAGGATGGGGCCCAGAAATCAGGATTTTAAAAAGATTCCCCAGGTGATTCTAATGTGCAGCCAAGGTTGAGAACCACTGTTCTAGAAGGAGTAGTGTATGCTTATAGTCTATGTCAGCGATGGCGAACCTCTGACACGCGTGTCAGAGGTGACACGCGAACTCATTTTTTTGGTTGATTTTTCTTTGTTAAATGGCATTTAAATATATAAAATAAATATCAAAAATATAAGTCTTTGTTTTACTATGGTTGCAAATATCATCAAATTTCTATATGTGACATGGCACCAGAGTTAAGTTAGGGTTTTCCAAAATGCTGACACGCCGAGCTCAAAAGGTTCGCCATCACTGGTCTATGTAGTAGTCTCCTTTATCCATGGTTTTGCTTTCCACGGTTTCAGTTGTCTATGGTTCAGTAGCCACCTCAGTTATCAGATAGTAGACTATCACAGTGCTGTATTCAAGTAACCCTTATTCTGCTTTATAATGGCCCAAAGCACAAGAGTAGTGATGGTGTCAAGTCAGGTCTGCCAAAGAGAGGGCATAAAATGCTTCTTTTAAGTGAAAAGGGTATGTACGCATAGGAAATTATATATATATAGTTCAGGACTATTCACGGTTTCAGTCATCCACTGGGGTCTTGGAATGAATTCCTACAGATAAGGGGGACTGATGCACTTCTTCATCAGACATTATCACTACAAACAAACTTTTCTATATCATTCCAATAAAATTGCCTGGCTGAGGTCACCAAGGAATGGTTGTTGTTTTTTATTATTACATCTTTTTATATTTACATCTTTTTATTATTACATTTTTTGTTGTTGTTGTTCTTTTTTCCTGATCTCCCTGAAGCTCATCTTACTTGGTATCCTATACTTCTTTGCCTGCTTTTTAGAATTATATTATTAACTAGAGGCCCGGTGCACAAAAATTTGTGCACTCGGGGTGGGGGGGAGGGTGGTCCCCCAGCCCGGCCTGTGCCCTCTCGCAGTCTGGGACCCCTCGGGAGATAATGACCTGCTGCCTTAGGCCTGCTCCCGGGTGGCAGAGGGCACGCCCGATCCCTAGGTGCAGCCCCTGGTCAGGCTCAGAGCAGGGCTGATTGGGAAGTTGGGGCGCCGCCCCGTCATGCACAGAGCAGGGCGGATCGGGAGGTTGCGATGCCACCCTCAGTCACGCTCAGTGTAGGGCTGATTGGGGGGTTGGGGCACCACCCTCTGTCACACTCAAGGCAGGGTCAATGGGGAGGTTGCGGCACCACCCCCTGTCACGCACAGAGCAGGGCCGATCAGGGGGTTGGGGCGCTGCCCCCTGTCACACACAGAGCAGGGCCAATCAGGGGGTTGGGGCTCCGTACCCTGTCACACACAGAGCAGGGTCGATCAGGGGGTTGGGGCACCGCCACTGTCACACTCAGGGCAGGGCCGATGGAGAGGTTATGGCTCTACCCTGTCACACACAGAGCAGGGCCCGTGGGGGGGGGGGGTTGGGGCGCCACACCCTGTCACACACAGAGCAGGGCCGATCAGGGGGTTAGGGAGCTCCCCCCTATCAGGCACAGAGCAGGGCTGATCAGGGGGTTGGGGCACCTTCCCCTGTCATGAACAGAGCAGGGCAGATAGGGAGGTTGTGGCCCCGCCCCTTGTCACACACAGAGCCGCAGGGTGATCACGGGGTTTGGTCGCTGCCCCCTGTCACACTGATCCCGGTGCCGGAAGGCTCGCGGATCCGCTGATCCCGGTGCTGGGAGGCATATTACCCTTTTACTATATAGAATAGAGGCCTGGTGCACGGGTGGGGGCCGGCTGGTTTGCCCTGAAGGGTGTCCTGGATCAGGGTGGGGGTCCCCACTGGGGTGCCTGGCCAGTCTGGCTGAGGGGCTGAGGGCCGTTTTCAGGTTGGTGGGTGACTAAAGCTCCCAACTGCTCCTTTTTTTCTTTTTTTTTTTTTTCTATTCTGGGCCAGCTTTAGCTCTGAGGCCTCACTGCTGAAAACATTGATACAATGTTGCGGTCCGGCTGGCTGAAAGCCGGTTTCTGGGGTTTTGTTTAGCTTCTATATTTGCAACATAGTACATAGTTGCTTAGAGTTGCAGCTGAGAGGCCGGCAAGTCAGGCAGGGAACGTTGGAGTCAGCCGTTACTGGAGCAAGCAAACCTCCCTGTTCACTTCAGTGCATGGCTTCCGGCCGCCATCTTGGCTGACAGTTAATTTGCATAAGGATATGCTGATTAGCCAATGGGAAGGGTAGCGGTCGTACGCTAATTACCATGTTTCTCTTTTATTAGTGTAGATTATATTCAGTTTACCCCCTAAATATGGGTTAGTTTAGAAGCTCCTTGCTCAGCTCTTTTATTTTGTTCCTTACTTTCTTTGAGTATACTCACTGCCTCCCAGGCATCTACTATTATGCATGTATGATCACCTCCAGATCTTCTGTCGCCACTCCAATCTCAGGCCGAGTAGTGTATAGTGGTTATAAGCCTAGACTTTTTAGTCACAAAAATCTGGGCTCAAACTTGACGCCTCTATTGTGTTACTGAAAAATTACCCAACCTCTCTGAGGCTGCTTTGTCATCAATAACATGGTAATACAGTAACATCCTTCCCTAAGAGTATATCAGACACTCAAGATTCAGTTACATAAAATACAAGATTGCTTTATTAGAAGGTTAATGGAATAAGAATAGGGTTGAGTAGATGATAGCAGGCAATCAACTTACTAATTGAATTTTATCTAATTTTCATTATCGCAGCAGGGTAGGCTATTGCCAAGCTGTGCTGTAATATTTTATTCATAGTAGGCATTACTCTGGAGATCAGATGATATATGTAATATATATAGTTTACATGATACCTGGCACATAATAAATGCTAACAAAATGGCAGTATTATCATTTTTCACTTGGAGTTCCAAAAGTATATCAAAATAACATTTTCATAACTTGAGTCCTCATCCTCTCCCCAAAGCTCTTTCTTCATTTGACTGATTTTAATGAGAAAGGTAAGGTACTCATTATCCATAAAGTTACTCAAGAATGAATCCTCAATTTTTTTCTTTGTTCTCCACAGTTTCCAGGTTCTGTTGATTAAATTTTCTGTATCGGACCCTTTCTCTTAGTGTACTGCCACTGTTATACTATAGGGCCTAAATTTCTGTGGCGTTATTACTGAACCCTTCTTTGGATTCCCTCCCTCAGTGTTTGCTCTTCGTCTGCTCATGTTCCTCTCCTGCGGACAGTTTTCCAGTATCATGCTAGTATGGATTGTGAGGCTTTTCATGATTGTGAATTTGCCATCTCATTGGCTGAGACTCATCTTGTGTCCCTCTTCTGTTTTCCCAAGCCTTTGGAGATTGATAAACTAGTGCTCTCTTAATCTTGTGAGAGCAGAGCCCTATAAGCTTTGTCACCACCGCGTAGCACAGTGCCTGCTTTAAGGTGAGTGCTTGGTAATTTTTATTTTTACCCAAATGAAATTTTTTTATATCTGTATTTTTATACATACTGTTCCTTTTGCTTAGAATACTCTTTCCATTCTCCACTTTGCCTTGCTGAATTTTATTCATCTTTTAGTATTCAGCTCATCTCCTCCAAAGGCTTTCTTTCACATCTCTTCCCACACCCCTGCCCCTGCCATGCAGATCTGAGGTAGATGCCTCTACTTTGCTCATGGAGCCCAGTATATAGTCCATTTAATCCTTTTTGCCTCATTATAATCATATTTCTGTTGTGCTAGATTATAAAATCCTTGAGAGAAGGGGCAATCTTTTGTTTTTGTATTCACAGCGCCTGGTTGACAAGTTTGGTTGGACATGTTAATGCTTCCCATATGATGGTATTGGAGGGAGAGGAATACAAAAATGAAAAGGCAAACCTTTGGTATTGTGCCTATGGGTTAGTATTTCTTTTTCAAATAAGTGTCTATTATCTAAATTGTTCTTCACAGTGATGACATAAAAGAGCCTATATTATCATCTTCATTTGAGAGATGGAGACATTAAAGCTGAAAGAGTATGTATGAAAGATTTTAATGACTCATTTGAGTTGCAGAGTTGGAATTATGATTCTGTTGTTTTTTTCTCCTAGTTCCAGGTCTAGACTATTTTGGTATTAAGTCACTTGAGTAAATAGATAACTGTCAGAAATTGGGGAATAGTTAGAAGAACAGGTAAATGGGTTTCTGAGGAAATAAATAGGAAAACAGCAGTCAGGTCAGACAAATGGTAGGAATGCAAAATAGGTTGGCACCAAGAAGCTATTTATATTTCAAAATTTTTTGTATGTATTTATTACATACTAGAGGCCCAGTGCACAAAATTCATGCACTCGGGGGGGCGATCCCTCCGCCCAGCCTGTGCCCTCTCACAGTCTGGGAGCCCTCAGGGATGTCTAACTGACGGCTTAGGCCTGCTCCCCCAACCCCCACGGGGAGCGGGCCTAAGCCATCAGTCGGACATCCTTAGCGAGGCCATGGAGACAGGAGAAGCTCCCACCAACACCGCTGCGCTCGCCAGCTGTGAGCCCAAATTCTGCCACCAGGGGGCAGCTCCTGCATTGAGCATCTGCCCTCTGGTGGTCAGTGCGCGTCATAGTGACCGGTCGTTCTGCCATTCGTTAGATTTGCATATTATCCTTTTATTATATAGGACTAGAGGCCCGGTGCACAAAATTTGTGCACGGGGTGGGGGGTGGCGGGAGGGTTCCTCAGCCCGGCCTGCACCCTCTCCAATCTGGGACATCCCTCTCGCAATCTGGGACTGCTGGCCCCTAACCACTCACCTGCCTGCTTGCCTGATCGCTCCTAACTGCTCGCCTGCCTGCCTGATCACCCCTAACCACCTCTTCCTCAGCCACCACACCCGGGACCCAGGCTTGCCTCCTCCGGCTGGCCACAGGCAACCAGGACCTAGGGGGGCGGTCCCTCAGTCTGGCCGGCCCCCTCTCACAGTCCGGGAGCCCTTAGGAGATGTCCTCTGCGGGAGGTGACCAGGCCGATCAAGGGAAGGCACTGCGCATCACCCCAGCCACTGCTGCTGCCTCTGGCCCATCACCCCGCCACTGCTGCTGCCTCTGGCCTCCCTTTGCAGGAGGCGACTGGGCGATCAGGGGAAGGTGCCACCCCCATCACCCTGCTGCTGCTGCCACTGATGGCCTCTGCAGCAGCCTGCCCTTGACCCTCGCAGCCACTGCAGTAGTGGCCTGCCTTCGGCCCTTGCAGCTACCACCATGGCTGCCTGCCTTTGGCCCTTGCAGCCACTGAGGCTTTGTCCAGGAGGACGTCTGGAAGACGTCTGGTCTAATTAGCATATTACCCTTTTATTACTATAGATGGCCTCATGCCTTGTTCCATTTCATGACCAAGACTCTTCAATAAACATTTGTTTGAATTTCTACCTTGTATCAGGCATTGTACTAGATGGAGATAATGTAAAAATGAATAAACTGAAGGACTTAGAGATGAGTGGGGGCAACCCACTCATAATGGCTGTCAATAATGCTGCCATTTAGTATGGTTGGTTCTCCATCAAATACTGGGAATAGAGTTGGTGCAGGAGGGGGTGGCAAGTCAGAGGACCTCAGAGATGAGCTGGCACATGTTCTGTCTCAAACGTTCAGAAAAGGACTACAAACATCATGTCTGGAGGGATAGCATATTCACAGTGTCCAATTTTACACAACTTGTGATGATTTATAATGTTTATTACAGAGATAATGGAATCTTACATATGTATGTAGAAATCTCTAGAAAAAGTTGCAATTTTAGGTGCCAGCCTCAGCTGTATGGATTAGCAGTATTCCAAAGATTTTGTTGCCAGATTTGTGCCATTAGGATGTTCTAGGTCACTACTTTTACAGCTGCTTTTCAGACAACAGGATCATTTTTTTAAAAAATATATATATATTATATTTTATTGATTTCAGAGAAGAAGGGAGAGAGAGAGAGAGAGAGAGAGACAGAAACATCAATGATGACCGAGAATCGTTGATCGACTGCCTCCTGCATGCCCCACACCTGGGATCGCGCCTGCAACCTGGGCATGTGCCCCGACCGGGAATCAAACCATGATCTTCTGGTTTATAGGCCGGGCTTAGAGTCACGTTTTAGGAAGTCTTTCTGCCTCTCAGCCCCATCTTCAGCCTCATTCCGGAGACCATCATACTCACCTGGAATGTAGAAATAATCTCAACCTCCTCACATCCCTTCTTGCCTCTCTGGTTAATAAAACAGTACTGCTGGTATTATCTTTGTAAAATATTATCTTTCCATTTCTTATCTGAAAATCTTCCAAAGGCTTTACCTTTTCCTTTGGAACAAAGGCCAAAATCCTTAACATTTCTTCTGAGGCTCCTCTGGTTTATCTGGCTCATCTGGGTCCATTTTCTGGGTGTTACAAAGATACCTGGAACATGGAAAGAGTACATCAGTGTTTGCTATATGATAATTATTAATAATCTCCTTATATCCTTTATTATCTCTCCTGATATTTCTCATATTTGGAAAGCAACATGTTCTTTTTCTCCCTTAGGTGTGTTGCACATGGTTTCCTTTGTCATTCCTCCATCTCACTATCTCTTGCTCATCTTTCACATAGACCATGTGTGTTAACATAGTACTGAGCTCCTCATAACACTCATATTCTGTACCTGTTTGTTTATAAAAATTTGCCCTAACTGGTTTGGCTTAGTAGATAGAGCGTCGGCCTGTAGACTGAAGGGTCCCAGGTTTGATTCCTGTCAAGGGCACATGCCCAGTTTGCAGGCTCGATCCCCAATAGGGCTTGTGCAGGAGGCAGTCGAGCAGTGAATAGAGTTGGTGCACAATTCTCTCATCGATGTTTCTCTCTCTCTCTCTCTTTCTCTCCCCCCTTTCTCTCTGAAATCAATAAAAATATATTTTAAAAAATTATCTACTTACATGCCTTTTTGTTATACTATTAGGCAAAGTCTGGAATCATGTTAGTTTTGTTCTTTTCTCTATATTTAGCACTCTAAGGTAATTGAAATGATGTTAAAATTTGAAGAGTTTAAATTTTTTTTGGTAAGAACAGTGGTCTCTGCATTTGATGCCAAGTTTAGCCAGAGGCACCCAAATTCACAAACATCTCACAAAGTTGTAGAGATGTACTTGATTAAATAAATGGCTTGCTTTAGGCAGAGGATGGATTAGATGTCCATGGAGTAATTCTTTGATGTTTTTAATTATTGGTGGTTACAATAAGCAAGCCGTAGAAATATATAAAACCTCCCTTTATTTATTATAAAGTCAGAATTAATGAATTAATTGTATACTTTGTAAAGATACTCCAAAACTTTTAAAAATCAAATGTCTTTCCTTTCTTAATTCTTATCTAGAATATATATGTGATTATGGCCTGTACATAAAGCCCATTGGGAGCTTATTAAATGACTTTATTTCTGTTGTTGAAATGTAAATTGGACATATAAAGTACATATTCCTTTCTTTGCTTTCTTTCTAAACTAAGATTTCCTTACCTTAGTTTAAATTTAGTTTGCATTGAAATACAGCTTTAAATCTAAAATGTAAAATTTGCTATGTTTGGAATTATGTTTATGGCTTTTGTTTTATATAATGATATATTAAGACAAACAGTGTTAATACAAAACAGTATTATCTTAAGATACAGACTACCATAATTTCTGTAGTCATCATGTGAAAATTGTGACATTTCTTTTTTTTAAGAAAAGATTTAATTATATTCTAGCACAACAACTTCTCTGGGGATATTCAGGTATGATAACTAAATGTTGTGTTCATTTGTAGCCTGATGTTTTTGTTCATTTGATTCTTTGAATCATACTTTTTCATTTACCTAAAATGAAATTATGTCAACACTTTTTTTCTAGTGGTAATAACTATTAAAGGAGAGAGGAAACTATACTGATATAGGTACGTAGGTGGTAGTTATATATACCACAATAAAACCATATTTAAATGGCTTGGAATCATTAATTTCATAAAAAAAATAGTTTCAAATGGAAGAATTATGTGGAAATCTTTATTTCAAGCTGTGATATTTAGTGGGAAAGTACGAGAGTGAACATACCTCTGTTATATGATACCCATAAATATTGAGAATAAAAAGGGTTGAGGGGGCATCAGTTCTGGATCGCTGAAGGGAGGGAACCTTACGGCTTAGTGTCCTGAAGGGGAGAATAGCAGAGGAAAATTACAGTGGCTAAGACAGCTTTATTAGGAACAATCAGCTGATCACTCTTACAATTCCTCGTGTGCCACTTTGTTGACTGTCCTTTTTTTAAAATAAGAGGTTTTTTACTTAACCTGAATTATTTTTCTCTTAGTTCATTTTTTACTTGGAAAATTAGAGGGTACAAGATTTGCTTTACAGAAATTTTTGGTAAAAAATGTTTTTTGGAATCAATCTATTCTTTGAAGCAGGCTACACCTATATAACAATTAATTTAGAAACTTAGCTATTGTTATACTGATAATTCATACAAAGATTAAATTTGATTTCTAACTTGTATTAAAAAGTAGCTTACATTTACAATTACTATTATTATGTATTATTAAACCTTATTTAATATATCATTTTTAAGGTGTAATCAAAGAGGAAAACAAAATTTCATGGAAATGGGCTGCATACATCGTTCTCACCTCCCCATGGGCTCTGGTTATGTGAGTGAGCTCCCAGTTGTTGCTGCACTCCTATTCAAGATAAAAAGAAGGAAGGCAGCCACAGTGTGCTGATTTACTAAGATTTGTCCCCTAGTGCTATTTTTGAACCACCTCTGTGTGCTTCATCCACATTAGAGTGGAAGTTTCCGCTGGGCCCCACAGCGCGTGCCATGCTGCCCCTAATCTTGTGCAGTGCTTAGTAGGCAGGAGGCTTTCCTTTCTTTCTTTGGTTTGGTCTTTTTCTTTTCCTTTTTTCCTTTTTGTTTTTTTTGTTGTTGAAGATTTGACCTCAAACAGCTAGATTTGACTTACTGTTTACCGTTTAATCGAACCTTCACTTTATCCCCTATGTGTTTACAAAGAGATTTGGATATCTCTACACAGTGGAGCATTGTTAGAACTCATCAACGATCAAAGCTGCCATTGCCACTTTCTGTACAAAAAAAGTATAAAAAACTGTTGCTATACTTGCAGCCTTGGGTCATCAGAGTAGTCAGCTGGCTGCAACTCTGAAAGGGCCTGGTCAGGTAGTAAACTCCTAGCTCATAAAAGTAATAAGGACTGAGATTTTTTGGTTAAGTAAATTTTGAAGGAGTCTATAGTATTCTGGTTCCATCCATGTTGAAAATCATTCTCAAAGTTAGTACTGAGCATAAACACATAAATAAATGTATACAACAAAAAACAGTGCAGTCTTTCATTCAGTACATTGATATCATTATTTTGAACTGGAGTAGTTTAAAGCAGAAACTACTCTTAGAAGAGTTCTTTCTAAATTAAATAATCATATAATAGTTTAGATAAAAGCTTTCTGTCTCTAGGAACACTTTCAATTCTGTATAGTTAACTACTTTTGACAATGCTGATAAATTTAAAGGCAAGGCCACAAACACATAAGTCATTTATTAGAAAGCTAAAAATTATTTTGCTGATACTGTTAGAGGTGCTTTGTAATTTCAATGACTTTCTAAACCAGGACATGAAGACTTTTTTCTGGTTAACATTTATAATTTAGAGTTAAAAACTTTATAAAGGATTAAATACAAAATAAATAGAAATTAGAACTTCAGATTGGATTGACTTAGGTACTTAGAATTGTGTCTTACTACATTTTC
Source organism: Myotis lucifugus (assembly GCF_000147115.1). Classification (NCBI taxonomy): domain Eukaryota; kingdom Metazoa; phylum Chordata; class Mammalia; order Chiroptera; family Vespertilionidae; genus Myotis; species Myotis lucifugus. The sequence goes on from NW_005871055.1 coordinate 15,881,310, forward strand.
TCTCTCCTTTATTTTCTATTATGTGTTTTAGTTCAGCATGACTGGTGTGTTAATCGCATGTTATGTGTGGGGTGTGTTCTTTTATTGGCATTTTGTTTATATGTTAATATTATATAATGTTTCTGAAGGTAGGTATGTCTTTTATAAATTGTCAAATTTCATGCATGGATTTTGGGTAGAATTATTTTAAAAATGCATTATTTGGCAATTATTAACCGAGAACATAGTGTAGTGAATATTTAATTTTTTTTTGTTTTCTGAGTGTTGTGAACTTTAATTTTTAACTCGTTTTTGTATCTTTGGTGTTGTATCTTTACATTTCTTATGATTTGGATATTCTATTTTGTTAATTCAGTAAGCATTTGTTTAAAACATTGTTGTTAAAAATTAATTATAAAAATTATATTTTAATGGGACTTATCAACCAAGGAGACTATATTAATCAAATTCCTGATAAAATTTTATTTCTCAAATATTACTACTTGATTTACCCTAAATCATACAATGTAGAAACTGAAAATATTCAGAATTTGGGTATTTATAGATTTCAAAAGTTGTAAAACTGTGCCCTTGCTTAAACTTCCATGGCAGTAATTTTAAAATGTCTATTGTAACATGAAAGATAATTTTTTGGACAAAGGTAAAGTCATCTTCCTGATGTATAAGCCTGTGAAATAAGGGTGTTAAAATATACTGATATACAAAAATTTCAAGGCGCTTGAGCTGTGCCCTCTTTTATATCTTTTTTCAAAATTAGTCTTTCAAGAGTCTAGAAATTATATGTACACAGGGAGAAAATGATGTTAGTTTTCCATAGGATTGAATTTAAAATATTTCTTATTTCCCTATTTAGGCAAATACATACCTATAGGTATATAGTGTTATTTCAAAATTTTGTTCCTACTGGTACTTTAAATACTCTGAAACACAAAATACACTTAGAAATAAAGTGTTAATTTCTAGACCAGTGGTTAAAGTTATGAATATGCTCCTTACTTGGGCATGTAAATATAGAAGTCTTGAGACCTAGAACCTCATCCTCATCCTTTTTCCAGATGAGAGCATGCAAGTCCCAGAAAGCTTAAGTGACACGTGTGCTTGAAAGAAAACTAAGTTTCCTTGCTGTCTCTGCTTCAGAGAGTGTTGGTCTTACTTCATTACAACATTTGTGTTCTTACTTCAGGCCCTTCTTGTTATCTAGTGCAGCCATGTGGCTCCTGCAGACATGAAAAAAAGAAATTCATGTTGTGGTTCCTTATAAATTACTTATCTACCCCTAAATAAAATGGTACTTACTTAAACTTTATCCACTTTTCTTTGGTACTTTTATTTATGAAAAATAACCACAAAAAATTCTTTTCCACATTGATCCCATTTGTAGAACATTATAGGATAATTTTTAAAACACATGTAAATACATTTTACATATTTATTTAAAATAAGCACTTTCCAGAAAGAATTATTTATCTCTTAGGTTATTATAAATATGGATTTATGGGTAGAATTTCTGTTATTTAAAAATTATATTAGTCCAGTTATGCTGAATTTTTGCATTTTTACAATATACTTAAAACTCTCAAAATGACTGTCTAGCACTGTCTAATCTGCAGGAATAGAAAGCTAAATAAGTTATAGTAGAATTACATATTTATAACATGTCTGTATATGATTTACAGGAAGACCATGTACTCAGCTGCAGCTTCTAAATCCAGAACGATTTGCACGTCTAATCAAAGAAGTAATGAATACATTCTGGCCTGGCAGAGAGTTGATCGTTCAATGGTATCCATTTGATGAAGACAAAAATCATCCATCTGTTTCATGGCTTAAAATGGTTTGGAGGAATCTCTATATACATTTTTCAGAGGATTTGACTTTATTTGATGAGATGCCACTTATCCCCAGAACTACACTAGAAGAAGGTCAGACATGTGTGGAACTCATTAGACTCAGGATTCCATCATTAGTCATTTTAGATGATGAATCTGAAGCACAACTTCCGGAATTTTTAGCAGACATTGTACAGAAACTTGGAGGGATTGTCCTTAAGAAATTAGATGCCTTCATAAAACATCCACTTGTTAAAAATTACATTCATTCACCATTACCAAGTGCTGTTTTGCAGATAATGGAGAAGATGCCATTGCAGAAATTGTGTAATCAAATAGCTTCATTACTTCCGACACACAAAGATGCCCTGAGGAAGTTCCTAGCCACTTTAACTGATAGCAGCGAAAAGGAAAAAAGAATAATTCAGGAATTGGCAATATTTAAACGAATTAACAATTCATCTGGTCAGGGAATTTCCTCTTATACAAAACTGAAAGGTTGTAAAGTCTTGCACCATACTGCCAAACTTCCTCCAGATCTGCGACTCTCTATTTCAGTAATAGACAGCAATGATGAAGCTACTATTCGCTTGGCAAACATGTTGAAAATAGAGACGTTAAAGACCTCCAGCTGCTTAAAGCTTGTTTTAAAAGATATTGAAAATGGATTTTATTCACATGTAGAGATAACACACCTTATGTTATGGATCCTTGAGAATCTGTCCTCTCTTAAAAATGAGAATCCAAATGTACTTGATTGGTTAATGCCATTAAAATTCATCCAGATTTCACAGGAAAGAATGGTATCAGCCAGTGAACTCTTTGATCCTGATATAGAAGTACTAAAGGATCTCTTTTATAGTGAAGAAGAAACTTGCTTCCCACCTTCAGTTTTCACCTCACCAGATATTCTTCACTCTTTAAGACAGATTGGTTTAAAAAACGAAGCCAGTCTCAAAGAGAAAGATGTTGTACAAGTGGCAAAAAAAATTGAAGCCTTACAGGTCAGTGCTTGTCCAAATCAGGAAGTTCTCACAAAGAAAGCCAAAACACTCTTACTGGTTTTAAATAAGAATCATACATTGTTGCAGTCATCTGAAGGAATGATGACACTGAAGAAAATAAAATGGGTTCCAGCTTGCAAGAAAAGACCTCCAAATTATCCAGGTTCTTTAGTATGGAAAGGGGATCTCTGTAGTCTTTGTGCACCACCAGATATGTGTGATGCAGCCCATGCAATTCTAGTTGGCTCAGCACTTCCTCTTGTTGAAAGTATCCATGTAAACTTGGAAAAAGCTCTAGGTATCTTCACAAAACCTAGCATTAGTGCAGTCTTGAAACACTTTAAAATTGTTGTTGAGTGGTATACTTCGAAAACTTTTAGTGATGAAGACTACTACCAGTTCCAACATATTTTGCTTGAAATTTATGGATTCATGCATGATCATTTAAATGAAGGGAAAGATGCTTTCAGAGCCTTAAAATTTCCCTGGGTTTGGACTGGCAAAAAATTTTGTCCCCTCGCCCAAGCTGTGATAAAACCATTCCATGATCTTGATCTTCAGCCTTATTTGCATAATGTGCCCAAAACCATGGCAAAATTCCACCAACTGTTTAAGGTCTGTGGTTCAATAGAGGAGCTAACATCAGATCATATATCCATGGTTATTCAGAAGGTATATCTCAAAAGTGATCAAGATCTCAGTGAACAAGAAAGCAAACAAAATCTTCATCTTATGTTGAATATTATCAGATGGCTATATAGCAATCAGATTCCAGTAAGCCCGAACACACCAGTTCCTATACATCATAACAGAAACCCTTCTAAACTAATCATGAAGTCAATTCATGAATGCTGTTATTGTGACATCAAAGTTGATGATCTTAATGACTTATTGGAAGATTCAGTGGAACCAATCATTTTGGTACATGAGGACATACCCATGAAAACTGCAGAATGGCTGAAAGTTCCATGCCTTAGTACAAGATTGATCAATCCTGAAAACATGGGATTTGAACAGTCTGGACAAAGAGAACCACTTACTGTAAGAATTAAAAATATTTTGGAAGAATACCCTTCAGTGTCAGATATTTTTAAAGAACTACTTCAAAATGCTGATGATGCAAATGCAACAGAATGCAGTTTCATGATTGATATGAGAAGAAATATGGATATTAGAGAGAATCTTCTGGACCCAGGGATGGCAGCGTGTCATGGGCCTGCTTTGTGGTCATTCAATAATTCTGAATTCTCAGATTCAGATTTTGTTAACATAACTAGGTTAGGGGAATCTTTAAAAAGAGGAGAAGTAGACAAAGTTGGTAAATTTGGTCTTGGATTTAATTCTGTGTACCATATTACTGACATTCCTATCATTATGAGTCGAGAATTCATGATAATGTTCGATCCAAACATAAACCATATCAGTAAACACATTAAAGACAGATCTAATCCTGGGATCAAAATTAATTGGAGTAAACAACAGAAAAGACTTAGGAAGTTTCCTAATCAGTTCAAACCATTTATAGATGTTTTTGGCTGTCAGTTACCCTTGACTGTAGAAACACCTTACAGCTACAGTGGAACTCTTTTCCGACTGTCCTTTAGAACTCAGCAGGAAGCAAAAGTGAGTGAAGTTAGTAATGCCTGTTATAATACAGCAGATATTTACTCTCTTGTGGATGAATTTAGTCTGTGTGGACACAGGCTTATCATTTTCACTCAGAGTGTAAACTCAATGTATTTGAAGTACTTGAAAATTGAGGAAAGCAATCCCAGCTTAGCACAAGATACAGTAATAATTAAAAAAAAAATCTGCTCTTCCAAAGCATTGAATACACCTATCTTAAGTGTTTTAAAAGAAGCTGCTGAGCTTATGAAAACTTGCAGTGGCAGTAATAAAAAGCCTCCTACTGATGCACCAAAGTCATCTTGCATTCTTCAGATCACAGTTGAAGAATTTCACCATGTGTTCAGAAGGATTGCTGATTTACATTCACCACTTTTTAGAGGTCCAGATGATGACCCAGCTGCTCTCTTTGAAATGGCTAAATCTGGCCAATCAAAAAAGCAATCAGATGAGTTGTCACAAAAAACAGTAGAGTGCACCACGTGGCTTATATGTACCTGCATGGATACAGGAGAGGCTCTGAAGTTTTCCCTGAATGAAAGTGGAAGAAGACTAGGACTGGTTCCTTGTGGTGCAGTAGGAGTTCTGTTGTCTGAAGTCCAGGACCAGAAGTGGGCTGTGAAACCACACGTTGGAGAGGTGTTTTGCTATTTGCCTTTACGAATAAAAACAGGATTGCCAGTTCACATCAATGGGTGCTTTGCTGTAACTTCCAATAGAAAAGAAATCTGGAAGACAGATACAAAAGGACGATGGAATACCACCTTCATGAGACATGTTATTGTGAAAGCTTACTTAGAGGCACTCAGTGTCCTACGTGACCTGGCCACCAGTGGGGAGTTAATGGACTATACTTACTATGCAGTGTGGCCTGATCCTGATTTAGTTCATGATGATTTTTCTGTAATTTGTCAAGGATTTTATGAAGATATAGCTCATGGAAAAGGGAAAGAATTGACCAGAGTCTTCTCTGATGGATCTATGTGGGTTTCCATGAAGAATGTGAGATTTCTAGATGACTCAATACTTAAAAGAAGAGATGTTGGTCCAGCAGCCTTCAAGATATTTTTAAAATACCTCAAGAAGACTGGGTCAAAAAACCTTTGTGCTGTTGAACTTCCTTCTTCAGTAAAATTAGGATTTGAAGAAGCTGGCTGCAAACAGATACTGCTTGAGAACACATTTTCAGAGAAACAGTTTTTTTCAGAAGTATTTTTTCCAAATATTCAAGAAATTGAAGCAGAACTCAGAGATCCTTTAATGAATTTTGTTTTAAATGAAAAAATTGATGAATTCTCAGGAATTCTTCGTGTTACTCCATGTATTCCTTGCTCTTTAGAGGGACATCCTTTGGTTTTACCATCAAGATTAATTCATCCTGAAGGACGAGTTGCAAAGTTATTTGATACTAAAGATGGACGATTCCCTTATGGTTCTACTCAGGATTATCTTAATCCTATTATTTTGATTAAGCTAGTTCAGTTAGGTATGGCAAAAGATGATATTTTATGGGATGACATGCTAGAACGTACAGAGTCAGTAACTGAAATCAATAAAAGTGATCATGCTGCTGCTTGTCTAAGAAGTAGTATCCTATTAAGTCTTATTGATGAAAAACTGAAAATAAGGGATCCTAGAGCAAAGGACTTTGCTGCAAAGTATCAAACAATCCCCTTCCTTCCATTTCTAACAAAACCAGCAGGTTTTTCTTTGGACTGGAAAGGTAACAGTTTTAAGCCTGAAACCATGTTTGCAGCAACTGACCTTTACACCGCTGAGCATCAAGATATAGTTTGTCTTTTGCAGCCAATTCTAAATGAAAACTCACATTCCTTCAGAGGTTGTGGTTCAGTGCCATTGGCTGTTAAGGAGTTTTTGGGATTACTAAGGAAGCCAACAGTTGATCTGGTTGTAAACCAATTGAAAGAAGTTGCAAAATCAGTTAATGATGGAATTACATTATACCAGGAGAATATCACCAATGCTTGCTATAAATATCTTCATGAAGCAATGATGCAAAATGAAATCACTAAGTTATCAATTGTTGAAAAGTTAAAAACCTTTAGCTTCATTCTAGTTGAGAATGCATATGTTGACTCAGAAAAAGTTTCTTTTCATTTGAATTTTGAAGCAGCACCTTACCTTTATCAGTTGCCTAATAAATATAAAAATAATTTCCGTGAACTTTTTGAAAGTGTGGGTGTAAGGCAGTCATTTACTGTTGAAGATTTTGCCCTTGTTTTGGAATCCATTGATCAAAAAAGGGGAACAAAGCAAATAACAGAAGAGACTTTTCAGCTTTGCCGGCGAATAATTAGTGAAGGAATATGGAGTGTCATTAGAGAAAAGAAACAAGAATTTTGTGAGAAAAAATATGGCAAAATATTATTGCCAGATACTAATCTTAAACTTCTTCCTGCTAAATCTTTATGCTACAATGATTGTCCCTGGATAAAAGTAAAGGATACCACTGTAAAATATTGTCATGCTGATATACCCAGGGAAGTAGCTGTAAAACTAGGAGCAGTACCAAAACGGCATAAAGCCTTAGAAAGATATGCATCCAACATCTGTTTTACAACACTTGGCTCAGAATTTGGACAGAAAGAAAAACTCACCAGCAGAATTAAGAGTATCCTTAATGCTTACCCTTCAGAAAAGGAGATGTTGAAAGAACTTCTTCAAAATGCTGATGATGCAAAGGCCACAGAAATCTGTTTTGTGTTTGATCCTAGACAGCATCCAGTAGATAGAATATTTGATGATAAGTGGGCCCCATTGCAGGGGCCAGCACTTTGTGTGTATAACAACCAACCTTTTACAGACGATGATGTGAGAGGAATTCAGAATCTTGGAAAAGGCACCAAAGAAGGAAATCCTTATAAAACTGGACAGTATGGAATAGGATTCAATTCTGTGTATCATATTACAGACTGTCCTTCATTTATTTCTGGCAATGATATCCTGTGTATTTTTGATCCTCATGCCAGATACGCACCAGGAGCCACATCCATTAGTCCTGGACGTATGTTTAGAGATTTGGATGCAGATTTTAGGACACAGTTCTCAGATGTTCTGGATCTTTATTTGGGAACCCACTTTAAGCTGGATAATTGCACAATGTTTAGATTTCCTCTTCGTAATGCAGAAATGGCAAAAATTTCAGAAATTTCTTCAGTTCCATCATCAGATAGAATGGTCCAGAATCTTTTAGACAAATTGCGATCAGATGGGGCAGAACTTTTAATGTTTCTTAATCACATGGAAAAAATTTCTATTTGTGAAATAGATAAAACTACTGGAGCTCTAAATGTGCTGTATTCCGTAAAGGGCAAAATCACTGATGGAGACAGATTGAAAAGGAAACAATTTCATGCATCTGTAATTGACAGTGTTACTAAAAAGAGGCAGCTCAAAGACATACCAGTTCAACAGATCACCTATACAATGGATACTGAGGACTCTGAAGGAAATCTTACTACATGGCTAATTTGTAATAGATCAGGTTTTTCAAGTATGGAAAAAGTATCTAAGAGTGTTATATCAGCTCACAAGAACCAAGATATTACCCTCTTCCCTCGTGGTGGAGTAGCTGCCTGCATTACTCACAACTATAAAAAACCCCACAGGGCCTTCTGTTTTTTGCCCCTCTCTTTAGAGACGGGATTACCATTTCATATGAATGGCCACTTTGCTCTAGATTCAGCCAGAAGAAATCTGTGGCGTGATGATAATGGAGTTGGTGTTCGAAGTGACTGGAATAACAGCTTAATGACAGCATTAATTGCTCCTGCATATGTTGAATTACTAATCCAGTTAAAAAAGCGGTATTTCCCTGGTTCTGATCCAACATTATCAGTTTTACAGAACACGCCTATTCATGTTGTAAAGGACACTTTAAAGAAGTTTTTATCATTTTTCCCAGTTAACAGGCTTGATCTACAACCAGATTTATATTGTCTAGTGAAAGCACTTTATAGTTGCATTCATGAAGATATGAAACGTCTTTTACCTGTTGTACGGGCTCCAAATATTGATGGCTCTGATTTGCATTCTGCAGTTATAATTACTTGGATTAATATGTCTACTTCAAATAAAACTAGACCATTTTTTGACAATTTACTGCAGGATGAATTACAACACCTTAAAAATGCAGATTATAATATCACAACACGGAAAACAGTAGCAGAAAATGTCTATAGACTGAAGCACCTACTTTTAGAAATTGGTTTCAACTTGGTTTACAACTGTGATGAAACAGCTAATCTGTTCCACTGTCTTGTAGATGCAGATATTCCTGTTAGTTATGTAACTCCTGCTGATGTTAGGTCTTTTTTAATGACATTTTCCTCTCCTGATACTAATTGCCATATTGGGAAGCTGCCTTGTCGACTCCAGCAGACTAACCTAAAACTTTTTCATAGTTTAAAACTTTTAGTTGATTATTGTTTTAAGGATGCAGAAGAAAATGAGATGGAAGTGGAGGGACTTCCCCTTCTCATTACACTGGACAGTGTTTTGCAAACTTTTGATGCAAAACGACCGAAGTTTCTAACAACATACCATGAATTGATTCCATCACGCAAAGATTTGTTCATGAATACATTATATTTGAAATACGGTAATATTTTATTGAACTGTAAAGTTGCAAAAGTGTTTGACATTTCCAGCTTTGCTGATTTGTTATCCTCTGTATTGCCTCGTGAATATAAGACCAAAAATTGTACAAAGTGGAAAGATAATTTTGCAAGCGAGTCCTGGCTTAAGAATGCATGGCATTTTATCAGTGAATCTGTAAATGTGAAAGAAGAACAAGAAGAAACAAAACCAACATTTGACATTGTTGTTGATATCCTAAAAGACTGGGCATTGCTTCCAGGAACAAAGTTTACTGTTTCAGCCAATCAGCTAGTAGTTCCTGAAGGGGATGTTCTGCTTCCTCTAAGCCTCATGCACATTGCAGTTTTTCCAAATGCCCAAAGTGATAAAGTCTTTCATGCTCTCATGAAAGCTGGCTGTATTCAGCTTGCCTTGAACAAAATATGTTCAAAAGATAGTACGTTTGTTCCTCTGTTGTCATGTCACACAGCAAACATAGAGAGCCCCACAAGCATTTTGAGGGCTGTACATTATATGGTTCAAACTTCAACATTTAGAGCTGAAAAATTAGTAGAAAATGACTTTGAAGCACTTTTGATGTATTTCAACTGCAATTTGAGTCACTTGATGTCCCAAGATGATGTAAAAATTTTAAAGTCACTTCCATGCTACAAATCCATCAGTGGTCGCTACATGAGCATTGCAAAATTTGGAACATGCTATGTACTTACAAAAAGTATTCCTTCAGCTGAAGTGGAAAAGTGGACACAATCATCATCATCTGCATTTCTTGAAGAAAAAATACACTTAAAAGAACTATATGAGGTGCTTGGTTGTGTACCTGTAGACGATTTAGAGGTATATTTGAAACACCTATTACCAAGAATTGAAAATCTCTCATATGATGCAAAATTAGAACATTTGATCTATCTTAAGAATAGATTATCAAATATTGAGGAATTATCAGAGATCAAAGAACAACTTTTTGAAAAACTGGAAAGTTTATTGATAATCTATGATGCTAACAGTCGACTAAAGCAAGCAAAACATTTCTATGATAGAACTGTGAGGGTTTTTGAAGTTATGCTTCCAGAAAATTTGTTTATTCCTAAGGACTTCTTTAAAAAATTGGAACAACTTATAAAACCCAAAAATCAAGTTGCATTTATGACCTCCTGGGTGGAATTCTTAAGAAACATTGGACTAAAATACATGCTTTCCCAGCAGCAATTATTACAGTTTGCTAAGGAAATCTCAGTGAGAGCTAATACAGAAAACTGGTCTAAAGAAACTTTGCAAAATACAGTTGATATACTTCTCCATCATATATTCCAAGAACGAATAGACTTGTTATCTGGAAATTTTTTGAAAGAACTGTCTTTAATACCATTCTTATGTCCCGAGCGGGCCCCTGCTGAATTCATTAGATTTCATCCTCAATATCAAGAGGTAAATGGAACACTTCCTCTTATAAAGTTCAGTGGAGCACAAGTGAATCCAAAATTCAAACAATGTGATGTACTTCAGTTGTTATGGACATCCTGCCCTATTCTTCCAGAGAAAGCCACACCTTTGAGTATCAAAGAACAAGAAGGTAGTGACCTTGGTCCTCAAGAACAGCTTGAACAAGTCTTGAGTATGCTTAATGTTAACCTGGACCCCCCTCTTGATAAGGTCATTAATAACTGCAGAAACATATGTAACATTACAACTTTGGATGAAGAAATGGTTAAAACGAGAGCAAAGGTCTTAAGGAGCATATATGAATTTCTCAGTACAGAAAAAAGGGAGTTTCGTTTTCAGCTACGGGGGGTTGCTTTTGTGATGGTAGAAGATGGTTGGAAACTTCTGAAGCCTGAAGAGGTGGTGATAAATCTAGAATATGAATCTGATTTTAAACCTTATTTGTACAAACTACCTTTAGAACTTGGTACCTTTCATCAGTTGTTCAAACATTTAGGTACTGAAGATATTATTTCAACTAAGCAATATGTTGAAGTGTTGAGCCGCATATTCAAAAGTTCTGAAGGAAAACAATTAGATCCTAATGAAATGCGTACAGTTAAAAGAGTGGTTTCTGGCTTGTTCAAGAGTCTACAAAATGATTCAGTAAAGGTGAGGAGTGATCTTGAGAATGTTCGCGACCTTGCACTTTACCTTCCAAGCCAGGATGGTAGGTTGGTCAAGTCCAGCATCTTAGTGTTTGATGATGCGCCACATTACAAAAGTAGAATCCAGGGGAATATTGGTGTGCAAATGTTGGTTGATCTTAGCCAGTGCTATTTAGGGAAAGACCACGGATTTCATACTAAGTTGATAATGCTTTTTCCTCAGAAACTCAGACCTCGTTTATTGAGCAGTATTCTTGAAGAGCAGTTAGATGAGGAGACCCCCAAAGTTTGTCAGTTTGGAGCCTTGTGTTCTCTTCAGGGAAGACTGCAGTTACTCTTGTCTTCTGAACAATTCATTACAGGACTAATTAGAATTATGAAGCATGAAAATGATAATGCTTTCCTGGCCAATGAAGAAAAAGCCATACGACTTTGCAAAGCTCTAAGAGAAGGATTGAAAGTGTCCTGTTTTGAAAAGCTTCAAACAACATTAAGAGTTAAAGGTTTTAATCCTATTCCCCACAGTAAAAGTGAAACTTTTGCTTTTTTGAAGAGATTTGGTAATGCTGTCATCCTGCTCTACATACAACATTCAGACAGTAAAGACATTAATTTCCTATTAGCATTAGCTATGACGCTTAAATCAGCCACTGACAATTTGATTTCTGATACTTCATATTTAATTGCTATGCTAGGATGCAATGATATTTATAGAATCAGTGAGAAACTTGACAGTTTAGGAGTAAAATATGACTCTTCAGAACCATCAAAACTTGAACTTCCAATGCCAGGCACTCCAATACCTGCTGAAATTCATTATACTTTGCTTATGGATCCAATGAATGTTTTCTACCCAGGAGAATATGTTGGGTACCTTGTTGATGCTGAAGGTGGTGATATCTATGGATCATACCAGCCAACATACACATATGCAATTATTGTACAAGAAGTTGAAAGAGAAGATGCTGACAATTCTAGTTTTCTAGGAAAGATCTATCAGATTGATATTGGTTATAGTGAATATAAAATAGTTAGCTCTCTTGATCTGTATAAGTTTTCAAGGCCTGAGGAAAGCTCTCAAAGCAGAGACAGTGCCCCTTCTACACCAACCAGCCCTACAGAGTTCCTAGCACCTGGTGTACGAAACATTCCTCCTCTTTTCTCTGGAAAAGAAAGCCATAAGACCTCATCTTCAAAACATCATTCTCCCAAAAAGCTTAAGGTGAATTCTTTACCAGAGATTTTAAAAGAAGTGACAACAGTGGTGGAGCAAGCTTGGAAGCTTCCAGAATCTGAAAGAAAAAAGATTATTAGACGGTTATATTTGAAATGGCACCCTGACAAAAATCCAGAGAATCATGACATTGCTAATGAAGTTTTTAAACATTTGCAGAATGAAATTAACAGATTAGAGAAACAGGCTTTTGTAGATCAAAATACAGACAGAGCCTCAAGGCGGACATTTTCAACCTCAGCAGCCCGATTTCAGTCAGACAAGTACTCGTTTCAAAGATTTTATACTTCATGGAATCAAGAAGCAACAAGCCATAAATCTGAAAGGCAACAACAAAATAAAGAAAAATGCCCACCCTCAGCTGGACAGACTTACTCTCAACGGTTCTTTGTTCCTCCAACTTTCAAGTCAGTTGGTAATCCAGTTGAAGCACGTAGGTGGTTGAGACAAGCCAGAGCAAATTTTTCAGCTGCCAGGAATGACCTTCATAAAAATGCCAATGAATGGGTATGCTTTAAATGTTACCTTTCTACTAAATTAGCTTTGATTGCTGCTGACTATGCTGTGAGGGGGAAGTCTGATAAAGATGTAAAGCCAACTGCACTTGCACAAAAAATAGAGGAATATAGTCAGCAACTTGAAGGACTGACAAATGATGTCCACACATTGGAAGCTTACGGTGTAGACAGTTTAAAAACAAGATATCCTGACTTGCTTCCTTTCCCACAGATTCCAAATGATAGGTTTACTTCTGAGGTTGCTATGAGGGTGATGGAATGTACTGCCTGTATCATAATAAAACTTGAAAATTTTATACAACAAAAAGTGTGAAAGTATTTAAGAAAAAAGTAGAGCTAGATCTTGAATGTATTATAACACAAATATGAATTGCTGTCCTTCCTGACTTCATTGCCACTTATTTAGGAATTGTAGATTGCGAAGAATTTTGGAGTTCTTATGAATATCAATATCAATAGAAGATCTTTACAGAATCTAAAAGAAAATTATTTTGAAGATGGTGGTGAACTGAAAAATTGCTAGATGTATTTGAATGGCTAGGATGGCACCATTTTGAACTGCACTTTATATCATCAAAGCTTAGCAGTTTGTTAGAGAAGAATATGTCTCTGTTTAGGGTGAATTTTATGTTTTTAACATGGTATTTTTGAAGGGGCTAATGAAACACTGGAATATCATTGCTTTAAACAAATAAGGGGAATTAAGTCTTGGAATTTTATCCTTTATTTAAATGGATCATCTTGGATGTGCTGTTTTCTTATCAGCTGGATCTGAATCAGCTGGATCTTTTTGTTGCAATTTTACGTCCTAAATACTCAGTACATTTAAAAAATGGTACCATATTTTAATCCTGAATATTACTTGACTTAGAATAGGCAGATAGTACTTCTAGGGTGCACTGAGTGCACATTGCATCTTTATTCTAAAAGTTTTTTACACCTAATGTTTACAGGTTTCCTCTTTCATGAAGATAGCATATGGAAAACTCAAAATTGTGGCAGTTCTTATCACCAGATGTTATTATATTGCTTCCAAGAACTGCTTACCAAAACAACATTTACCAACTGATAGAACATTTGCTTTAAGTTTGTACATATTTTCCACAAGTGTCATAATTTATATAGTGTGGTTGAGCAGGATGCAATCCTTTGTTGTCTAAAGGTGCTGCAGTTAAAAAAAATCTTTTGTCTTTCAACATGGCACTTGGTGGAGCCTTTTGGATTTTACTTTGGAAAACACTGAAAAAAAATGTATTGTGACAATATCCAGTAGTTTATAAAAGAGGAATTATCAGCTTGTATTTTTCCCATGAGTGATTCTGAACTGACAACTAAATTATGTTTGAATGTCTTACCATAGGTATTTACTTAACATATTTCTTTTGAAGAATGTAAAAGAAAGGTAATGATAATTAGTTTAAATACATGTGCAGGCTATAAATGATGCTAAATATAATATTTTATGCAATTAAAGACCTATGGAACAATAAAACTTTTTTACTTTTATTGGTAATAAGGAATGCACCTCCATGATTCTATTGTTTCTGGATGTGAAGCCCTGTAATTATTTCTGCTGTTATATTAAGTGCCATAATTTTAATAAAGCAAATATACATATGAAATCATTGTAACTGGTATTTTCTGAGAAACAGTTCATTGAAAATCAAACAATATTTCTTTATATTAAGTTTTGATATGTGTATTGTATATATGAGTTTATAGGAAATATTACAATTAAGTTTCCCTATATTTTTATAATGGAATTTTAATAGGTTTCTTTTTGTATGATTGAACATAAAGTACTAGATTTATTAGGTTCTTATTGATTAAAGAGTTCATTTTACATTTTAGGAAATAAGATTAGTTGATATATATGGTATATACAGGTGGGGCAAAAGTAAGTTACAGTTGTGAATATGTGAAAGTTTATTCTGTATTATTATTTATTAATTGTATTATTTTCCATAAAAACAACTATAAGCCTACTTTTGCCCCACCTATATATTTATGGATTTAGAAATACTTTAAATATGATTCTTCTGTAGGTAGTGGCTGAATTGATATTTTCCTTGTCTCAGGAGAGGGCTTCATGTTTGGGGCTAATTCACACTTGAGCCCTAACAGGTAGGAAATGTTCATCTTTATATCTGAGATTCAAGTCTTCAAAGTTAGTCAGAGAAGTGCTGAGAGTTCTGTCTTCTAGGACTACCCAAATTCTGGATCTTCAGCTTTCTGGGCATTTTTAAAGAAGTACTTGCTACTTTGGAACTCAGTTTCAGCACTTAGAATGTATTTTATTGTTTTGGGGTATTAAAACTTACACAGGAAACCTTGTCTGGCCTTTATGAGAGTTGATCCAGTTGGAGTTTTTGAGGGATTCTTTTTTTAGACTTTATTTTAAAAGAAATATTTTTTTATCGTTGATAGTACTACAGATATCTGCCATTCTACACCCCCTCTTCACCCCCTCTCCCAGCCCCTACCCACCCCTCAATGTCTTCACTAACCTATTGCCCGTGTCCATGTAGGCTTTCTTTTTAAAAAAATTACAGGTTCAGCTCTAACATGTGTGGCTCAGTTGGGTGTCCCGTGCACCAAAAGGTTGCCAGTTTGATTCCTAGTCAGCAAACATGCCCGAGTTGTGGGCTCAATCCCTGGTAGGGAGCACGTAGGAGGCAGCTGAAAGATGTTTTGCTCTCACATCCGTATTTCTCTTCCTCTCCTCTCTAAAATTCAATTTAAAAATTTTAAATAAAGTTACAGGTTCACAATCCTTTGTATCAAACCCTTGGATTCAAACCCTTGGATTCAAATGCCCTTGGATTGGGTTTTAGGAAGTTTTTAATGAAGCATTCTCATCAGAGTTGATGTTTTTGCAGTGAAATCAATGAATATTCACATTGATTTGAATACATAGATCAGATAAATAGCCTCATCTAAATTTAGGTCAGGTTTTGCTACTGACATATTTGGGAAATTTTCATTTTGGGGAGCATTTTAGAATTTGAAATTCAAGGCAAGAAATTTGGGGCCTGAACTAATCATCTTATGCTTTTTCTTTCTTTTCCCCTGTTATGCTTTTTGTATTAAAAGGAAAATGGAAACTCAGCGGTATGCAGAGTAGCTGCTCCTGAGTAGCATGCAGTCTGGAACGGTTGGAACAGGCTCCTGCACTTGAGCAGGTCCTGCCAGGTTAGAGAGGGATGAAAGTTTCCTGGGCAGAAGGGCTGAATTGTTCATAGCCTCCATGAGAAAACTAGTGAACACCTGCGCAGTCCAATTAGTTTAAACACCAAGCTGGAGGGGGAGCAGGGCATGGTGAGAGCCCAGGAATGATGTTGGTAAAATGTTCAAATTGTGTTTAATAAAATAAAGTTGTTCCCAGGTCTGATTGGGGGTGGGTGGGATTTTCTTCTATCTGTGCAAGTTTGCTGTACTTTTTTTTAGATGTCAAGAATAAAATTTGTAGTGCTGGTAAAAATAAAAAATAGAAAATATTTTAATTAGTCATGTATTAATCAGGGTTTACAACCAATTGATACTAAATATTATTTCACAAACCAAGAGTCTGATTTTATGAAGTTATATCTAGTCTTTTATCTATTGTGTATAGGTAAATACACAGGATGGACAGTTATGAGTCCTACCACCTACTAGCTGTTTAATCTTGGTGGATGACAAAACACATTTGGACTTTAGTTCTTTCATTTGTCAAAAGAGTATTATCCCATCTACACATTTATGTAGATTGGTATTTTGGATGGAATGAAACAACATATAAAAGTTTTTCCATGTGAAAACAGCTGTTCAAAAGTAGGGTCACAATTTAATTTCCAGTAGATATTGTATGACCTTGTGACTTGTTCTACCTGAACCATTTTTTATCACCAGTAACTTGGGGAAAATAATACCTACCTCAAAGAGTTGTGAGGATTAAAGAAAGTAAGATGCTCAAACTGTGAAGTTTGGGGGGAAATGTAGGTTGATTTTTATTGCTCATTGACTATAAAGAAAGCATGATTAATTTTGTATATTTATTCCTTTGACTACATATTGAAAATCAGATCAACCTTAAAGTCTATTTAAAATATGAACATTTTCTTGTGAAACTTGACATACTTCGCATTAAAATGAATAGAGAACTCACGGGTTTGAGTGATATAATGAAAACACATCATAGAACTTTGGGTCATCTTAGTATTGACTAATGCTACTTTTAGGGGGAGTTAGTCACAAATGAACATCATAAATTAATTCCACACAGCAATTCACTATTTCATTGTAGATTGACATGTACAAGAAAGGAAAAGAAAATTCACAAGGTTCTGATGAAATCAATCTAGTAGAATAAACTTTCTTTTGTTATTTCTTTGGCTTTTGCATCTACCACCCACACACCATTCATCTGAACCCTTTCATTGGCACAGTTTTCTTTTGTCCTACTTCCATCCACCACCTCAGTTTTCCAGGGTGCCAAGTTGCTCTAAGAGTGAAGGCTTGAAGTCTCTAAAGTTCACTGAAACAAGGCAGATTCTCCATGGAAGATATGGGTAGTTTAGGAACAGATGTGACTGTTTTCGTGGCATGTGGTACTTGTGCCAGCCACAGACAGGTAAAGCTTCCCATCTGGACACACACAAATTTCATAGAGTCTTTGTGAGCTGCCAACAGGACCCCAAGTCCCCTGAACCAACTTGGGTAAACATACAGTTTCAGAATCAAGCACAAGCTGTTTGGGAGAAAATGAGAGATTAATTGGTAAAGGAGAAATGAATATGATAAGATAAAACTCATATTCTCAAAATGTTCTAAACAAATTAGTTTTTCTCAGCATAGAAAATGAAATAAGCACCTGCTTTTACTTGTTATAATTATCTGAATCTTTTATAGCCTATTTCTATTTTACATTCAGGCAAAGTGTTAATAATTCCTTCTTCAATTTGAAGTCATTTTTATTTTTACCCATTGTGACAGTTGAACTAGGAAAATTTATAATGCTACACTCACAAAAATGCCTTTCAGAATTATCTGACAAAAGTAAAAATAGAATTATTTTGCTGATTCACATTTATCTTGTGATCCACTTTGACATTATGTTAAATCATCTCGTCATTATTAGGATAAATTACAAGCCACAGAAATAGATTAATCTAAATAATTTTTACCTGTGAATGTTGGCGTTTTTCCTGATTTTATTTTCTGTGAAAAGCAATTACATTTATCCTATTAGCTAGCAACCATTTCCCTAACTTTAAACATATTTGAAACTCCTGCCTTCTATTAGATACAGAAAAGCAGTATATAGTGATAAAAGCCAACTAAAATAAAATAAAAGCTACTGAATTTTATGTTCCTATTATAGTTAAACTGAAAAGCAAACAAATGGCTATTGGTTGAGATTTGGAAATGTTTTTTGATAACTGAAGGCAATAAGAATTGTCACACTGAGCTGCAAACCGTACCTATTCTAGGTTGCTCACTTCTTAGAAGGAATTAAAGCATGTTGTGGGTAGGCATAATGATCTTTTTTGCCAACAAAGTTAGATCCTTTATTTTATGTGGCTCTCATCCTTGAACTCCAATCTTTTAATAAATTGATGTTTGCAGGCGTCCTTCCTCCCAGGACACTGACCGCTGCCATGTGAAGCAGTGGGTGAAACAGTATTAGTGGCGTTACAGGAAAAGCTTTACCCTTATGGTCTGGGACTCCTAGAATAAAAGGAATAAAATGGGTATTTTTTTAAAAAGCAGAACCTATTTAATAGGTTATTGCCCAGTGCTTTGGGTTCTGTGGGTACTTGCTTTTTCCCATGTGTGTTTGATTATTTTTAGCTTGTCTGCTTTTCCTCTCTCCTTTTTTTTTTTATGGATAATTGGTCAACTTTTTTCTAATTATTTTTTTACAGCAGACTCTAGTCACTGGTAGTTCATGTACCGCTTCATTGCTCATCTTCTTATGCTTTTGTGGGACAATATTTTGTAGGAGGCCACACATTGCTTCACTCTGAACTGGCCCCCAGTAATAAGGGAGAGGAACTTTATGAGTCAGACTGCTAAAATTGACACATAATTCATGGGGGGAAAAGTCATGTTATTTAAAAACTACAGTCCATATAAATTTTTTCAAGTTAATGCATTTTAAGAATGTAGTGACATTATGAATTAGTAATAAGATTCCAAATGTCTTGATTTCCATTTTTGCATTTATCTGTTAATGGTATCATAACTTTTTAAGTTAAAACTTGCAGGAGCTTTGCCAGAGAACTTTTAAATTCCATTCACTGGCTGTCAGCTGGGTCCTGTCTACATTAATGAGCTGCCTCTCCTGGCCTCCATTTGTTGCTCAACTACACCTTCCTCTTAATATTAAATTACATAATTTCAAAATGTTGCCACCCATATTACCATATTGGTGTCTTATAACCCTATGACATAGTTAAGTAAATATTATTTCCCCTATTTGACAAATGAGAACATAGGGCCCAGTGAACCCTGTTATCTTTCCTGAATTCAAATAGGTAATCCGTGAATTGACCTAGCACTAGAACAATCCAGGTTGAGTAGCATGTGCTCCATTGCCTTGCTATAACTGTGGCCTCTATCAGTAATGTTTTATTTCTGGACTTGAAGTTCCAAATTTTATCCTTATTGTAATTGACTTTTAAAGATCATATTTTCATTTAAACATAATTTGGCATAAGAAAGCCTAGTTCTATAAGCGGTAACAGATAATGGTTGTCACAGGTACCTTCCAGTGACCATATTGAGAGAAATTGAATCACTAGGAAATGGAAAGTTGATATTCTCTGTAAACTCTGAAAGTCTGTAGTATTTTTTCAAAGCTGAAAATAACAAGAGACTTGATGGCACAAATACCAGTCAAAGAAAGCTGTCTGGATCCAATATGGAATTATTTTAAACTTTCTTGGACCTTCTTTCAATGCTAAATTAACAATTGCCTTTGTTTCACATTTTCTACTCTATGCTTTTTGTAACATTTCTTTATAAACTACCATAAATTTAAGATACCGATACCTTACGGACATGAGTATTGTCAAGACATGCAGTAGGAGCTTGATCAATTGAACTCACCATTCCATCATTACTATGAAAAATGATGTCCATTTGAGAAAGGGCCTTGATTTTCCCAGCATGAGCTTTAATATGAACACCCTTTGGGGCATCCATGCTTAGACTTCGTGTGGGAGATTCTAATCTGAAATGAGAGAAAGAAACCAAGGAAAAATAGTATTTTAAAAAGCCACCCCAAGAATGTCTCAATGAACAGCTTAGCACAGAAAATATGATCAATAAGATATATAGTATCTTCACATCATTCTTGAATGCTAATAAAATGTACATTATTTAAAAATCCAGAGATAATGTGTAGTAAAGAAATTCACTTCCTATCAGTGAGAGTCTATTGAAATAGTATCCTCTAAAAACAGATAAAACAGTAGAGAGTCCTAACCCTATGCAGTGGCTTCAGATGGCATGGTTAAGCACTCTGGCATTGCACACCAGAAGAAAATGCTATTTGTGAATAACTTTGTAAAATTATTTTTTTAGTTAAAACACAAACTTTTCTGGAAAAATAGACAAATTTAAGGGCATGTGCATCTGCTACATATTCAAAAACTAGAATGTAAGTTAGGCATTCAGATTTTGGTTGCTTTTTTAAAAATTTAGGAAAGTTACAGGGCAGATACAAAGATTTCTTTTGGAAAAATACATGAAATGATGGAGTTAATACACAGGATGAAGAATGACCTCAGCTGGCTTTACAGTATACTCATAAAATTTATCAGAATCTCTCTGTGATTAAGTCAAACATAATACAGAAATTCTAGAAATATATGTACCAGAAAAAAATCTCTTATTTTTCTCTGCCTGGAAAACACTGAATTTCCACCTTATGGCACAATGTGATTACTTGAAAGATTTTTCAATTGCTCCAACCCAACTTCAAAGTTTAAAAGGCCGTTTGATTGACATGTTTAAAGATCTATGAGAGGGAGAACAGAATAGAAAAGGATCTGCATCCTCCGGGAGAGTAAGATTAGAGTGCAGGTGGGTCAGAGAGAAAAAGGGAAGTGATGAAGAAGAGAGAAGTACCATGTTAAGGAATTTGCATGTGAATTGACTGAATATTTATTTGACAGAGTTTTTAAATCAAATGGTTGCTGTCTTCAATTGGCAAGTTTTTTTGTCTATCACTATTTGCAATAGTAAAAGTTTCATTTTCTTGTATACATCTCAATATGTGAAATTTTATCTGTTACACATGTTAAAAGTTTAGCTTGAGTATGAGAAAACACTTAGAGATAATTATGGAATTTATTGGTCTAATTATGTTGGGTTTAGGTCATGGGCAAACACTGGTATTTCTAGATAAGCTTGGTCGAGCTCAGCAAATTTCAACCGGTGTGCTACAATAATTTTTAAAACATGCAATACCTCACTAATTAGTCAGGACACTGACCTCTTTTCCCTCTGATTGTCAAATAAAATAATGACAACAGCCAATACAACAATAGTCATCCTTTGTGAATGAATCAAAATTATACCTTTTTTTTGTCAGATTAGCAAAAAATATTTGTTGGTGGGCTGCAGAAGTTTAGTAATTAGTTTATGTGGGCCATGAGATGAAAAAGTTTGAAAAACATTGATCTAGCTGGTTGCCCATTTTTGCTATTTTGACCTTTGCAAATTGCATACTTATTTCCTGCATGAATTGATAGAAAGGAGGGGAAGAGGAAGGAAAGGAAGAAGACATGTAAGCAACCTGTAAAGGTCTGGTCCATTTCAGGCAAACCATTTGTGAACTGGAATACCCTAGTAAAGGTGAATCTGTTTCAAATATCTGTTATCAACAAAATTGACTCAATAGGGCCAATTACTCGTTTTTAACCAGATCATAAAATGGTGCTTCTAGAAGAGCAGATTTCTTCTTCTTTGCCATCATTTCTAGCCTTGAAGATGAAATATTTCAGTTTAGCACAACTTAAGACTCATTAGTCAAAGAACATATATGCATAGCCCATGAACACAGACAACAGTGTGGTGATGGCCAGAGAGAGGGGCACCCCGGTGGAGTTGAATGGAGGTGGGTAAAGGGGAGAAAGTGGGGGACATCTATAATAGTGTCAAGAATTTTTTTAAAAGACTCATTTTTACCAGAGTCTGTGATTAAAATGCTCTGAAGTATACATCTCTATAAACACATTGAAGAGGAGTCAGATATTTTAATAATTTAATTTAATAATTTAATGTTTTCTTTTTGTTATGTTTTAGTTTGCTAGTTATATCTACCCTTTTCTTCAAATATCTGAATATATAAACATTTTTCAATGACTTATATAAAGAGAAAAAGTTTTGAGGACTTACAGAAAGCAATGCAAATAAACAAATATATGCACATATACACAAAATTCACATCGTAAAAGCACAATTAAGATAATTTGGTTGCTAAAGCAGATGAGTTTTCAGTTGTATTCCTTTTAAAATGAACAAAACAGAATTCATTAACTTCACAAAGATATGCACATACTTATTAAAGTATAGCTGGTGTGCAAGATTCTATTAATTTTAGGTGTACAACAGTTGCCATTTTAATCTTATGATGTGCTCACCACACTATATTTAGTAACCATCTGTCATCGTGCAACTTTATCATACTATTATCCTATCTAATAAAAGACAAAAGGGTAATTGACCGTACCTTTGCTACGCTTCCCATTGGCTAATCAGGGCGATATGCAAATTAACTGCCAGCCAAGATGGCGGCTGGCAGCCATGCAGCTGAAGTGAACATGAGGCTTGCTTGCTCCAGTGATGGAGGAAGCCAAGGTTCCCCACCTGCAGCAGCCCGGCTCTGAGCTCTGAAAGCAACTAAGTTTCAATTATAGAAGCTAAACAAACCCCAGATACCTGCTTTCAGCAGGCCATGGCCTCAGACCAGTGACAGCAACGAAGTTTCAATTATAGAAGGTAAATAAATCCCAGAATAAAATTAAAAAAAGAAAAAAAGGAGAGGCTGGGAGCTTCAGTCACCAGCCAGCCTGAAAACAGCCATCAGCCCCTCACCCAGGCTGGCCAGGCATCCAAGCGGGACCCCCACCCTGATCCAGGACACCCTTCAGGGCAAACCAGCCGGCTCCCACCCATGCACCAGGCCTCTATCCTATATAGTAAAAGGTAATATGCAAACTGACCCTAACAGCAGAAAGACTGGGAATGACTGATCACTATGACACACACTGACCACCAGGGGGCAGACGCTCAATGCAGAAGCTGCCCTCTGGTGGTCAGGGCGCTCTTCCATGGGGGAGCTCTGCTCAGCCACAAGCCAGGCTGATGGCTGCCAGTACAGCAGTGGTGGTGGGAGCCTCTCCTGCCTCCTCAGCAGTGCTAAGTATGTCCGACTGCAGCTTAGGTCTGCTCCCCGCTGCCAAGTGGACATCCTCCGAGGGCTGCCGGGCTGCCAGAGGGATGTCTGATTGCCAGCTTAGGCCTAATCCCTCAGGGAGCAGGCTTAAGCCAGCAGGTGGTCATCCCCCGAGGGGTCCCAGACTGCAAGAGGGCACAGGTCGGGCTGAGGGACACCCCCCTCCCCCAGAGTGCACAAATTTTTGTGCACCGGGCCTCTAGTTGACTATATTCGCTTTCACCTTCTGTACCTATCACTCTACCACCTTGTCTGGCAACCATCAGTTTGTTCTTTGTTTCTATGAGTCTGTTGTTTTGTTTGTTGTTTGTTCTTTAATAGAATACATTTATATAAAATAGAATTCTTTTTTTTCAATTACACTTGACAACCAATATTATTTTGTTTTAGTTTCTGGTGTACAGCATAGTGGTTAGACAATCGTAAACTTTACAAAGTGACCCCCTACCCCCTGATATTTTAAGTACCCACCTGGCATGATACATAGTTATTACAATATCATTGACTACTAGAGGTCCGGTGCACAAAATTTCTGCACGGGGGGCGGAGGGGGAGGGAAGAGGTGTCCCTCAGCCCAGCCTGCACCCTCTCCAATCTGGGACCCTCGAGGGATGTCCGACTGCCCGGACATCCCTCTCACAATCCAGGACTGCTGGCTCCCAACCGCTCGCCTGCCTGCCTGCCTGATTGCCCCTAACCGCTTCTGCCTGCCGGCCTGATCACCCCCTAACCACTCCCCTGACAGCCTGATCGATGCCTAACTGCTCCCCTGCCGACCTGATTGCCCCTAACTGTCCTCCCCTGCAGGCCTGGTCACCCCTAACTGTCCTCCCCTGCAGGCCTGGTCACCCCTAACTGCCCTCCCCTGCAGGCCTGGTCACCCCTAACTGCCCTCCCCTGCAGGTCTGATCACCCGCAACTCCCCACCCCTGCAGGCCTGGTCCTCCCCAACTTCCCTCCCTGCCGGCCATCTTGTGGCGTTCATTTTGTGTCCATATGGGGTGGCCATCTTTGACCACATGGGGGTGGCCATCTTGTGTGTTGGAGTGATGGTCAATTTGCATATTACCTCTTTATTATATAGGATGTTACCTATGGGTACTTTACATCCCTGTGACTATTTTGTGACTACCAATTTGTAATTCTTAATCCCTTCACCTTTCTCATTCAGTCCCCCAACACCATCCCCTTCCGGCAACCATCAGTCTGATTTATTTCAGTATCTATGAGTCTGTTTCTATTTTGTCTCTTTATTTATTTTGCTCTTTATTTATTTATTTTTTAAATATATTTTTATTGATTTCAGAGAGGAAGGAAGAGGGAGAGAGAGATAGAAATATCAATGATAAGAGAGAATCATTGATTGGCTGCCTTCTGCACACCCCCACTGGGGATCAAGCCTGCAACCCAGGCATGTGCCCTTGTCTGGAATTGAACCTAGGACCCTTCAGTCTGCAAGGTGGCACTCTATCCACTGAGCCAAACCATCTTGGGCTATTTTGCTCTTTAGATTTCACATAAAAGTGAAATCATATGGCATTAATATTTCCTGATTTATTTTACTTAGCATAATACCATCTAGGTTCATCCATGCTATTGTAAATGGTAAAATTTCATTCCTTTTTATGACTCAACTAGTGTCCTAGTGCACAGATTCATGCACATTGAAAGGAAATTAATTAGAAGAAATATTTTAATATTGCTATTCACCCTTTCTCTATAATAGAAGTGTCAACCAAATTCACGATCAACAATGACAGATCGAAACATACATGCAATTGGCACCAGCGAGAGCTTTATATGTATCATACATGTACAAGTCAACTTAGCCTTTTATAGATATAGAATAAACTTGCTTAATTAGACCTGCTTTTTGATTTAGCTAAACTTTTTCCAGCCCAGTGAAGCACCTCAACTTCTCTTTCAGGTCATTGTCAGCAACACAGCAGTAAATATCAACACAAAGCAGATTATTATTGTAGATCATGCAGGGAGAACAAAGGATAAAATATTTAACAGCAGCAGAGTTTGACTATATGATTATATTCTCGCAGTGAGAAAACCTGAAGTCATTTTCAACTTTCACCGTTTCTTACTTTTTTTCAGTCGGGTCAACTTTCTAAACTTTCTAAATCTCTGTTTTCCAGCTAATGAAAAGAAAAATAGGATTCTACCGAGTCTCCTATCTACCTACTCCAGGACTTCTGTGAGGATCAAATGAAATGAGGCATGGGAAAATGTTTCACAAACATTTGGTTAAAGTGTAAAATGTTTGCACCTGGCTATAAAGCAAATCATGTTCCTGGGCTGAAGAAACTCCAAGGAGGCTAGTTGCTAGGGAAAGGAAGCCGGGCGTTGCTATGTGATGTCATTACCCAGTGCCCACAGTAACTGTTTTCAGGCTGGGCTGGGCTGGGCTGCAGGCCACATTTTGCACCATGGGGTCTTGGCAGCGTTGGCTGCAATTTGGTGGGGTGTTGCTCCAGGGTAGTGGCGGGGCCTGTGTACCACTTTGGGGAAGCCGAGTGTTTTTTTGTCAGCACCAGGTCCATGGTGCCATTTATTTTTAAATGGCCAGTGTGCGTCATGGCAGCTCCTGCATTGAGCGCCTGCCCCCTGGTGGTCAGTGCATGTCATAGCTACCGGTTGGACAGACACTTAGCCTTTTATATATATAGACTAGAGGCCCAGTACATAAAATTCATGCACTGGAGGGGTGTCCCTCAGCCCAGCCTGCAACCTCTCCAATCTAGGACATCCCTCTCACAAACCGGGACTGCTGGCTCCTTATCACTTGCCTGCCTGGCTGCCTGGTTGCCCCTAACCACTCTGCCTGCCTGCCTGATAGCTCCCTAACCGCTCCCCTGCCGGCCTGATTGACACCTAACTGCTCCCCTGCCGGACCGATCACCCCCAACTGCCCACCCCTGCAGGCCTGGTTCCCCCCAACTGCCCTCCCCTGACAGCCATCTTGTGACAATGTGGGGTGATGACATTGGGGAAGCCATCTTGCAATGACATGGGGGTGCCCATCTTGTGACAACATGGGGGCGGCCATCTTCTGGGGTGCCCATCTTGTGACAACATGGGGGCGGCCATCTTCTGACAAGGTTGGGGCGGCCATCTTGTGACACCAGGGCATGTGGGTCAATTTGCATATTACATCTTTATTATATACAACTAGAGGCCCGGTGCATGAAATTCATGCACTTCGGGGGGGGGGGGGGGTCCTCAGCCTGAATTGCGAGAGGGTGTAAGCCAGGCTAAGGGACCCCACCAAGCACAGATCGGGGCCAGGGAGAGACGCGGGAGGTTGGCCAGCCGGGGAGGGACCATGGGAGGGCTCCAGGGTGTGTCCAGCCCGTCTCGCCTAGTCCTGATTGGCCGGACCCCAGCAGCAAGCTACCCTACCAGTCGGAGAGTCTGCCCCCTGGTGGTCAGTGCACATCATAGAGACTGTTTGACCAGTCAACTGCCTGTCCCCTGGTGGGTAAGTGCATATCATAGTGAGCAGTTGAGCGGCTTTAGCATATCATTAGCATATTACACTTTGATTGGTTGAATGGATGACCAGACGACCGGATGCTTAGCATATTAGGCTTTTATTAGATAGGAGATATATATATACTATCTAATAAAAGAGTAATATGCAAATTGACCATCACTCCAACACACAAGATGGCTGCCCCCATGTGGTCAAAGATGGCCACCCCATGTGGACCCAAGATGGCCGTCAGGGGACACACACAACCCTGTGCACGAATTTTGTGCACCAGGCCTCCAATATATATATATATCCTATCTAATAATAGAGAAACATGGTAATTAACCATAACTTCGCTACCCTTCCCATTGGCTAATCAGCGAGATATGCAAATTAACTGCCAGCCAAGATGGCGGCCGGCAGCCAGGCAGCTGAGGCGAACATGAGGCTTGTTTGCTCCAGTGATAAAGGAAGCCAAGGTTCCCCGCCTGCCGCAGCCCAGCTCTGAGCTCCGGATGCAACAATGTTGCAATTATAGAACCTAAACAAACCCAGAAACCTGCTTTCAGCCAGCGCGGCCTCAGAGTTTAGAGCGGCCAGTGATGGCAACAGAGTTTCAATTATAGAATCTAAACAAACCCAGATACCTGCTTTCAGCCGGCAATGGCCTCAGAGCTGGAGCTGGCTCTCGGTTCCAGTGACAGCTATAGAAGGTAAATAAATCCCAGAATAAAAAAAGAAAAAGAAAAAAAAGAGAGGCTGGGAGCTTCAGTCGCCCACAAGCCTGAAAACAGCCCTCAGCCCTTCACCCAGACTGGCCAGGCACCCCAGTAGGGACCCCCATCCTGAAGGGGGTGTGACCAGCTGCAAACAGCCATCATCCCATCATCCAGGCTGGCCAGGCACCCCAGTGGGGACCCCCACCCTGAAGGGGGTGTGACCAGCTGCAAACAACCATCATCCCCTCATCCAGGCTAGCCAGGTACCCAAGCGGGACCCCCACTCTGATCCGGGACACCCTTTAGGGCAAACCAGCTGGCCCCCTCCCATGCACCAGGCCTCTATCCTATATAGTAAAAGGTAATATGCAAACTGACCCTATCAGCAGAAGGACTGGGAATGACTGATCACTATGACACACACTGACCACCAGGGGGCAGACGCTCAATGCAGAAGCTGCCCTCTGGTGGTCAGGGCGCTCTTCCATGGGAGGAGCTCTGCTCAGCCACAAGCCAGGCTGATGGCTGCCAGTACAGCAGTGGTGGTGGGAGCCTCTCCCGCCTCCTCAGCAGCGCTAAGGATGTCCGACTGCAGTTTAGGCCTGCTCCCTGCTGGCAAGTGGACATCCCCCGAGGGCTGCTGGGCTGCCAGAGGGATGTCTGATTTTCATCTTAGGCCCAATCCCCTGGGGAATGGGCCTAAGCCAGCAGGTGGTCATTCCCCGAGGGGTCCCAGACTGCGAGAGGGCACAGGCCGGGCTGAGGGACCCCCCTTCCCCCCCAAGAGCACAAATTTTTGTGCACCGGGCCTCTAGTATATATATACATATATATATATTCTTGTTTACTGATGGGACTATGGTTGCTTCTGTATCTTGGCTATGTAAATAACATTGCAATGAACACAGGGGTGCATATATTCTTTTAAATTAGTGTTTTTTGTCTTTTTTCAGAAAATATACCCTAGAAGTAGAAATTGCTGTAGATCATTAGGGCAGTTCCATTTTTTAATTTTTTAAAGACCCCTCCCATATATGGTTTTCCAATAGGTGGCTAAACCAGCCGTGGGCAAACTTCGCGCCCGCGGCCGGATCCGGCCCGTTTGAATTGAATAAAACTAAAAAAAAAAAAAGACCGTACTCTTTTATGTAATGATGTTTACTTTGAATTTATATTAGTTCACACAAACACTCCATCCATGCTTTTGTTCCGGCCCTCCAGTCTAGTTTAAGAACCCATTGTGGCCCTCGAGTCAAAAAGTTTGCCCACCCCTGGGCTAAACCAATCTGCATTCCCACCAATTGTGCATGAAGGATCCCTTTTCTCCACATCCTCACCAACACCTGTTGTTTGTTGACTTTATTGATGTTAGCCATTCTGACAAGTGTGATGTGATATCTCATTGTGGTTTTAATTTGCATTTCTCTGACAATTAGTGACACTGAGCATTTTTTTCATGTCTATTGGCCATCTGTATGTCCTCTTTGGAGAAGTATATATTCATGTTCTCTGCCCACATTTTTAAAAATATATTTTTCCTTTATTTATAGAAAGAGAGGAACAGAGAGGGAGAGAAATAGAGAGACACTGATGAGAGAAACATTGTTTACCTCCTGTACCTGCCCCTACCAGGGATTGAACCCTCAACTTGGGTGTGCTCCCTAACCAAATTCAATGCATGGGACAACACTACAACCAACTAAGCCACACTGGCCAGGACCTCTACCCACTTTTTAATTGGATTGTTTGTTATTTTGGTGTTGAGTTGTATGATTTCTTTATAAAGTTTTGATGTTAACCTCTTATCAGATGTATCATTGGTGAATATGTTCTCTGATTCAGTAGGTTGTCTTTTTGTTTTGTTGATGATTTTCTTTACTGTGTAAAAAACTTTTTAGTTTGATGTAGTCCCATTTGTTTGTTTGTTTGTTTCCCAAGGATCTATAGCAGAAAAAACACTGTTAACAGAAATGTCAGAGATTTTACTAGATATATTTTCTCCTAGGAGTTTTAGGGTTTTAATTCTTCCACTTAAGTTTTTAATCCCTTTTGAATTTATTCTTGTATATGGGTAAGAAAGTACTCTAGTTTCATTATGTGTGTGTGTGTGTGTGTGTGTGTGTGTGTGTGTGTGTCTCCAATTTTCCCAATATCATATGTTGAATAGACTGGCTTTATTCCATTGTATGTTCATATATTAATTGACCATATAGGCATGGGTTTATTTTTTCACTTTCTATTCTACTCCTTTGATTGTCCATTTTTATGCCAGTGCAATGCTAAATTGTTTACTATGGCCTTGTAGTATAGTTTGATATCAGGTAGTGTGATATCTCCAACTTTATTCTCTTTTTAAAAGATTCCTTTGGCTATTTGCAATTTTTTGTGGTTTCAAATCAATTTTTGGATTATTTGTTCTAGTTGTATGATCAATGAAATTGGTATTTTGATAGGAACTACACTGAATCTATAGATTTCTTTTGGAAGAATGAACATTTTCTTTTTGTCTTAACCAATACATTTTATTTATTTGTTTTTTTATTGAATTTATTGGGTTGATATTGATTCACACAATCATACAGATTTCAAGTGTACAACTCAACAAAATACCATCTGCACACTGCATCGTGTGCCCATCACCCCAAGCAAAGTCCCTTTCTGTCTCAAATTTCCACCCCCTTAGCCTAACTCTACCCCCGCTTCCCCTCTGTCACCACACTGTTGTCTGTGTCTATGTGTTTATATATATACTAGAGGCACAGTGCATGAAAATTCGTGCACTCGGGGGGTCCTTCAGCCCAGCCTGCACTCTCTCACAGTCCTGGACCCCTCAGGGTATGTCTACCTGCCAGCTTAGGCCCACTCCTGGGGGATCAGGCCTAAGCTAGCAGCCAGACATCCCTCTGGCAGCTGGGGAACCCTCAGGGGATGTCCACCTGATGGCTTAGGCCCACTCTCCGGGGGACCGGGTTTAAGCTGGCAGTCAGACATCCCTCTGGCAGCCCAGGAGCCCTCAGTGAATGTCCAAGGGGAGCAGGCCTAAACCACAGTCAGACATCCTTATTGTTGCTGAGGAGGCAGGAGAGGTTCCTGCCACCACCATTGAGTTTGCAGCCATCAGCCCAGCTTGTGGCTGAGCGGAGCTCCCCCTGTGGGAGTGCACTGACCATCAGGGGACAGCTCCTGCATTGAGCGTCTGCCCCCTGGTGGTCAGTGTGCATCCTAGCGACCGGTCACTTCTGGTCATTCTGCTGTTAGGGTCAATTTGCATATTACCCTTTTGTTATATAGGATATATATATATATATATATATATATATATATATATATATATATATATATATGTATTGCTTCATCTCTTCAACCTTCTTTCATGCAGCCACCCAAATCCCCTCTACTCTGACAGCTATCCATCTGTTCCATGTATCTATGTCTCTGTTTCTATTTTATTTGTCAGTTTATTTTGTTCTTGAGCTTCCACATATAAGTGAAAGCATATGGTATTTGACTGTCTGTGACTGGCTTATTTCAATTAGCATAATAATCTCCAGGTCCATCCATGCAATGCATTCCATCTTTTTTATAGCCATATAGTATTCATTGTGTAAATGTATCACTGCTTTTTAAAGTTATATATACACTAGAGACAGACGAAGGCAAAGGGAGAGAGAGAGAGAAACATCGATGTGAGACTGAAACATCAATCTGCTGCCTCTTCCATGCATAGAGCCCAAAACCCAAGCATGTGCCCTGACTGGGAATTGAACTGACAACTTTTCAGTGCATGGAAAGATACCCAAGCAACTGAGCCACTTTTTTTATCCACTCATCTGCTGATGGGCACTTTGGCTATTTCCAGATCTTGGCTATTGTAAATAATGCTGCTATGAATATAGAGATGCATATATTTTTTCCTGATTGGTGTTTTGAGATTCTTAGGATATATTCCAAGTATTGGGATTGCTGGGTCAAAAAGCAGTTCCATTTTTAATTTTTTTGAGGAAACTCCATACTGCTTTTGACAGTGGCTGCACCAATTTGCATTCCCACCAACAACAGTGCACAAGGATGCTGGAAGCTGGTCCATCCTTGCTGCTTGACACAGTCGCTGCAGGGAAGAAACATCTGCACAGCTTATGTTTCAAGGGACCTGGCGTATATGGCATGTTTGCTCCCCCTCTTAGCGCTATGTGTTTTAAACAGGACCACCTCCCCGAGAAAGGTTGTTCCCCAGGTTAGGGATTAACAGGACTAAGGAAGAGAATAAATTAGTAAATCTCCCTAGTGTTACAGAAATACCATGTACTACTTATGAAGAACTTGGACTAAGACTGTTGGCAATAAATTTGGGACTTGTTGGGTCTACATCCCCAGGGTCTGCCCACCTGGGAAAGCACCAAAGCCTATACCCCTGGAGATCCACTGACACAGGGCAGTCCCAGGGAAGGCAATCAGCGAGGCTGGGAGGACATAATCTTTACTGGGTAGGATAATCTCCTTCAGTCACTTCCTTGTAGCTTATCAGTAGAGCAGTGACCTTGGAATAGCCCTTATAATGGAACACAGAGATTAACCTAGACAGGATTAAACTCAACAGAACTAGATTAACAAATGCCCTAATCTTTGGAATAGAATGGATAGGATTAAAATCAACTGGTATAAATACAGATGTAACAAGAGAATAAAGACAGAACCTAGCTAGAGAACCTGGCAGGAGAACCTGGCTGGAGAACCTGGCAAGAGAACCTAGCTATGCTGATCAACTGAACGCTGCCTCCATGTCCTTCATTCTTTGCCGACTCTGTCCACACCTTTGGGAACCCCTGAACCTGCTGGGGCTGGACCCCAACACAAGGATTTCCTTTTCTCCTCATCCTCACCAGCACTTGTTGTTTGTTGATTTATTGATGGTGGCCATTTTAACAGGTGTGAAGTGATACTTCATTACAGTTTTAATTTGCATCTCTTTTATGTTTAGTTATGCTGAGCATTTTTTCATATGTCTCTTGGCCATTTGTATGGCCACTTTGGAGAAGTGTCTATTTAGGTCCTTTGCCCATTTTTTAATTAGAAGAATTAACATCATTCAAATGTCTATACTACCCAAATCAATCTACAGATTCAACATAATCCCTATTAAAACACCAATGGCATACTTCACAGATCTAGAACAAATACACCAAAAATTTATATGGAACCATAAAAGACCCTGAATAGCTGCAGCAATCTTAAGAAAGAAGAACGAAGTAGGAGGGATCACAATACCAGATATCAAACTATGCTATAAAGCCATCGTAAACAAAGCAGCCTGGTACTGGCAAAAGAACAGGCATATAAGCCAATTGATCATAACAGAGACTCCAGAAATTGACCCACACCATTATGGTCACTTAATATTTGATAAAGAAGGCAAGAACATACAATGGAGTAAAGACAATCTCTTCAACAAATAGTGTTGGGAAAACTGTACAGGCATGCAAAAAGATGAAACTAGACCACCAACTTACATCATACACAAGAATAAATTCAAGGTGGATAAAAGACTTAAATTAAGATGTGAAACCATAAAAATCTTAGAGGATAACATAGGCAGTAAAATCTCAGACATCTCACATAGCAATATGTTTACAGATACATCTCCTAGGAAACTAAGGAGAAAATAAAAAAAAATGGGACTACATCAAAATAAAAAGCTTCTGCACAGCAAAATAAACTACCATCAAAATGAAAAAGAAACCGACTGTATGGGAGAACATATTTGCCGATGATACATCTGATAAGGAGTTAATATCCAAAATATATAAAGCACTCATACAATGCAACAAAAGGAAGACAAACAATCCAATAATAATTTTAAAAAATGGGCAGAAGACCTGAATAGACATTACTCCAAAGAGGACATAAAAATGGTCAAGAGACATATGAAAAAAATGCTCAAAGTCACTAATCATCAGAGAAATAGGGGTAATGATTTAATGATTAAGATGAACAATTCACAAGATTATGTAGCATAGACTTGTATGCATCTATACAATCTAAAAAGGAAAAATCAATATAAAAATATAGTGGGAGTTTTAATAAACCTCATTTGGAAATTGATAGGTGCTGAAGACAAATATAATAAGTTATATAGAAGATACTAACAATTTAATTCATAAGATTTACCTAATAGTCATCAAAATCTGTATCTATAATAATAAAAGTGTAATATGCAAGTCGACCAAATGGCTGAACAGCAGAACGACTGTCTGGACGACCACACTATGACATCCACTGGTGTCAGGCCAGCCAAGGCGGGTGCAATGCAATTGGTTGGGGGCCCCACCATCGCCCCATGATCGCCCCAAAGAGAAAGGCCCAGGCTACCTGGCTGGTGGCATTGCAGTGACAAGGTGGGGCCTCCCTCTGTGGGGTGATTGATTGCAGGGCTCCTAGACTGCGAGAGGGTGCAGGCTGGGCTGAGGGACCCACCTCCCCCAGTGCATGAATTTCATGCATGAATTTCATGCACCTGGCCTCTAGTATATTCATAAGATTTACCTAATAGTCATCAAAATCTATATATCTATATTGATACCAATATAGCTTGCCTTAAAGCAAAAGAGAACATACATACACCATAAAAATTTAGGAATAACACTATGCTTTTGCTCATAATTTTGAAATCTCAAGTGGCAGGGAAAAGTTTCCAGCAAGAAATAAAGAGCCAAAATGGACTTAAGAAATAAAAATCTTGAAGAAAGAAACTTCATTAAAGAAATTCAATTGGTAGTGAGAAGAAATGCAACTTCCTTAAAAGCATAATATTTTTCCTTTCACAGAGGAATTTCAACCAAATCTTCAATTGCTCTTACACCATTTCAAAGTCCAGAAAAAAGACAGCTGGGAACTGAGACTAAAATGGAACTTTTCCAACTTTATAATAAATATAACCTATATCAGAAATTATTTATAATGCTGCAAAAACCAATAATAATCACTTTGAAAATGTAATAGAAAAAGAACTAATTCTTGATAGAATTAAAGACTAGGAGCAATCTAGTAACATAGGCCAAAATTAAATGGAGAGTATCACAAAATGTTATTGTAGGGTATAAAGGAAGGTAAACATATATAAAAAATGAATTCTCCCTGTAAGTCAATGCAATTCCAACCAAAAATCCAATAGCGTTTTTTATAAAGCATGACAGATTGTTTAAAAGTTTTAAATGGAAAAATTAAAGTCTAAAAATATAAAGACAATTCTGAAGAAGACATGGTGGGAAACTTGCCCTAGCATGTAACAAGTTATATTGTATAGAAGAAAAGTCCTTTGGTTGATCTCTCCCCTTTACCTCCAACCTCCCCTACCTTCCCTCTGAGGTTTGAGCATCTGATCAATGCTTCTCTGTCTCTGGATCTGTTTTTGTTCATCAGTTTATGTTGTTTATTATATTCAACAAGTGAGTAAGATCATGTAATATTTATCTTTCCCTGACTGACTTATTCCGCTTAGCATAGTGTTCTCCATGTCCATCCCTGCTGTTGCAAATGATAGGAGTTCCTTCCTTTTTACAGCAGCATAGTATTCCATTGTGTAGATGTACCACAGTTTTTTAATCCACTCATCTGCTGATGGGAACTTAGGCTGTTTTCAAATCTTAGCTATTGTAAATTGTGCTGCTATGAACATAGGGGTGCATATGTCCCATTTGTTTATTTTCTCCTTAGTTTCCATTGCCTTAGGAGCTATATTGGTAAAGATATTGCTACGATATATGTCCAATATTGTACTGCCTTTGGATTCTTCTAAGATTTTTATGGTTTCCTGTCTTACATTTAAGTCCTTTATCCATTTCGAGTTTATTTTTGTGTATGGTGTAAGTTGGTGGTCTAGTTTCATTTTTTGCATGTATCTGTCCAATTTTCCCAGAACCATTTATTGAAAAGACTGTCTTGATTCCATTGTATGCTCTTGCCTCCTTTGTCAAATATTAATTGAGCATAATGGCTTGGCTCAATTTCTGTATTCTCTGTTCAGTTCCATTGGTCTATATGTCTGTTCTTGTGCCAGTACCAAGCAGTTTTGAAAATGGTGGCTATGTAATATAGTTTGATATATGGTATTGTGATCCCTCCAACTTTGTGCTTCTTTCTCAAGATTGCTACTGTATTTGGGGTCTTTTTATTCCATATCAATTTTTGGAGAGTTTGTTCTAAGGCTGTGAAATACACCATTGGTATTTTAATGGGGAGTGCATTGAATCTATAGATTTCTTTGGGTAGTATGGACATTTTAATGGTGTTGAGCCTCCCAATCCATGAACACAGTATGTTCTTCCATTTGTTTATGTCTTCCTCTATCTCTTTTTTCAGTGTCCTGTATTTTCCTGAGTACAGGTCTTTTACCTCCTTAGTTAATTTTATTCCTAGGTATCTTAATTTTTTTGATGTAATGGTAAATGGGATTGGTTTTTGGTTTCTTTTTCTGTGAGCTCATTATCCTATCTAATAAAAGAGTAATATGCAAATTAACCATCACTCCGTCACTCCATCACAGAGATGGCAAAGGCCATGGAGCTGGAGCGAGCAGGAGGCTTGGGTTGCCCCTGGCGATGGAGGAAGCCAAGCTTCCCACCTGCCCCAGCTGGCACTGCGCTCTGCTCAAGGCTACAGTTTCAATTATAGAAGATAAATAAATCCCAGATACCTGCTTTCAGCCAGCAGTGGCCTCCGCTCAAGGAAGGGCTGGGAGCCTGGGTTGCCAGGGGCTCCATTCAAGGCTACAAAGTTTCAATTATAGAAGATAAATAAATCCCAGGAAAAAAAAGAAAAAAGGAGAGGCTGGGGCTTGGGTTGCCGGAGGGTGTGGCCAGCCTGAAAACGGCCATCAGCCCCTCACCCAGGCTGGCCAGGCTCTCCAGCGGAACCCCCCGCCCCCTGAAGGGGCTGTGGCCAGCCTGAAAACGGCCCTCAGCCCCTCACCCAGGCTGACCACACCCCCTGGGGTGAGGCTCCCCACTATGGTGCTTGACCAGCCTGCAAAAAGCCATCAGCCCCTCACCCAGGCTGGCCAGGCACCTCAGTGGGACCCCCACCCTGACCCAGGACACCCTTCAGGGCAAACCAGCCTGCCCCCACCCGTGCACCAGGCCTCTATCCTATAATATAATAAAAGGGTAATATGCAAATTGACCCTAACAGCAGAATAACTGGTCACTATGACACACACTGACCACCAGGGGGCAGATGCTCAATGCAGGAGCTGCCCCCTGGTGGTCAGTGTGCTCCCACAGGGGGAGCTCTGCTCAGCCACAAGCCAGGCTGATGGCTGCCAGCACAGCGGTGGTGGCGGGAGCCTCTCCCGCCTCCTCAGCAGCACTACGGATATCCAACTGCAGCTTAGGCCTGCTCCCCACTGGCAAGTGGACATCCCCCGAGGGCTCCCGGGCTGCCAGAGAGATGTCTGACTGCCAGCTTAGGCCCGATCCCGCGGGGAGCGGGCCTAAGCCAGCAGGTGATCATCCCCCGAGGGGTCCCAGACTGCGAGAGGGCATAGGTGGGCTGAGGGACTCCCCAAGTGCACAAATTTTTGTGCACTGGTCCTCTAGTCTATATATATAAAAGGCCCATGGCAGTTACACCATGATGCCATAATGACCAAACAAGCAGCGGCTCTCACAGCGGGCAGGGCAGGGCACGAGCTACTAGTAGTGAAGAGCTATGAGCGGCAGATGGCAGGGCAGCGAACTATGAGCGGCGATGGGTAGAGTGGCCAGCTGAGGCAAGCAGAAGCAACTGAACAACTGGTCACCAGGAGATGCATGGAGCACCTCTTGGTCCCTCCCCACCCTCCTGGCTCGTGAGCTGCTCCCGGGGGTGGGGTGGGGCTTGTGGCTCACACTGTGCAGCGGGACTCATGTGGAAAGGTGGGGCCTGCTGGGCCTCTAGTTGGTATATAAAAAAGCCATAGATTTCTGGGTGTTAATTTTGTATCGTGCTACACTGCCAAATTTATTTATTAAATCTAGTAGTTTTTTGATGCAGTCTTTAGGGTTTTCTATGTACAGTATCATGTCATCTAAGAATAATGACAGTTTTACTCCTTCTTTTCCAATTTGGATGCCTTTTATTTCTTCTTATCTCATCGCTATGCCTAGCACTTCCACTACTATGTCGAAAAGGAATGGTGACAGTGGGCATCCCTGTCTTGTTCCTGTTCTTAGGGGAAATGGTTTTAGTTTTTGCCCATTGAGCATGATGTTGGCTGTAGGTTTGACATATAAGGCTTTTATTATGTTGAGGTATGATCCCTCTATTCCCACTTTGCCTAGGGTTTTTTTCAAGAAAGACTGTTAGATTTTGTCAAATGCTTTTTCTGCATCAATTTATATGATTATGTGATTTTTACCTCTCAATTTGTTTATGTGATGTATCACATGCATTGATTTGCGGATGTTGTAACATCATTGCATCCCCAGAATAAATCCCACTTGGTCATGGTGTATGATCTTTCTGATGTAATGCTGGATGTGATTTGCTAATATTTTGTTGAGGATTTTAGCATCTATGTTCATCAGAGATATTGGCCTATAATTCTCTTTCTTTGTAGTGTCTTTATCTGGATTTGGGATTAGGGTAATGCTGGCTTCAGAAAAAGAAGTTGAAAATGTTCCTTCCTCTTGAATTTTTTGGAATAGTCTGAGGAGGATAGGTTTTAGTTCTTCTTTGAATGTTTGGTAAAACTCCACTGTGAAGCCATCTGGCCCAGCGCTTTTGTTTGCTGGAAGTTTTTTTTATTACTGCTTCAAATTCCTCCATAGTTATCAGCCTATTGAGATTTTAATCTTCCTGAATGAGTTTAGGAATATGTCCATTTTTTTCTAGGTGGACCAGTTTTTTGGAATAGAGTTGTTCATAGTATTTTTTTTTTTTACAATTCTTTGTATTTCTCTGGGGTCTCTTGTTATATCACCTCTTTCATTTCTGATTTTGTTTATGCGAATCCTCTTTCTATGCTTCTTGGTGAGCCTGGCTAGAGGTTCATCAATCTTGTTTATCCTCTCAAAGAAACAGCTCTTGGTTTCATTGATCTTTATATTATTTTGTTTTGTCTCTATGTCATTTATTTCTGCTCTGATCTTATTTCCTTCCTTCTGCTCACTCTGGGATTTTCTTGTTGCAATCTTTCTAATTTTTATGTTGTAGAATTGGATAATTTATTACCAGTTTCTCTTGTTTTTTTGAGGTAAGCCTGTAATGCTATCAACTTTCCTCTCAAGACTGCTTTCACTGTGTCCCATAGATTTTGCATTGTTATGTTTTCATTGTTATTTGTTGCCATGATGTTTTTTATTTCTTCTTTGATCTCTTTGGTAACCCAATCATTATTTAATAGCATGCTATTTAGCCTCCAAGTGTTTGGAATTTTTGATTGTTTTTATTGTAGTTTATTTCTAATATTATGCCATTATGATCTAAGAAGATGCTTGACATGATTTCAATCTTCATGAATTTGAAAAGACTTTGCCTGAGTCTCTATTTGTGGTATACCTGGTATCTTTGAAAATGTCCCATGTGCACTTAAAAAGAATGTATAGTCTGTGGCTTTGGGGTGAAATGTTCTGAAGATGTGGGTAAAGTCCTTCTGATCTAGTGAGTCATTTAGGATTGCTGTTTCTTTGATGATTTTTTTTGTCTAGATGCTTTATTCAGTGATGTCAGTGGGGAATTAAAGTACCCTTCTATGATTGTATTATTTTTATCTCTCCCTTGATATCTTCCAGAATTTTGGGGGTTTTAAAAAATGTATTTGGGTGCCTATACATTGGGTGCATATATGTTTGCCAAAGTTATATCCTCTTGTTGTATTGATCCCTTTAGTATTTTGAAGTGACCTTCCTTATCTCTTGTTATGGCCTTCATTTGAGGTCTCTTTTGTCAGATATAAGTGTTGCTACCCCAGCTTTTTTTAATTTCCATTTGCTAAAAATATTTTTCCATCCCTTCATTTTCAGTCTTTGTGAC
>NW_005871055.1:15921513-15954165 GCF_000147115.1 Myotis lucifugus
CGTAACAGGGTGGGGGTCCCACTGGGGTGCCTGGCCAGCCTGGGCGAAGGGGTTGAGGGCCATTTTCAGACTGGCCACACCCCCTTCAGGGTGGGGGGTCCCCGCTGGGGTGCCTGGCCAGCCTGGGTGAGGGGCTGAGGGCCATTTTTAGGTTGGCCACACCCCGGTCGAGGGAG
Source organism: Myotis lucifugus (assembly GCF_000147115.1). Taxonomy (NCBI): domain Eukaryota; kingdom Metazoa; phylum Chordata; class Mammalia; order Chiroptera; family Vespertilionidae; genus Myotis; species Myotis lucifugus. The sequence goes on from NW_005871055.1 coordinate 15,921,690, forward strand.
GGGGGTCCTGCTGGGGTGCCTGGCCAGCCTGGGTGAAGGGCTGATGGCTGTTTGCAGGCTGGCCAAGCCCCCCAGCAGGGACTCTTACCCCATGAGGGTGTGGCCAGCCTGGGTGAGGGGCTGATGGCTGTTTTCAGGCTGGGCCAAGCCCCCCAGCAGGGACCCTCACCCCATGAGGGTGTGGGCCAGTCTGGGTGAGGGGGCTGATGGGTGGTTTTCTGGCTGGGCACAGCCCCTAGGCCACCCAAGGCTCCCAGTGGAAGGCTGGCTGGAAGCAGGGATCTGGGATTTATTTAGCCTTCTATTATTGAAACTTTGTTGGCTTTTTGCAGAGGCCATAGCCAGTCAAGGCAGGGGGAAGCTTGCTTCCTCCATCGCCGGGGCAACCAAGCTTCCTGCTTGCTCCAGCTCCGGGGCTGCCGGCCACCATCTTGGTTAAGTTAATTTGCATATCGTCGCTCTGATTGGCTGGTGGGCATGGCTTGGGCGAAGCAAAGTACAGTCAATTAGCATCTTTGTCTTTTATTAGTGTAGATGCCTGTGGTCCTTCTTCCCTTTCTATTTCTTCTTTTTACAACAATCCCTTGAGTATTTCTTGCATTGCTAGCTACGTAGCAATCAACTTTCTTAGCCCTTTTTTGTCTGTGAAGCTCCTGATTTCCCCTTCGATTTTGAATTATAGCCTTGCTGGGCAGAGTATTTTTGTATTCAGTTTCTTGCTTTGTATCACTTTGTATACTTCTTTCCATTCCTTCTGGCCTGATATGTTTCTGTTGAGAAATAATTTGTTAATCTAATGTGAGATCCTTTGTAGGTAACTCTCTGTCTCTCTCTTGCAGCCTTTAAGATTCTCTCTTTGTTGCTAAAATTTGCCATTGTAATTAGGACATGTCTTGTTGTGGGTCTTTTAGGACTCATCTTGTTTGGACTCTCTGTGCTTATCTGACTTTTTTCTTCCCAAATCAGGGAAGTTTTCTGTCATTCTTTCTTCAAATAGGTTTTCTAGTCCTTGTTCCACTTCTTGTCCTTCTGACACCTCTATTATGTGTATGTTACTTAGTTTTATGTTGACTCAAATCTCCCTTAGGCTCTCCTGCTTTCTATGTTTTTTCTCCAACAGCTGTTCAGATTGGGTGTGTTTCTCTGCCCTATCTTCTAACTCACTAAGTTGTTCCCTGATTCTTCTAGTTTACTCTTGAAACCTTCCATTTTGCTTTTTATTGTAGCTTTATCATTTTTCATTTCCTCTTGATTCTTACATAAGTTGTTGACTTTCTCATCCATCTGGTTTATGAATTGTATGACCCTTACTCTGAATTATTTTTCTGACATATTGCATGCTTCCATTTCATTTAGTTCCATTACTGGTTCTTCCTCCTTTTCTTTCCTTTGGTGGTTGTTTCTTTGTCTCCCCATTTTTGCTCTCACCAAAAAGTCCAGGCACTGAGTCATGCGAGGCCTGTACCTGCAGCCCCAGGTCAGCAGGAGGGTGGCACACCCCAAGAGTCACTGGTGAGCCCAGGTGCCAGGATGCATGGGGCCTGTGGTCACAGTGGGTTAACGGGAGGGTCGCACAACCTGATAGTCACCAGAGAGCCTAGGTCGTGTAGGGCCTATGGCTGCAGGGGTGGGCTGGCAGGATGTTTGGGCACTCCAGGACTCATAGGAGCCTGCAGCCAGGGAGGCTGGAATCCCAATGTCCATGGGTCTGCAGCTGAGGTAGCAGGTCTTTGGCTGGACTGGCTCTAGGGTCCCAGGTGGTGTCTGAGGCCAGTCTGGGTAGTGGTGAGGCTGGGCTTCTAGTCACATAATCTCTACCCTTCAAGATGACATGGTTTCTGTGCCAGCACCAGCCACCCAGGAGTGCCTGCAGTGGTAGCAGGGGCTCCCCATCTAAGAGACCCCAGTTTGCCAACCCCTGAAAGTCTTACAGGATCTAACTGTACCTCACTCTCTCTCACACACACACACATACACACACACACACACACACACACACACACACACACATGTCCAGCACTCCCCTTTCACTCCATCCCTCACTCACACTCTCCCCCTCACTGCAATCCTGCCAACCGCCATATTTTTGTTCCTTTTTGTAGTGTCTTTATCTGGTTTTGGAATTAGGACAATGCTGGCATTGTGAAAAGAAGTTGGAAGTGTTCCTCCCTCTTGGATTTTTTGGCATAGTTTGAGAAGGATAGGTATTAGTTCTTTTTTTGAATATTTGGTAAAATTCTCCTGTAAACTATCCATTCCAGGAAATTTATTTGCTGGAAATTTTTAAAATACTGCTTCAATTTCACCGGTTGTTATTGGCCTACTCAGGTTTTCTGATTCTCCTGATTGAGTTTTGGAAGATTGTATGTTTCTAGGAATTTGTCCATTTCACCCAGGTTGTCCAGTTTGTTGGCATACAGTTATTCATAGTATTTTCTTATAATCATTTGTATTTCTGTGGTGTTTACCCTGTCAAAGAACCATCTCTTGAATTTATTGATCTTTTGTACTGTTTTTTTCTTTTCACTCTCTATTTCATTTATTTCCACTCTGATCTTTATTACTAGAGGCTTGGTTCACAAAATTCTTGCATGGGGGTGGGTGGGGGAGGTTCCCCTCAGCCCAGCCTGCACCCTCTCCAATCCGGGACCCCTCGGGAGATGTCCAACTGCCGGCTTAGGCCTGATCCCGAGGATTGGGACTAAACTGGCAGTTGGACATCCCTCTCACAATCCTGGACCACTGGCTCCTAACCGCTCACCTGCCTGCCTGCCTGATTGCCCCCAACTGCCCCCCCACCAGCCTGCTTGCCCCCAACTGCACCCCCTGCCAGCCTGGTTGCCCCCACTGCCCCCCCCACCAGCCTGGTTGCCCCACACAGCCTGTTGCTCGGTTGATTGGTCATCCCTCACTAACCCCCCCACTGGCCTGGTTACCCCATGCAGCCTGCTTCTTGGTCATTTGGTCATATCTCACTAACCCCCCTGCCGGCCTGGTCACCCCACACAGCCTGTTCAGTCATCCGTTCGGTTGCGATGGTCGCTTAGGCATTTATATAGATAGATTTCCTTCCTTCTACTTCCTTTGGGCTTTTCTTGCTCTTCTCTTTCTACTTCATTGAGTTGTAGGGTTAGACAATTTATCAGTGCATTTCCTGGTTTCTTGAGGTAGACCTGGAGTGCTATGAACTTCCCTCTCAGGAATACTTTCACCATGTCTCATAGGTTTGGGGTGCTTCTGTGTTCATTTTCATTTGTTTCCAGGAAGTTTTTAATTTCTTGCTTGATCTCATTGGTAATACATTCATTGTTTAATTACATGCTATTTAGCCTACATGCATTTGAGTGTTTTTGAGTTTTGTTATTGTAGTTGATTTCTAACTTCATGCCATTGTGATCCAAGAAAGTACTTGGTATTGTATCAATCTTCTTGAATTTGTATAGGCTTGTTTTGTGCCATAACAGGTAGTTTATCTTTGAGAATGTGCCATATGCACTTAAGTAGAATGTATATTTTGTTGCTTTGGGGGTGAAATGTTCTGTAAATATCAGTTACATACATCTGATGTAGTGTGTAATTTAAGGCCTCTGTTTCCTGTTGTTTTTTTCTGGAATATCTGTCCAGTGATGTCCGTGGGGTGTTAAAATCCCCTACCAGGACTGTATTGCTGTCAATCTCTCCTTTAAAGTCCGCCAAGATATTTTTTATGTACATGAGTGTGTCTATATTGGTTGTATATATGTTTACAAGGGCTATATTTTAATGTTGAATCATTCCCTTTAGTGTTGTTAAATATCCTTCTTTGTCTCTTGTTGTGGCCTTTGTTTTGAAGTCTATTTTGTCTGATATGAATATTGCTACCCCAGCTTTTTCACCTTTCCATTTTTATGGAATATATATTCCATCCCTTCACTCTCAGTCTGTGTATCTTTTATTCTGAGGTGGGTCTCTTGTAGACAACAAATATATCCAGTTACATTTACATTTAAGGTAATTATTAATAGTTATTTATTTATTGCCATTTTTATTTTCTTTGTGCCTATAATCCTTTCTCTCTCCTTTTCTTCACCTTTTTAAAGCAATCCCTTTAACATTTCTTGCATTGCTGGTTTGGTGTTAATGTACTCTTTTAGCTTTTTTTTCTCTGAAAAGCTCTTTATTCACCTTTTATTTTAAATGATAGCCTTACTGAATACAGTATTCTTGGATTTAGGCCCTTGCTTTTCATTACTTTGAGTACTTCATGCCACTCCCTTCTGGCCTGAAGTGTTTCTATTGAGAAGTCAGTTGACATTTTAATGGGAACTCCTTTGTAGGTATTTTTCTTTCTCTTGCTGCCTTTAAGATTCTTTGTTTGTCTTTAACATTTGTCATTTTGATTATGATGTGTCTAGGTTTGGGTCTCTGGGTTCCTCTTGATTGGACTCTCTGTGCCGCCTGAACTTGTGCGACATTTTCCTTCACCAGGTTGGGGAAGTTTCCTGCCTTTATTTCTTTATACAGGTTCTCTGTTCCTTGCTCACTGTCTTCCCCTTCTGGTATTCTTGTAATGTGGATGCTGTTGTGCTTCGTTTTTGTCCCAGAGCACCCTTAAGCTATCTTCCTGCTTTTAAATTCTTTTTCCCATTTGCTGCTCTAATTGGGTATTTATTTCTACCTTGTCTTCAGAATTGCTAATTCTATCCTCTCCTTCATCCAATCTACTTTTAATGCCTTCTAGTGTTTTCTTGATGTCAGATATATAATTCTTCATTTCTGTCTGATTCTTGTTCATGGCCTCTCTTTCTTTTTTCATGCTGTTGTAATTTGCAATAAGTTCCTTAAGTATCTTTATAACCATTGCTTTGAAGTCTATGTCTGATAGGTTGCTTACCTCCATTTCATTTAGTTCTTTTTCTGGAGTTTCCTTATTTTCTCTCATTTGGGGGTTGTTTCTTTGTCTCTTCATTTTTGTTGTGTCTTTGTATTTGCTTCTATGTATTAGATAACCCTGTTGTGTCTCCCAGTCTTTGTGGAATGGCCTAATGTAGACAGTGTCTTGAGGGGTCCAGTATTGCAGTCTCTTTGTTCACCTGAGCTGGATGCTCTATGAGTGCCCCTTGTGTGTGATATTTGAGCTCTCCTATTGTAATTGGAACTTGATTTTTGATCTCCTGTTCTTGGAAAGGATCTCCCCTCTGACTTGCTGCCAGTGAGGCTGGGGCTCATAGGATTTTGCTTGGATGTTGTTGAGTCTGGTCCCTTGGTGTATCTATCTTGGGTGTCTTTGAAGCTGCTCTAGTGCAGGTGAATGTGAGTCACTATTCCTTTCTGGCCCTGCGCAACCTGACTGAAGTCGAAGGGGTTGAAGCCCCTAGTAGTCCAATGGTCAGGGACTCCTTAGCCCAGAGACTGGGTCTGCCTTGAATTTCTTGCCTTGATTGTCTCTCTTTTTTTTTTTAGGGCTTTTAGAATTTCTTTTTTTTTAATAATTAAATCTTTATTGTTCAGATTATTACATTTGTTCCTCTTTTTTCCCCCCATAACTCCCCTCCTCCCAGTTCCCACCCCACCCTCCACCCTCACTCCCCACCCACTGTCCTCATCCATAGGTGCATGATTTTTGTCCAGTCTCTTCCCGCATTTCCCACACCCCTTCCCCCCCCAAGAATAGTCAGTCCATTCCCTTTCTATGTCCCTGATTCTATTATAATCACCAGTTCATTCTGTTCATCAGATTATTTATTCACTTGATTCTTAGATTCACTTGTTTATAGATGCATATTTGTTGTTCATAATTTGTATCTTTACCTTTTTCTTCTTCTTCCTCTTCTTAAAGGATACCTTTCAGCATTTCATATAATACTGGTTTGGTGGTGATGAACTCTTTTAGCTTTCTCTTATCTGTGAAGCACTTTATCTGACCTTCAATTCTGAATGATAGCTTTGCTGGATAAAGTACTCTTGGTTGTAGGTTCTTGGTATTCATCACTTTGAATATTTCTTGCCACTCCCTTCTGGCCTGCATAGTTTCTGTTGAGAAATCAGCTGACAGTCGTATGGGTATTCCCTTGTAGGTAACTGAGTTTCTTTCTCTTGCTGCTTTTAAGATTCTCTCTTTGTCTTTTGCTCTTGGCATTTTAATTATGATGTGTCTTGGTGTGGTCCTCTTTGGATTCCTTTTGTTTGGGGTTCTCTGCGCTTCCTGGACTTGTAAATCTATTTCTTTCACCAAGTAGGGGAAGTTTTCTGCCATTATTTCTTCGAATAGGTTTTCAATATCTTGCTCTCTCTCATCTTCTGGCACCCCTATTATTCTGATGTTGGTACGCTAGTAGCTGTCCCAGAGGCTCCTTACACTATCTTTGTATTTTTGGACTCTTTTTTCATTTTGCTTTTCCGGTTGGGTGTTTTTTGCTTCCTCGCATTTCAAATCTTTGACTTGATTCTTGCGCTCCTCTGGTCTGCTGTTGGGAGTCTGCATAATATTCTTTATTTCAGTCAGTGTATGCTTACTTTCTAGTCGGTCCTTTATCACACCATCGAGGGTCTCATTAGATTTCCTGTACATCTCATCAAGTTTATCGACAGCCTCTAGAAGCCTCTTGAGAGACCTCAAAAGTTATCGGCGGCTTCTAGACAGTTCTTGAAAGACCTTAAAAGTGTGGTTTTGAACTCTATATCCAGCAGTTTACTTTTATGCTTCGCTGTGTCGATAGAGTGGCTTTCCGTGTTAAGTGTCCCAATTCTGATTGTCTCTTTTCTGAGTTGTACTACCTTTCTACACAGATTGGGTCCTGTGGGTGTCAGCTGCAGATGCTCAGGGTTGGTGAGGGAACATGCACAGTCCCTCTGGCGCACAACTCCCTGTGAGATCCCAGAGCCTGCTGATGTGCAAGTCACTGTGCAGTCCAAAGTCACTTTGGGTTCACTTGCATAATCCTGCTGGCAGGCGACTCACCTCAAGGTCCCAGCTTCTGTGGAAAGGGTTGCCTGTAAGGTCCTGCTGGTGTGCAGCTCAAGTTTTACTTTAAATGTTTCCTTCTCTGTCATATTATGTCAGATTACCCTGGGAATATTTTATGCTCTTTCTGCTATGCCCTCACTATAATTTTTAATTTCATCATAACAATGCACGATATTGTTATAACTTGTTTGCATGTTTCTTTTCCCAGTAGACTATAAACTCATTAAGATCCGGTACCAGGCCCTAACCAGTTTGGCTCAGTGGATAGAGCATCAGCCTGCAGACTCAAGGGTCCCAGTTTCGATTCTGGTCAAGGGCATGTACCTGGGTTGCAGACACATCCCCAGTAGGGAGTGTGCAGGAGGCAGCTGATCGATGTTTCTCTCTCACCAATGTTTCTAACTTTCTATCCCTCTCCCTTCCTCTCTGTAAAAAATCAATAAAAACATATATTTTTTTAAAAATCCGGTACCAGGCATTTTATGTAGAGTCAGCATCTGTCATAGGTATGGATACAGAGATTTTAACTTAAATACAAGTAAATTATCTTTCTTTATAAAGAAAATAGTTGCCACACTTCTATAAATACCATATGAGCAAATATCAAATTTTACATTGTGTTATTTAAACATGTATATTTAAGAGATACATTTATAAAAACATCATGATCTTAAGCCTACAAAATCCATATTCAGTGTTTTCATTTGTCAGTTAGGATATTCTAGAATTCTTTTCAGTTTACTCAGGCCAGAAATAGTAATGCTTCTAGACCCAGTACTAAAAAGTAAAAGATAGTTTATGGTAAGAATTTATAGAAAAGAATATAACTATCAATGTAAAAGAATAATCAATCAATAGAGTTTGGCAGTAATCATTCAAGGGTCCACCTGAGTGGTAGAGAGACTGCTTTTGCTGTGTCCCAGAGATTTGAGGTTGTTGTGTGTTAATTTTCATTTGTTTTCAGGAAGTTTTTTATTTCTTTCTTGATCTCATGGGTAACCCATTCATTGTTTAATAATACACTATTTAGCCTCCATGTGTTTGAATGTTTTGGGGTGTTTTTACATTAGTTGATTTCTAATGTCATTCCGCTGTGATCTGAGAAGATGCTTGATAGTATGTCAATCTTCTTGCACTGTGGAGACTTGTTTTGTGTCCTAAAATGTGGTCTATCTTTGTGAATGAACCATGTACAATTGAGAATAATGTATATTCTGCACCTTTAGGGTGAAATGTTCTATAAATATCAATTAAATCCATCTAATCCAATGCTTCCCTTACAGTCACTGTTTCCTTGTTAATATTTTGTCTGGAAGATCTATCCAGTGAAGTAAGAGGGATATTAAAGTGCCCTACTATGACTGTATTCTTGTCATTCTCTCTCTTAGAGTCCTCTAGAAGTGTTTTTTAAAATATATTTAGGTGATCCTATATGGGTGCATACATCTTTACCAGGGTTATATAGTTTTGTTTTGTTTTTGGGTTTTTTGTTGTTGTTGTTTTTTAGGTCGGCATGCGTGGGGCGGGCGTGCGTGGGGTCAGCTGTGCGTGGGGTTGGCTGTGCGTGGGGTTGGTGTGCGTGGGGTTGGCTGTGTGTGGGGTTGGTGTGCCGGGTTATATAGTCTTGTTGGATTGATCCCTTTAGTATTGTGTAGTGATCTTTGTTGTCCCTTATAATGGCTTCATTTTGAAGTATAAATTTTTTCAGATATTAATATTACTACCCCAGTTCTCTTTTATTTCCATTTGCATGGAAAAAATTTTTCCATCCCTTCAATTTCATCTTGTTTGAGTCTTCTGTTCTGGTGTGGTTTTCTTGTAGACAGCATATAGTTGGGTCATGTTTGTGTATCCATTCAGCTACCCTATGTCTTTTGATTTGATCATTTAATCCATTTACATTTAAGGTTATTATTGATTGGTACTTGTTTATTGCCATTTTAATTCTGTATACCTAGGTTTCTCTCTCTATTTCTTCTTCTCATTACAGCAGTCCCTTTAGCATTTCTTGCAATGTTGGCTTGGTGGTAATAAACTCCTTTAGCCTTTTTTTTGTCTGTGAAGCTCTTTATTTCACCATCTATTTTGAATGATAGCCTTGCTGGATATAGTAACCTTGGTTTCAGATCCTTTCTATTCATTACCTTGAGTATTCATGCCATTTCCTTCTGGCCTGTAGAGTTTCTGATGAGAAATTAGATGACAGCCTTATGGAAGCTCCTTTGTAGGTAACATATTGCTTTTCTCTTGCTGCCTTTAAGATTCTCTCTTTGTCTTTAATTTTTTGTATTTTAATTATAATGTGTCTGAGCATGAGCCTTTTTGGTTTCTTCTTGCTTAGACTCTCTGTGCCTCCTGAACTTGTGCAACTTTTTCCTTCACCAGGTTAGGGAAGTTTTCTGTCATTATTTCTTCAAACAAGTTCTCTATCCCTTGTTCACTTTCTTCCCCTTCTGGCTAATCTACTAAGCAAATATTGTTGTGTTTCATGTTGTCCCACAGCTTCCTTAAACTATATTCTTGTTTTTTTAATTATTGTTTTATTTTTGTTTGTCTGGTTGAGTGATTTTTTTCTACTGTCTTCTAAAGCACTTATCAGATCCTCAGCTTCCCTTAACATGCTGTGTATTCCTTCCAGTGTGTTCTTTATTAGTTCACGGTAATTCTTTATTTTCAATTATTCTTTTTTCATAGTTACTATATCTTTTCTTATGCTGTTGAGCATCTTTACCATCATTATTCTGAACTCTATATCAGATAAATTTCTTATCTTCATTTCATTGATCTCTTCTTCTGGAGAATTCTCTTGTTCTTTCATTTGGGTGTTGTTTTTTCACCCCCATTTTGGCTACCTGTTTGCATTGGTGACTATGTACTAGGTAGACCTGCTACGCCTCTCAATCTCTGGTGCAGGACAGTGTCAAATGCTGCTTCTGACTAATTAGATCAGGCAAAGACTCAAAGCCTCCAGAAACTGCCTATGCCTGCAGATTTATTGGATGCAGTCTTGATTAGCCCTCAGGCAATTATCCACAGGTTTGTGGGATGTTTTCCAACAGGGTAGGACAATTGCTTTTGCCTGGATGTAAATTGTTATTCTCAGTCTCTTTATAACCCTCAGAAATTCCACACCATGGGGCACATTATTGTCTGATAAAGATGGTCAACTGTCTTCCCCTCCCCAGGAAAAAATCACCTGGATATCAAAGGTGTGCCTGAGAAAGATTACCTCCGCAGTGTGAGGGAATGACTTTGTACAGGAAACCAGGGTGTCTGCCTTACAAGCTCAAGCCCCAGAACCACCATCCCTGGCTTCTCCTCCCACATTTCTTGTCCACTCTTCCATCCCTCTTCCAGAGCCCAGAGTGAGTGGCTACACACAAAATTTTTGCATTGGCCCTTTAAGAGGGTACCTGAATTTCCAGTCATCTCTCCCTGGCACACAGAAACCCTGCTGCTTTTCACAGCCAGATGTTATGTGGGCACCTTTCTCAATTTTGGTGCTCTCTGCTGGGGGCCCAGCTTGGGGATTAGACCCCAGAGTTTTCAGTGGCAACTCCCCACAGCTGAGATATCTCTCAGGAACTTCAGCTGCTGTTTGTGGGAGCCTGGCCAGCCCTTTCATGACTCCCCACTTCCTACCAGTCTCTATAAGGCAGGGGTCCTCAAACTACGGCCCGCAGGCCACATGCGGCCCGCCAAAAACATTTATCCGGCCCACCGGGTGTTTTTGCCGCCGCTGTGTGCATAGGAATTTGTTCATAGTTTTTTTTTAAACTATAGTCCAGCCCTCCAATGGTCTGAGGGACAGTGAACTGGCCTCCTGTTTAAAAAGTTTGAGGACCCCTGCTATAAGGTCTTCACTTTCTGTCCTTGGTTATCAGGATTGTCTGAATCATTTTTCTATTATAGGAAAGTAAAATTGTTGTTCTTTCCTAACTATAATAATTCTGTAAGTTGACCTTATGATCCTTTATCAAAATTAATGAAATTGTTATAACTTAATTATAGTCACAATTTATTTTTATGTTGTAAATATTCTCTACATGGGCAAGATAAATTGAGCTCCCATTTGTTTTCGATTAACATTTAACTATACATTAAAGGATAGAGAAATGCTGAATTTCCTAACTCATTACATTTAGTGTTAATAAATACTTGGGAGAATCTATATATATGAAAGCCTAAGCAACTGTTATGACAGAATGACCAAAACAATCGGAACAACCAGAACAACTGGTCGCTATGATGCTCACTGACCACCAAGGGGCAGACACTCAACACAGGAGCTGCCCCCAGCCCACAGGCCCTGATCGCTGATGGGGCCTGCTGGCCAACATCCTGGTACACCACCCCCCCCCCCCCCCCCCGCCCCGGGCCGGCAGGCCCTGATTGCCCAATTGGGGCTGGGAACCAGGGGTGGGTGGTGGTGAATGCGGCCCCTTTCCCAGGGGGGCCAAGGGCCAGCTCCCTCCACAGGGCTGGCGGCCAACCTTCTGGGCCCCCCCCCATGTCTTTCCCCGAGCCAGCAGCCCCTGATCGGTCTGCTGCCCGCCCATCACAGTGGTGGTTGGCCCCTCCCCGCAGCCAGCAGACCCCAATTGCCTGATTTGGGCCTGCTGGCCAACCTGCGTGTCCCTCCCCCCAGCCCACAGGTCCCAACGGGGATGGGGAGCCAGGGGTGGGTGGCAGTGCACAGGTGGCGAGGGAAGAAGGAGGTGGGAAGGTGGGGAGGTGGGGAGGTGGGGAACCACGTGGCGGTGTGCAGGCAGTGAGGGAAGGATGAGGTGGGGAGGCAGGGAGGCAGGTAACCTGATTGGCCCTGATCACCAGCCAGGCCTAGGGACCCCACCCATGGATGACTTTCGTGCACCGGGCCTGTAATAATGATATAAAAATGATTTTTGTGTTTGACTTTTAGTTTACAAAATGCTTTCAAACTAACAGCTTAGTAAATCTTTCCAAGAGCACTCTGAGATGTATAATACTATCAACATTTTATACATGAGAAAAAATAGTCTCAACAATTTAGCTTGGCCTACGTCACCAGGCTTGTCTGTGTAAAATTGGGATTTCTACTCTACTTTATTTCTCTTATTTACATAATATCATAGAAGATATTAATTGTTTTGCATATATTTCAAGTTCAAATTCTAAACATGATTTTAAGTGATATCTTAGACTTTAAGACATGTTTTAAAATATTATTTGATTTTGTATAAAATACAAATATACTATTAGAATAAATATTTATAGCTATAAAGCAGTAAATTCAGTAGCCTAGGTATAAAGTGAAATACATTGAGGCACATATAAAGAATAAAGGTCTTGCCCAGCTGGGTGTAGCTCAGCGGTTGAGCGTCGCCCCAGGAACCAAGAGGCCACCAGTTCGATTCCCAGTCAGGGCATATGCCCAGGTTGTGGCTTGATCCCCAGTGGGGGGCATGCAGGAAGCAGCCAATCAATGATTCTCTCTCAGCATTGATGTTTCTCTCTCTCTCTCCCTCTCCCTCTCCCTTCCTCTCTGAAATCAATAAAAATATATTTTAAAAAATAATAAAAAATAAATAAATGTCTAGCGAAGTAGATAATTTTATATGTTCTGATATTATGTAAAGATATAGCCAAATTTGAGAGCATTATGCTAAGTTTTATGAGCCAGTTACAAAAAGACACATACTCTATGACTCCACTTATATGAGGTATCTAGAATAGTCACTTTCATAAAGACAGAATGTAGAATGGTGGTTGTCAGGGGCTAGGGGAGGAAATGAGAAGCTTTTTAATGGGCCCTGGCTGGGCAGCTCAGTTGATTAGAGCATCATCCTGATACACCAAGGTGCCATGGTTGTGGGTTCAATCCCTAGTTGGGGCACATACAAGAATCAAGCAATGAATGCATAAATAAGTGGAACAAGAAATCTCTCTCTCTTTCTCTCTTTCAAATCAAGAAATTAAAAAGTTATTTAATGGAGAAAGTTTCAGTTTTACAAAATGAAAAGTTCTAGAGATGGATGGTGATGATGGTTGCACAGCAATGCGAATGTTCTTAATACTTCTGAATTGTACACTTAAAGGTATTTAAGTTGGTAAATTTTATGTTATGTGTATTTTACCACACTTAAACTATATATACACCAACATTTTTTGCAAATATGGATTTATCATGCATTTGATTTTTTTTATACTGCTCTTTCTCTAATATTACCCAAGGATATTTTTTCCATTGATTTGTAGACAGAGTGGAAGAGAGAGAGAGAGAGAGAGAGAGAGAGAGAGAGAGAGAGAGAGAAACATTGATTGGTTGCCTCCTGCTCCCACTCTGACTGGGGCTGGGGATTGAACCGCAACTGAGGTACGTTCCCTTGATTGGGAATCCAACTTGTGACACTAACCACTGAGAAAAACTGGCCAGAGCTACAGTACACATATTTTACTAAATGTATTGTAAATTGACATTTTCAATAATGCTTTTTGCAAATTTCAAGCCCACAAAGGCACCTAACTCTTTCACTAAAGGTACAAAGATTTTTCCCTGTTTGCAGCTGTATTCGAGATGGTAGTATAACAAGAAAATATCATTTTTTTCTGTTAAAAATTGTGAACAATTTCAGGAAACTTATGCTAATGATTTTCAGGGGAAAACGATGGCTCTGTGAAACATATGAATCATAAGCCCACAGCTTATGAACTAAATAAACTAAAATTTGAGGCATAAGTAGATATTCCTGAGTCTCCAAGGGAAGAAGGACACTTCAGGCAGATGGGACAACCTGTGTAAAAGGATGGAGTGGGGTGGGTGGCAGCACTCAAGTCTGGGAGGGCAGATCAGGCAGGAGGTGCTGTGAGGACTCAAGGCTGGACAGCCATTATTTTTTAAAATATATATATATATTTTATTGATTTTTTACAGAGAGAAAGGGAGAGGGACAGAGAGTCAGAAACATCGATGAGAGAGAAATATCGATCAGCTGCCTCCTGTACACCTCCCACTGGGGATGTGCCCGCAACCAAGGCACATGCCCTTGACCGGAATCGAACCTGGGACCCCTCAGTCTGCAGGCCGACGCTCCATCTACTGAGCCAAACAGGTTAGGGCTGGACAGCCATTATTAAGAGCCCAGATCATGGAGGGCCATGAATGCCCAGAGGTTGCCCTTTCAACTTTCCTAAGGCCAAGGTGGCATCAATGAAACTGAAATGCATAGTTGCATTTGGCAAAGTCCCTCTGATGGGCAGATTAGAGAGGAACAAACTGAAGGCAGGTCTATGCTACAGGAAAATACAGGCGGGAGAGAGAGTAAATGCCTGAAGCACAGAGACAGTAAGAATGGAAAAACCAGGACTTTTATGTCTATGGGGACTCTGTTTAGAGTGCACTGGATGTTCAAGGCCACTCTGAGCATGGGAATCCTAATCAGGAGTGTCAAGGTTACTCTGCTATATGCAGGTGAAAGAAGCAAGGACACAGCTATCTTACTATAGGTACACTGCACAAGCTTGCCCTTCTATAATCCAAAGACTGATGTCACTATTTGGAAAGAAGCCTCTTTTGTCTAAGATAGTATTAAAGTATGTTACTGATCAGCAGGCAGCTGGCTTGGAGGCAGCTGCTTAGTGAGGCTGTAGCTCTAAGGATGGCTCCTGTATAGCTTCTATGTTAGAGACTACTGGTACTTTGCAGGAAAGATGTATTGTTACCTAGCAGGTGTATGGCTACTCTATGGGACTTTACTTTGAAGAACTGATTTGTCTAATAGCTCCTGTTGCAGCAGTGGCTACTTGGGCTACAATAAAGACTCTCTTATATACCCACAACTTCTCATGGCTTCTCCATCGAATATCCAGTGTCCAACAGGGTCCAGTCCCTGCCAGAGGGGCTCGGACCTGACAGTTAGCATAGTTAGGCAGGATGAAGGACCTGTGTACCCAACAATGTCCTTTGAATTTTAGTTAGTAATGACTAGTTATAAGTAGAAAGTCATGAGAATAAAGACAACTAATGGAATAAAAAGCAATCTGGGAGACAAAATGGCAGCAGAATAGGCAGACATGTCCTGAGCCTTATCCCAGAGCAGATAGAAGGAGCAACTAAACTGAATAACATCCACCCAGAATTGGTGAAGTAGACACAGCTGGTGAGACAGTTTGCAGCTGGGAAGGGCAGAGGACACCTAGAGAATGGTAAAATTGGGGATCTGGGCTGGGGAGAGTTGTGAGACCTCCAAACCCAGAGGGTCAGAAGGAAGTTGTACGGCTTCCATGTCCCTTGGGGATAGGTGTAACATCTGACTGTGGAAAAGAAGTCCACAGGGCTGCTGGCAGCAGGGGATTCTACACCTAAGCCCACAGCCACAAGAGGCTGAGCCTGGAAGGGGCAACCTGAACAACTGCCTAAGCCGCATGGTGCTAGGGGGAGAGAAACTTGCAGTGGCGCAGCTCTTTCCCCTCTTTTTGGTCTTTGCTTTTATTTGCTAAACCCAGTTCATGGGACCTTTCAAATATACTCACCCATGGCTGAGGTGCAGGTAGAGGTGCGGACTTGTGGAGTCTGGGGAGAGGTTGTGTAGAAGAGTAGGTTGGGGAGACGTGGTTGAGAGTCTGGCATTGGGACATACCTGACAGTCCAGACCTAAACAGCCATTTTCTCCTGAAGAGATAGCCCCTCCCTGCAGTCTCCAGACAACCAATACAGCCACACCCAGACTACACCCTGAGTGGTACAAAGGATACAAAAAAAAAAAAATGTGAATAGTCCCTGAGAGCCCTCAGGGACTGGGCTGAAGAGAGGTCATTCAGTCCGGAAAATGATATGGCAACCTCCCTAACTATAGCCCTGTCAGAAACAGCTGCTTGAGAGATTAAGACTGAAAGCGGGCAAACAGGCTAAGTGGGCAGATTGGTCCCCGCTGCTGGCAGTAGAGGTGGTGGAGATAGACACAAACAGAAGAGTGGTGGTTTGTTTGGAACTTCAATACTGTGCTGACTACCTAATAGGAAACTGAGAAGTGGCAGACAGTACAGAAGAGTGGGATCTTAAACCAGCCCCCATGGAGCATTAAAACTTGGTGGAAATGAACAACACTTCACTTTTTTTTTTTAATCTCTTTTTTCTTTATTTTTTTCTTTTCATCTATTTCTTTATTTTTTATTTCTTTTCACATTATTTTTCATCATTCTATTTTTTTTGTTTTATCCTATTTTTTAAATTATTTTTTCTTTCTCTTTCTTTTTCTTCTTATCCATCCATCCTCTTTCTATACTGAACTGAGGTCCTCTCCATACTCATCCAATTTCTTAATGATGTTTTAGCCCAGGGTGTGGTGATCACACAAGCAACAGCAGCATGAACAGCCCACCCCTGTCTGTGGAGCAGCAGCTGTGTGAGCAGCCCGCCCTCGGCCTCTATAGATTCTGCCTCCACCTCTTTTCTGGGTATTTGTTGTTTGCATTTTTTGGTTTATCTGTTTGTTCTGTAATGTTTTCTCCATATATATATATATATATATATATATATATATATTTCCTTTTTCTTCCCTTTTCTTCTTTTTCTTTCCTTTCTTACCATTTTTTCTCTCCTCAAATATCATTTGTGCTCTCTTTTCTCTCCCCTAATTCTCTTTTCTCTGGTAGTCACTTATATTAGCATTATTGGTGTTGTGCATACATTCGTGTTTTTTTCCCTTTGTGTCATGTCTTGTCAAGTTGCATTTTGTCCTGTTTGGTCAGTGTGGTAGAGAGTAAGTCACATAACCAGACACCCGGAGAGGAGACTCCATCCACAAATGAGTCAATAACATTCCAAACCCAACTACAGAGGCAGGAAGATGGCGGCCTGGAGGATATAAGTGAGGGAGAGAGTGTGAGTGAGGGAGCAAAAGGGGAGTGTGTGGACATGTGGTGTGTGTGTGTGTGTGTACATGAGTGAGGGACAGTTAGATCCCGCAGGACCTTCAGGGGCTGGTGAACTGGGCTCTCTTAGCCAGGCAGCCTCTGCTACCATTGCAAATAATCCCAGGGTGGCCAAATGTACCACAGAAGCCATGCCATCTTGAGTGGGAGAGCTGTTGTGACTGGGAATCCAGCCTTACCTCCACCCAGGGTGCCCTCAGACACCACCCGGGACTCTACACCCACCCCTGCCAGGGACCTGCTGCCTCGGATGCGGTCTCACAGACACTGATACTCCAGCCACCCTGGCCACAGGCTCCTGTGAGTTCCAAAGCACGCTCCCCTCGTGCTGGCCCAACACATTACCCCAGGGTGTGGCGACCACAGGAGCAATAGCCACATGAGCAGCCTGCCCCCGACTGAGGAGCAGCAGCTGTGTGAGCAGCCCACCCCCGTCCGAGGAGCAGCAGCCACATGCAGCCACCCTGTCCAAGAAGCAGCAGCTGCATGAGCAATGATCAGCTCACCCCCAGCAGCTGGAGAAGCAACTACTGCTGTGAACAGCTGTGAGAGCAGTGCCCACACAAGGATTCTCCACCAACTGAGGAGCAGCTGCTGCTGTGACCACCTGAGAAGCAGCCGCCACCCAAGTAGTCGCTGTTGCCTGTGGAGCAGCCACCACATGACTCAACACTTAGATCTTTCAGCAGGAGAAAAAATGGGTGACAAAGAAACCCCCCAAAGGAAAGAAGAGAAATCACCAGAAAAGGAGCTAAGAGGAAAGGAAGCATGCAATATGCCAGAAAAAGAACTCAGAATAAGGGTCAGACAATTCATAAACCAGATGTATGAAAAGAATCAACAATTTATGTAAGAATCAAGAGGAAATAAAGAGTGATATAGCTCCAATAAAAAACACTATGGAAACTTTCAACAGTACACTAGGAGAAGCGGAGGATCAATTTAGTATATTAGATGACAGGGCAGCAAAACACCCAAATTGAACTGCAATTGGAGAAAAAAATTAAGAGACAGGAGGAGAGCCTAAGGGAGCTTTGAGAAACATGAAACAAAGCAACATACAAATAATAGGAGTTCCAGAAGAACAAGAAGAGGAACAAGGGTTATAAAACCTATTTGAAGAAATAATGTCAGAAAACTTTCCTGATTTGGGGAATAAAAAAGTCACACAAGAACAAGGAGTTCCAAACAAGATGAACCCAAAAAGACCCATACCAAAACACGTCATAATTATGATGGCAAACGTTAACAACAAAGAGAGAATCTTAAAGGCTGCAAGAGAGAGACAGAAAGTTATGTACAAGGAATCTCCCATTAGATTATCAAATGATTTCTCAAAAGAAACACATCAGGCAAAAAATTAATGGAAGAAAGTTCACAAAATTATGCAAAGCAAGGGACTGAACCCAAGAATACTCTATCCAGCAAGGCTATCATTCAAAATTGAAGGGGAAATAAGGCACTTCACAGAAAAAAAAAAAAAGGCTAAGGGAGTTTGTTACTACTAAGCCCGCATGCAAGAAATGCTAAAGGAACTGGTGTAAAAAGAAGAAATAAAAAGGGAAGAAAGAATACAGGCATAAAAAATAAAAATGGTGATAAACAAGTACCTATCAATAATAACTTTAAACGTAAACTGACTAAATGCTCCAATCAAAAGACATTGAGTGGCTGAATGGATGATAAAACATGAGCCATCTATATGCTGTCTATAAGACCCCCACTTCAGAACAAGGGACTCAAAAGTGAAGGGATGGAAAAATATCGTTCAGCCAAATGGAAATGAGAAAAAATCTGGGGTAGCAATATTATATCTGACAAAATAGACATCAAGGTGAAGGCCATAAAAAGAGATAAGGAAGGCCACTTCATAATCCTAAAGGGACTGATACAACAAGAGGATATAACCCTGGTAAACATAAATGCACCCAATGCAAGAGCACCCAAATACATAAAAGAACTCCTGGAAGATATCAAGGGAGAGATTGACCACAATACAATCATAGTAGGGAACTTTAATACACCACTGACATCACTGGATAAATCCTCTAGACAAAAAATCAGCAAATAAACAGCAATCCTAAATGACTCACTAGATCAGATGGACTTAATTGAAATTTTCAGAACATTTCACCCCAAAGCCACAGAATACATGTTCTTCTCAAGTGCACATGGGACATTTTCAAAGATAGACCACATATTGGGGCACAGGAAAAGATTCTCCAAATCCAAGAAGATGGAAATCATATCAAGCATCATCTCAGACCACAATGGCATAATATTAGAAATAAACTACAATAAAAACAATCAAAAAAATTCAAACACTTGGAAGGTGAATAGCATGCTATTAAACAATGATTGGGTTACCAAAGAGGTCAAAGAAGAAATAAAAAATATCCTGGAAACAAATGACAATGAAAACACAACAATCCAAAATTTATGGGACACAGTGAAAGCAGTCCTGAAAGGAAAATTTATAGCTCTCTACAGGCCTACCTCAAAAAAACAAGAAAAACTGGTAATAAATTATCTAACTCTACAACTTAAAATATTAGAAAGAGAGCAAAAAGCAAAGCCCAGAGTGAGCAGAAGGAAGAAGATAATAAATATCAGAGCAGAAATAAATGACATAGAGACCAAAACAAAACAATACAAAAGATCAATGAAACCAAGAGCTGGTTCTTAGAAAGGATATACAAGATTGATGAACCTCTAACCAGGCTAACCAAGAAGCAAAGAGAGAGGACCCAAATAAACAAAATCAGAAATGAAAGAGGCAAAATAACAACAGACCCCACAGAAATACAAAGAACTGTAAAAAACACACACACAATATAAACAACTCTATTCCAACAAACTAGACAACCTAGAAGAAATGGACATATTCCTAGAAAAATGCAACCTTCCAAAACTCAATCAGGAAGAATCTAAATATCTCAATAGGCCAGTAACTATAGAGAAAATTGAAGCAGTCATCAAAAAGCTTCCAGCAAACAAAAGCTCGGGGACAGACGTCTTCACAGGGGAGTATTACTAAACATTCAAAAAACAACTAAAACCTATCCTCCTCAGACTACTACAAAAAATTCAAGAGGAAGGAACACTTCCAAGCTCGTTCTATGAAGCCAGCATCATCCTAATACCAAAATAAGATAAAGACAACACAATGAAAGAGAATTACAGGCCAATATTTCTCATGAACATAGATGCCAAAATCTTCAACAAAATTCTAGCAGATCAGATCCAGCAGTACATCAGAAAGATCATACACCATGACCAAGTAGGATTTATCCCAGGTTTGCAATGATGGTACAATATCTGCAAATCAATAAACGTGATAATCACATAAACAAATTGAAAGATAAAAATCACATAGTCATATCAATTGATGCATAAAAAGCATTTCACAAAATCCAACACCCTTTTTTGATAAAAACCCTCAGCAAAGTGGGAATAAAGGGATCATACCTCAGCATAATAAAAGCCATATATGACAAACCTACAGCCAACATCATACTCAATGGGCAAAAACTACAACCATTTCACCTAAGAAAAGGAACAAGATAGGGATGCCATCTTTCACCATTCCTGTTCGACAGAATACTGGAAGTGTTAGCTATAGCAATTAGACAAGATATAGAAATAAAAGGTATCCAAATTGGAAAAGAAGAAGTAAAACTGTCATTATTCTTAGATGACATGATACTGTACATAGAAAACCCCAAAGACTCCATCAAAACACTACTAGGCTTAATAAATGAATTTGGCAATGTAGCAGGATACAAAATTAACACCCAGAAATCTGTGGCTTTTTAATACACCAATAATGAACTCAAAGAAAGAGAAACTAAAAAAACAATTCCGTTTACCATTGTATCAAAAAATTAAGATACCTAGGAATAAACTTAACTAAAGAGGTAAAAGACCTGTACTCAGAAAACTACAGGACACTGAAAAAAGAGATAGAGGATGACATAAACCGATGGGAGAACATACTATGCTCATGGATAGGTAGAATCAACATCATTAAAATGTCCATACTACCCAAAGCAATCTATAGATTCAATGCACTCCCCTTTAAAATACCAACGGCATATTTCACAGACCTAGAATGAACTCTCCATAAATTCATCTGGAATAAAAAAACACCCCCAATAGCTGCAGCAATCTTGAGAAAGAAGAACAAAGTAGGAGGGATCTCAATACCAGATATCAAGCTATATTACAAAGCCACTGTTCTCAAAACTGCCTGGTACTGGCACAAGAACAGCCATATAAACCAATAGAATAGGATAAAAAACCCAGAAATTGACCCAAACAACTATACTCAATTAATATTTGACAAAGGAAGCAAGAGGATACAACTGAGTCAAGACAGTCACTTCAACAAATGGTTCTGGGAAAATTAGACAGATACATGCAAAAAATGAAACTAGACCACCAACTTACACCATACACAAAAATAAACTCAAAATGGTAAAGGATTTAAACCTAAGACGGGAAACAATAAAAATCTTAGAGGAATCCACAGGCAGAAAATCTCAGACATTTGCCGAAGCAATATCTTCATCAATACAGCTGCTAGGGCAATGGAAACTAAAGAGAAAATAAACAAATAGGACTATATCAAAATAAAAAGCTTCTGCACAGCAAAAGAAACCATCAACAAAACAACAAGAAAGCCCACTGCATGAGAGAACATATTTGCCAATGTTATCTCTGATAAGGGTTCAATCTCCAACATTTACAGGGAACTCATACAACTTAATAAAAGGAAGATAAACAATCCAATAAAAAAATGGGCAACAGACCTAAATAGATACTTTTCAAAAGAGGACATACAGAAGGCCAAGAGACATATGAAAACATGCTCAGTCACTAATTATCTGAGAGATGCAAATCAAAACGACAATGAGGTACCATCTCACACCTGTCAGAATGGCTATCACCAACAAATCAACAAATGACAAGTGCTGGTGAGGATGCAGAGAAAAAGGAACCCTCCTGCACTGCCTGTGGGAATGCAGACTGGTGCAGCCACTGTGGAGAACAGTATGGAGTTTCCCCAAAAAACTAAAAATGGAACTCCCATTTGACCCTGTTATCCCACTTCTAGGAATATATCCCAAGAAACCAGAAACACCAATCAGAAAGGATATATGCACCCCTATGTTCATAGCAGCACAATTTACCATAGCTAAGATTTGGAAACAGCCTAAGTCCCCATCAACAGATGAGTTAATTAGAAAACTGTGGTACAGCTATACAATGGAATACTACGCTGCTGTAAAAAGGAAGGAACTCCTACCATTTGCAACAGCATGGATGGAGCTGGAGAGCATTATGCTAAGCAAAATAAGCCAGTCATAGAAAGATAACTATCACATGATCTCACTCATTTGTGGAATATAATGAACACCATAAACTGATGAACAAAAATAGATCCATAAACAGAGAAGCATCAGACTGTCAAACCTCAGAGGGAAGGCAGGGGAGAATGGGGAGAAGGAGGAGACATCAATCAAAAGGCTTATATGCATTCATATAAGCATAGCCAATGAACACATACACTAGGGGTGTGTTGGCACTAGTCGGGGTGGGGGAGGGGCAATGGGAGGATAAGGACACATATGTAATACCTTAATCAATAAAGAAAAAACTAGCAGTGGGCAAAAAAAAAAAATCAATCTGGTTACAAGTGCAAAAATATTATTCTAGCACTTATCCAGGTGTCTTCTATAGATGAGTAGTACATTTATATTTGAACAAAGTTTTTACCTCAGCTCCTGAAATGGGTCGGCTCTTATGAGGGGTGTTTCCACTGAATGTTCAAAAAGAGCCCCTTCAGGCCCTAAACAAAAAACAAAGATACATCATCTTACAAAAGTAAAATTAGTGATACATCAAACAATAAATATTTAGACTATATAGAAAAGCACAAGTAGGTTCTGATCTTTGTTGCTGAATTTGTGCAGATGTTTGAATTGCAGGAAAAAAGAATAGGCATGCCCTGGCTGGTTGGCTCAATTGGTTGGAACATTTCCCCATACAAGGAAAGGTTTCGGGTTTGATTCCTATCAGGACACACACATAGGTTGTGGTTTTGATCCCCAGTTGGGATACCTATAAGAAACAACAAATCAGTCTCTCTCTCTCTCTTTCTCTCTCTCTCTCTCTCTCTCTCTCTCCCCGTCTCTCTTTCTCTCTCTCTCTCTCTCTCTCTCTCTCTCTCTCTCTCTCTCTCTCTCCCCCCCCCCTTCCTTCCTCTCTCTAAAATCAGTAAAAACATATCCTCCAAGACCTTGAACCTCTCTTCCTCTGAACCCCAGGGGTCAGACTTGCTCAAATCTCAGCATTTCTCCAGGACCAACCTACCCCAGGATGAACCCCAGGGGTCAGACTTGCTCAAATCTCAGCATTTCTCCAGGACCAACCTACCCCAGGATGGTGTGGAATACAGCACATTCACCTGTCACCCAGCTGCCTTCTGGTTCCAAGGCTGTGTCTCTTCACTGGACTGGTGAGAGGGTTGTCAGTGTTTTGCTCCTGGGCCTACTTCCAGCTGTGTTTTGGATCCTTCCTTTGTGATGGAGTACTCCCTGGCTGCGGTCCTTGCTCTCCATGGTCATGGGGCCTCGGAGAAGTTGTTACTGAGTGTGTTCAAAGGGATGCATTGCAAAAAGCTCCCGAGGCAGGCCTTTTGATACTCTCGGCTTTCACCTTTGCTGGGCTTTGTTATTTCAACTATCACGATGTGGGCATCAGCAAAGCTGTTGCCATGCTGTGGAAGCTCTGTCCTTCTTGACTTAATACCTGGAAAATTGTACACCTCTTTGCCTCTGCTCTGTCATGCCATTCATCTCACAATAAGGAGAAAATAACAGAGAAGTCCACTAGTGAGATAAACCTCTTCTAATCACCTGGCTAGTTTTAGAATTTAATCTGTGAGGAAAAGGTTTGAGAGGAATTATATCCAAGAAATTGTGAGATTGAGTTCCACATGCTGGCAAATAAATGAGGCTGTCCTCTAGCTTCTCACGAGATTCACAATGTAACTGAACATTATATAAGAGCTTTCGCATTTTAATTTACCAAACTCTTAAAGGGAATCCAGCTTTATTACTATCAATACCTAATCAAACATCTATATTTGCCTTGGGAGTTATGGAGAAAGGGAAAAACTATTAATTTATAAATAAATACTACATCAACTTAGCCAGTACTTAATGTTTGAAAACTTCCCCCCTTTGTTCAGTTAATACCAGTCACTGATGGTTATATGTTTTTGAGAAACTTTAAAGTTAGGAAACGCCGATATTTCACATTACTAATTTCTAAATCCTGGGAAAAAGAGCCTGAAGAACTTCTAAGTATAGAGAAGTCCCATGCAGGGAAGAAGTACCCATGTAGAGGTATCAAAATATTATACATTGTAAACTGAGACTTACTCCTCAAATGTGTTCATTTTACTTGTCCCAAAATAATATCCACAAATATAAAATTAAATAATAAATTGTTATTTTTCACACTGTGAGAATCTTTAATGTGAAATGTATTCTATGAAAATATAGGTGGTTTTTTTTAATTCTGTAATAAAAAAACACCAAAAAAAATATCCTTCAGTGTGGATTAAAAAATAGGCACAGTTAACTGCTCTCTTGCTTTTCCAAGGATACCACAATTTCAGTAAGTTCCTATAGAAATATGATTGTAAAGCAATTCAAAATATGCAGGCTTATTATTATTATTTTAATCCTCACCCCAGGATATGTTTATTGATTTTAGAAAGAAAAGGGAGAGGAAGAGAAAGAGAAACATCTATGTGAGAGAGAAACATTGATCGGTTGCCTCATGTATGCATCCCGACCAGGAATCAAACTTGCAACCCAGGTATGTGCTCTGACCAGGAATCAAACCCACAACCTGTCAGTGTTCAATAAAATGCTCCAATTAACTAAGCCACCTGGCCAGGGCTGCGGGCTATTTTAAATGTAGGAAGCAATATAAGCCCTCAAATTGAAAAAGAATTACAGTTGAAAACTGCATGTCTCTATCTTTTAGGTAATAGTCATTTGACTCATTTATGTGTAAAAATTGTGTCTTGTGTCATTTGTTTCTTAAAGCACATCAGGAAATTAGAGAAAAATCAACATTTTTAAATATTGAAAATTGACTTTCTAATTTCTAGGAGTCAGTATCTTCCCTGTTGTTTCACTAGTCTGAGAATCAAATTATACACAAGACACGATGTCAGTGGAGGTGAAGAGATGCAAAGATGACAGTGACATGTTCTTTGATATACCTAATTGGTTTAATATTCAGAATTTTACAGGGCAGGTGAGATTATTTTACTGAGGAGAAAACTGAGGAACAGAAAGGTTAATTAAGTTTCCTAAAGTTACACAGCAAAGGGCAGGTCTGTGATTTGAATTCAAAACCCACACTTTTAATCTATATGCTATAGGGTTTATCATACATAATTAACAAATACTATATAATAGAAAGTAATGTGCCAATAGGAGTGTGCAACTAAGTTATTTTGGGTGTCATCAGCAGGGGAACATTACTTTAAGGCAGCCGGGAAGACTTTCTATAATAAAATGCAGTTAGCCTGAACCTTAAAATAAATAGACATTTGTAACTATATGGAGGTGATGGACAATAATTTTCAAGGAAAGCGGTAGTGCAGGAGCTGGAAAATGTGACCAGTGTATAGGAATGAATGAATAATCCAGTTACTAGAAAAATAAAGAATTCAACATGGAAATACAAATTTTTCTTTCATATTATATTTAAAACTAGAGGCCTGGTGCACAAATTTGTGCACGGGTGGGGTCCCTCTGGGTGGCCTGCAGGGATCGGGCCAAAACCCACAGTCCAATGCCGCCTGCAGCTCCTACCTGCTGCTCCTGCTCATCCTGGCCCCACTGTGCCTGCCTCGGGCTCACGCCCAATCAGTCCTGATCAGGAGACTGCCGCAGTAGTGCTCACCAGTCATGAGCCCTATGTCTGGTGCCCTCCCAAGGGGAGTGGCCTGCAGGATTGGGCTGAAACTGGCTCTCCGACATCCCCTGAGGGGTTCTGGATTGTGAGAGGGCACAAGCCAGGCTGAGGGACCCCACCAGTGCACAATCAGGCCAGGGAGGGACTGCAGGAGGGCTCTTGGGCATGTGTGGCCCATCTCACTCAGTCCCATCAGCCAGACCCCAACAGCAAGCTAATCTACCGTTCAGAGCATCTGCCCCCTGGTGGTCAGTACACAGTGAGCAGTTGAGCAGCCTTAGCATATCATTAGCATATTATGCTTTGATTGGTTGTTTGGTTGTTCTGCCATTCAGTCTATTTGCATATTACCCTTTTATTATATAGGATATTTCTCTTTAATATTGTGGGCATACACACAGATTTAAGTAGCATCACTTTGCCTATACATACTCATCATGATTTACCTAGGTCCCTGTGCCTTTCCTGAACTATACCTCATTCTTTGGTTTCGCCCCTGGCTTAGACCCTACCCCTATTTTAGGGTCTGTCCCTGGTTTAGGTCCCACTCCAGACTTAGGGTCTGCAGCTGCAAAAAACTTGTACCTCTCCCTCTTAGTCCCAAAAAGAGCTCAGCAGATATTTTCACATTGTGCAGAATTTCCTCTTTAGGGAATACTGAAAATAATTAAAATGTTTATTTTTTAATTTAATCATGTACTAGTTTTGATACTTACCATTGAAAACCTGGTGAAAAGTTTCCCAGACACCAAGTTGAGCAAAGGTCTTGTCAGCAGTCTTTCCTGATTTAACAGTTCACAACATCCTCACATTTTCTCCACAACAATACTACCTGTATTAGTTTTGTCATTATAATTACTGCTTCTCTAGTAATTTTGTTTAAATATAAAGACATAACAAATGCACACATTCTCATTCAAGAAATAAAAGTATGTGGCAAATAAGTAAAATATAATTAAATTAGCAAAAAATTAAAATTCAAAATAACAAATCAGATTTGGTAACATGATCAACACAAAAACTGTAATCAACTGAAATAAAGGGACACAAAGGTGAAGGTTAACATTGTATGAAAATAATGTTATAATTCATACAAATTATATTCGGATGAGAATATAATACAACACATTCCTTAAAATACCACCTAAATGCCCGGCTGGCATGGCTCAGTGGTTGACTGTCAACCTATGAATCAGGAGGGCATGGTTCAATTCCCAGTCAGGGCACATGCCAGGTTGCAGGTTCGATCCCTGTGTGGGGCATGCAGAAGGCAGCCGATCAATGATTCTCTCATCATTGATGTTTCTATCTCTCTCTCCCTCTTCCTTCCTCTCTGAAATAAAAAATAAATACCACCTAAGCAAACCTCAATGATAATGGTGACCATTATGTAAAGTAAGACTATTCTAAGCACCCTTTCTAAAACAAGGTAGAAACTACAATGTATTTTGATTGAAATTTTTATTTTTATTTTAACACAGCTTCAATTCTTTTTTCCGCTAAGAAGTGTAATTATTCTAATAGTGCCAGTGGGACTATTTACAAGAAAATATAACTCCATAATTAGATTTAAATGCATGCCAATTACCTTCTAATATGACCAGAGTCAATGATAGAGTGCCCCGTAAAGACAATGTACTGTTAGCAGACATAAAGTCTACAAACTTATATGCATTATCTTCTAATAAGAGGAGCAATTTCTCTATCATTGAAATTGTAATGCCCAAATTATATGAACTTGATTATATCATTACTCTAGCCTCAAAGTAAATATGCCTTAGAACTTATTTACATACAATAAAATAGATATTTTCTAAGTGGTTTCATAAAATATTTCTCAGTAAATGATTGTTGATCTTCAATTAATTATATTTTCTTTATGTTTTTACTCATACTTAATATCCCCAACCAAGACTATATATAAAAATATAAGGGATGTAACATCTGCTCCCTTTGAGAAATAGAGTATATTATTTGAAATTATATAAATTATAGGAAGGGGAAAAATTCCACTATAAAATGTTGTCACATAAATCATGTAGTAAAATGACCTTGTCTAATATGACCCTGTATAAATATTATATATACAAGAAAGTGTGATAAAACAGACCAAAAAAGCCCAGGCTTATAATGTTAACATTTTTAAAGAATATATCACTGAGATCAGACATGGTAAATGGTGTGGTCATTTCTACTATCAGTAGTATTTGAATGACACCATTCTTTTCTGGATGCTACAACAATTTATGATGAATGATATGCATGTGAGGAACTTTAGTCAGATTTTGGTACAAGATGGATTGAAATAGTGGTGAAGCAGTTGAAAAGTTCATGGGGCAGAGCCCAGAAATAATGGAGGTCATGGACAGAGCCCAAAAACTGGAGGGGAAATTGTTCCAAGTTGCTCCATTCTTTCTAACATACTGCTACCCCTGGATTCTTCAGTTACAGAAATGCACAGAGTTCAATATTAATTCCTCTGTACAAACAATGGATAATATATACGCAGACATATATTAGATTTTTTGTATTTACACTGATAACTATTTATTAAGATTAATTCCACGTATCCATTGAGTATTTATAAACTGAAATGGTCATTTTAAATAGGGAAAAAAATCTGTTGCTCCCCTTTACAGCCAAACTTCTATACAATGTCTGTACTGCCTCCTATTCTATTCACTCTGCCACCACTACAAACTGTCCTTTGCTTAAAACTCCAATAAAAATGCTCTTATTAATATAATAATGACCTCCATGATAATAAATCCAAGGGCCTTACCTTTCCTGGATCTCAAATTCTGGGAACACAGTGTCTGTCTTGGTACTAGGAAAAAGGCCATTATGACATCCCTCCCACCACATTGTCAACAACTCTCTGTTGGTGGCTGCTCTCCCTTTACATGGGCTCTAACGCTGTCGTCTCTCAGAGTTTACTTGATTGATGATGTCCTCATGTACATCTCTATTCTAGATTGCTGTTCTGAACAATCGGTACCTCACTTATCCAACAGCAGGCTTGATATATTCACTTGGCTCTTTCACAGATATCTTCAATTTATATATCTAAAACATTAACTGTCAGTTCTCTCTGCTTTACAAATATATTCTTCTCCTCCTCAGTCATCTCCATTACCCAGAGAGTAATGACATCATCCAGATACAAATATAATCTTTTCATCTTTGATTCCCTCCCTGGATGCCTGACACCCATTTGATTTGTGTCTCTATATGTTAATTCTTAGTGTGGAGTCATTAGCTTCCCTCTATGACCACCTAGGCCAGGTCAACATCATTTATTGCCTGTACTATATCTCCATTGGATCTCACTGCTCCCATTCTTTCCTCCAAACAATATATTCTCCCTTGCAATAGTCATATTGATCTTGAAATGTATAACAAGCCAAGGAGTATATGTTCCAAATAATCCAATGTCTTGCCTTTGCCCCTAAAACAAATTCTAGCTTCTTATAGTGGCCTACAAGTCCCTGAATAATCTGGTCTCTTTGTATCTCCTTTTACACCAGGCTTATTTCAGACTCAAATTTAATAAGATTAAAAGATAAAAATTATGAAATAATATGACCCAGAAAAACCCAAAGAGAACAATTATCAAAATGAATGTGAATGTCTTAAACTCCTCACTAAAAATCCAACTTTATTAGATTGAGTTAAAAAATAAATTATAGTTAACTGCCACTTATAAGAGCAACGCAAGTAATTTAATATGAGGTGAATTTTGTCTGGAAGGTTAACTTAAAGAGGCCAGATCACCAAAGGCCATCAAGGTTCTCTTGCTGGAAGTCATTGCACAGGGAAGTGATACTTGGAATTGATGGAACTATTTTGCAACTAAAAGGGGAATGTCAACATATTTGAATAGAAGCAAGGCTGGAGTGAAATATTACTGGACCACTGAATTAGTTCAACCTATCCTACCTCCAGACTTCTCATATGAGATAACTAGAGGCCTGGTGCATGAAATTTGTGCACTTGGGGGAGGGGGGCAGTCCCCCAGCCTGACCTGTGCCCTCTCACAATGCGGGAGCCCTGTGATCGATTGCCCCAAAGAAGTAGGCCCCGCCCAGCCATCTGGGGCTCCTCGTAGGATTGCCCCAAAGAGGAAGGCACGGTGCGGAGGCAGGACCCCTGGCCTTGCCACGTGAAGCCGCAGGACCCACCTCCGCGCTGTGCACACAGCATCAAGCCCCTGTCCACCTGCATGTGCACTCAGCCCTGCCCACTGGCATGCGCCTGCTGTGCACGCAACCTCCTGGTGATCACTCATTGCAGTGTGAGGGTGTCACAGCGTGAGGGCATGACGACCACATAGGCTTTTATTAATAGGATTATGTCCTTATAGTTTAAGCCATTTCTAATTTGGTCTTTCATTCCTTTCAGCTGAAAGATTTTTAACTGATGGACCAGGCCATCAACTGTCCATAGAGCTGCATCAAAAAGTGGTCAGAGATGCATGTGCTGGATATATAGCTTAAATGGTATGGTGACTTATACTAGTAAGCACCTTCTAGATATTTGCCTTCATGTCTTTTTAAGGTACCTGGACTTATCATCTTTGTTTATGTTTATGTCTTCAGTTGTTAAATTCTATTCTCCAGCTCCTTTTTTGTCAATGGCTTTGCGGGTGATTTAAGCATTTCTACACCATCACTTTTCACTTTATATAATCCTGCTTAGCTTGACAGAGAGGTAAAAATAAATTGACCGCCTTATCCCTAGATCTTGTTTTCTTCATTAGTGATAAGAAAATGGATCCTATTACAGGATCCTATTTCTCTTACCAAATATTGGGGAATGGACCCAACCTAGCAAATAATTGCCAAGGAACTAAAATACATTTGGGGCAGCCAAACTAACAATTTATCATCTGCCAGAAGTGAGTCCTGGCAATGAAATATAATTTTTTTAAGATGACATTCAGATGCTATTCCAATAATGTGTTCTGTAACTGGGGTTAGTAAAACAGGCATGCTAATTTTAGTTACTTGGTGACCAATTCTATTTAGAGGGAGGAAAATGAGACTGCTTAAAAGCCTAGGTCAATTTCTAAATTGGTCAAATTTTTTAATCTCCATAATTTTGATTTAAAAATTATTCTTCAGTTTCCCAGTTAACTAAAGTCTATATAAAAGCTGCTTAAGAGTTAGAGATTTCATCTTATTCTTTGAGTACTTAAGACAAAGGTAATGGCAAGAAAACACTTCTTTATCTGAGTCAAGATCAGAATTTAGTGCAAGTCAGAAGTTTGGGGTGTACCACTTTAAAGAAAGAGCCACTTCATTTCTCCCCTTAGATTTCAGGTTTGGGACAGTTGTGCATGTAACCAGAAGGGAGAAAAGTGAAGAAAAGCATTTAATTCTCTTTCCCATTTCCCAGAGTGAAGCTGTCCGTCTGTCTCTTCTCTTATCACTTTTCTTTCCTTGTTTGATCCAATAAACTCCAAAGGCTACTTAGAGTCAGTCTATTTAAAAAGGAACCAAGCTTCTACAGTTAGTGGCGGAGAAAAGCTTTAGTTGGAATTTACTTTGAAAAATTAAAGTTTATCATATGTAATACTTTAATTAATAAGGAATTTTAAAAATAATAATATTGTAATAGCTATGTACAGGCCGGGGGGGGGGGTACTTAAAATATCAGGGGGACCACTCTGTAAAGTATATGATTGTCTAACCACTATGTTGTACACCTGAAACTAATACAGAATAATATTGAATGTGAACTATAATTGAAAAAAAATTGGAAAATTGTATGTTATATGTTTTTCATCACAATTAAAAAGATAAAATAAAAAAAGAAAAATTAAAGTTTATGAAAAAATTTTAAAATATATATATTTTTATTGATTTCAGGGAGGAAGGGAGAGGGAGAGAATGATAGAAACATCAATGATGAGAATCATTGATCAGCTGCCTCCTGCATGGCCCCCACTGGAGATCGAGCCTGCAACCTGGGCATGTGCCCTTGACCGGAATCAAACCCGGGACCCTTCAGTCCACCAGCTGATGCTCTATCCACTGAGCCAATCAGCTAGGGTTGAAAATATTCTTATTGTATTTCATATTTCACAGAACTTAGTCATCATTGTAACAAGTACAAAATCATCTAAATATGTATAAAAAGCCAGCAACTGTAACAGCCATAACTACCATAACAACTGGTCGCTATGACGCCCACTGTGGCCAATGAACTGGCCCAATCAGGGGGTAGAGCCAGCCAGCCAACCTCATGGTGCCTCCCCTCTGCTGGCCTGCCCCTGATTGGACTCTCCCACCCCAATCAAGAATGGGCCAGCCAAATGCCCCCTCCCATCCCCCCGGCCAGCCCTGCCCTTGATCAGCCTGCCCCACCACAATAGGCCCACATCCCCTCCCCCGACTGGCCCACCCCTGATCGCACCAGCCCACCCCAATAGGGGGAGGGCCCAGCTGGCCAACCTCCCACAGCCCCTCTCCCGCCCCCAGCCCCACCCCAGATTGGCCCCCCCCACCCTGATCAGGGCAGGGCCAGTCGGCCAACCACCTGTGGACCCTCCCCCCAGCCAGCTCTGCTCCCAATATGTCCCCCTACTATGATCAGTGGCAGGCTGGCCAGCAA
>NW_005871055.1:15954265-15964041 GCF_000147115.1 Myotis lucifugus
TACCCTTCCCATTGGCTAATCAGCATATCCTTATGCAAATTAACTGTCAGCCAAGATGGCGGCTGGCAGCCAGGCAGCTGGAAGCCAACATGAGGCTTGCTTGCTCCAGGGACTGCAGACTGCAACGTTCCCCGCCTGACTTGCCGGCCTCTGAGTTGCAACTCTAAGAAACTATGTACTATGTTGCAAATAAGAAGCTAAACAAAACCCCAGAAAAAAGCTTTCAGCCAGCTGGGATCTCAGAGCTAGAGTTATACATTGTTTCGATTATAGCAGCGGAAGCCTCAGAGCTAGAGCCAGAGCTAAAGCTGGCCCAGAATAAAAAAAAGAAAAAGAAAAAGAAAAAAAGGAGTGGTTGGGAGCTTCAGTCAATTGCCAGGCTGAAAGCAGCCCTCAGCTCCTCACCCAGACTGGCCAGGCACCCCAGTGGGGACCCCCACCCTGATCCAGGACACCCTTCAGGGCAAACCAGCCGGCCCCCGATTGGCCCCCCCACCCCATCAGGGTGGGCCCACTGGTCAATCCCCTGCGGCCCCTCCCCCCAGCTGGCCTGGCCCCAATTGATCGAGGTGGGCTGGTGGCCAACCTCCCGCCATCTCCTCCTCCCGACAGGCCTGACCCCGATCCGCCGATTGGGGCCAGGCCAGCCGGACCCCACCCATGCACAAATTCTTGCACTGGGCCTCTAGTCCTATATAATAAAAGCCTAATATGCAAATCAACCAAATGGTGGAATGACCGGTTGCTATGACATGCACTGACCACCAGAAGGAAGATGCTCAATTCAGGAGCTTCCCTCAGCCTGCAGGCCCCAGGCCAGCCAAGGTGGGTTCCAGCAGGGGCCCCCCAATCACCCTACCAGTTGCCCCACAGATTGGCCCTGATTGCTGGCCAGGCCTAGGGACCCTACCTGTGCACGAATTTCATGCACTGGGCCTCTAGTATGAAATAAAGAATCAAGTTTTGTTTATGGTGCAATTTTTCCAACACAGTTGAAATTGTGTAATGGCTGTATTAGTTTTCTATTTCTATGACAAACTCAGCAGCTTAAAATGATAGTCATTTGTTAGCTTACACTTCTGTAGGTCAGAAGTCCTGCCCAGTGGGTTTGTTTAGTGTTTATGCTTGGGTTTCATAAAGCCAAAATTCAGTTGTCAACCAGGCAGGACTCTTTCTGGAGGCTCTGGACAAGAATCTGTGTCCAAGCTTAGTCAGGTTGCTGGCAAGGCACAGTTCCTCATGGTTTTGTGGCAGAGGTCCCGTTTTCTTGCTGTCAGACAAGGGCCTCTCTAAGCTTCTAGAAGCCACCAAATTCCTATCACATGGCCCCCTTCATCTTCATATAACAACAGAGCAACAAATCCTTCTTGCACTTTCAATTTCTCTGACTTTCCCTTCTACTACCAGCCAAAGAAAACTCTGTTATAGAGATCTCTTGATATTAGATTAGGCCCACTAAGATAATCTCCCCTTTGCATATAAATAATGTAATCATTAGAATTATATCTCATCATATTTACAAATTCCATCTAGATGCGGAGATGAGGGAATTTTACAAGGGCAAAGGTCTCTGGGGGTCATCTTTAGAATTCTGCCTACCACAGTGGTACAATATGACATTATTCACCTAATATCTAACATTTTCAATAAAGCCATAAGAATAGTCAAATTGAAGGAATTATCAGTCTTCCCAAGGGTGAATATTTTAATCTTATGATAGTAAAATTATTGATCTTTGAAGTACCTATCAGGTCATCATTTTTGTTCATTTTCACTTCTGCAGTTGTTGGCAAGTCTGACTTTTCAGGTCTTCTTTTGTTACTGGGTTTGTTAGAGAGTCCAGTATTTCTACATCATTTTGACTCTAAAAACCCTGCTCCTTTGACAAGATTTGAAATTTAATTTCACAATCAATTGTATTTGCTTTATTTGATTCTGTACAATATCATCCAGTCAATAGGAGATCACTGGGTAAAGATGCTTGAAGGGGTCCTGTGAAACACTAAAGGGCAAAAGACTCACTCAAGGACTACACTCACCTACTTTCTAAGACCAGCTCAAATTTATCTTTCCTGGAGAAACCTTCTCTGAACTACTCTTGTCTCTCCCTCACTCTCTGACACCAACTGATCCCTTT
Organism: Myotis lucifugus; assembly: GCF_000147115.1. Lineage (NCBI taxonomy): Eukaryota > Metazoa > Chordata > Mammalia > Chiroptera > Vespertilionidae > Myotis > Myotis lucifugus. Next base: position 15,956,403 of record NW_005871055.1, read on the forward strand.
CTTCAGGCTCTTTCTGTAGCCCCTGGCCCAAACATCTATTATAGTCTTTAGCAGACTGTGTCTAACAAATTAATGTTTTACATATCAGCTGAAATATACACATCACCTAAAAGGGAACATGTCTTATTTTGTGCTATAGATATTTAGCTTACTAACACATTGTAAACATTAAATACTAGTAAATGTTAGTAAATTCTAGAGAAATAGTATAGGTTTAAGGTAGACCAGTGGTTTTCAACTAGAGATGATTTTACCTCTTCCCCCATACCATCTAAAAATAACTTTTGGCAATGCATGGAGCCATTTTTGTTGTCACAACTCATGAGGGAGTGGGGAGGAATGCTACTGGACCTATGGATAAAGGTCAGGGATGCTGCTAAATGTCCTGCATTGCTCCCTGCTCACACCAAAAATATTCCTCAGCCCATAATGTTAACAGTGTTAAGGTTGACCTCTGGTCAGGTGACTCATTTGGTTGGAGCCAACATCTGGTACACCAAAAAGTTTGCAGATTCGATCCCCATTTGGGGCATGTACGAGAGGCAACCAATCGATATTTCTCTCTCTCTATCTCTATCTCTATCGCTATCTCTATATTTCTCCCTTCTCTCTCTAAAAATCAATAAACATATCCTTGGGTGAGGATTTTAAAAATCCACAGTGTTATGGTTGAGAAAACCTGAACTAGATAATATATATGGATCCGTGGATAGTGAAAAAACAAGGAAAGAAGTCAGAATTGTGGGATTTCTTGCATTTCTTTGATCATAAGTTGGAAAACTAACAAGAGTTAAATTCTGGGTCAGAATTGCACTGTTCATGCACTCAACACTCAATGGTATAAATGACAAGGAAAATAGTATATACCAGTAGTAGTTTCAGATGCAGTATATTTGATCTGATTAGTTTTACTGGAGTGAAGAGGAGTTTGGAAGAATTTTTTGTTTGAGACAAAAATAAATACATAAATAAACCTATGAAAGAGAATAAGAATATGACATCTTTAAAAAAGGATAACTTAAATGTATGTGCTACATAGTGTGTCTATATGTAGCTTCTCCCACTGACTCTGGTCAAATTAGTGTAGGACAGAGGTTCTCAGCATGTGGTCCTTGACACTACAGCATCAGCTAAGAAAGGCAGAATCTCATGTCCCATTTCAGACCTACTGAATCAGAAACTCTTGGGTTGAAGCCCAGCAATACATATTTTAACAAGCCCTCCAGGTAATTCTGGTACATGCATGTAGGTAATAAATAACTGCTTATTGATTTTTCTCACCAGTTCTACTAATTGATGCCATGGCTTGGAAGGAGTTCTGGGCTGGGAAAAAGTTCACTTCACTGATGTCTTATGTAGGATGGCTTGGGTTTGAAGCAACCTAAACTGTTTCTTTGGCTATTTGTCCTACATATTTTATTACCCTCAGTGCAATAATACTCTACTAAGACTTTTGCTGTCCTTTGCATACATTAATCCACTTAATCCAGCAACACTAGTACAGTTGACATTATAAATCCACTTTTAAAAGTGAGAAACAACCAAAGCAGATTAAGTAATTTGCCTGCGGTCATGCAGCTAGTAATTGTTCAGATGGAACTAGACAGCGGTTCTCAACCTGTGCATCATGACCCCTTTGGCGGTTGAATGACCCTTTCACAGGGGTTGCCTAAGACCATCCTGCATATCAGATATTTACATTATGATTCATAACAGTAGCAACATTACAGTTATGAAGTAGCAACGAAAATAATTTTATGGTTGGGTCACAACATGAGGAACTGTATTTAAAGGGCCAGAAGGTTGAGAACCACTGGACTAGAAGCTCGATCTTCAAAGCCAAAATTCTCTGTACTGCGCAAGAGTGATTTCTGATAACCAAGACACTTGGGAAACCTGGCTTTTTTTTTTTTTAACTAGGTAATACTCAATTTCCTCTCATTAGATTTCTTAGTGTCTTTTATTTTAGTAAGAAAAAGACCCTACTGCCTTGTAGTATGCTGCAACATAGGTTATGTTTTATAGTTTGTTTTGTTAGGAATTATATATGACACAAAACTTCATGTTAGAGTTGAGTGTATTTCTTTTTCTTTTTTTGAGTCAGGGAACATTATTTCTTATTTTCATTTATGAGTATTGGTAACAATATATGAGAGAATAAAATTGATATTGGTTTTCATAATAGTATATAAAAGTATCAGGATGCCCTGAATGGATGGCTACCCTGTATGCCAAAAAAGTTTTGGGTTCAATTCCCTGAAAGGACACATACCTAGGTTACTGGTTTGATCCCCAGTCAGGGAGGATGCAAGAGGCAACCAATGTCTCTCTCTCTCTCTCTCTTTCTCTTTCTTCCTTCCTCTCTTTAAAAAAAATCAATAAACATATCCTTAGGTGAGTGCCGGGGTTCTTGTTCCGGCATCAAGAATGGTTCAGGAAATCTAGAGAAGGCTGTGCATAGATTAAATAGGAGTCCAGAGATGACACATAATTTTGAAAGACATTTGGGGGTCAGAGGAGCCTAGTTTAAAGGAAACTAAGATCTAAGTTCTCCTCATCTCAGGACCCCATCGTTTTTATTAACACAAATTGTCCTGAGGCAAGGCAGAGATATACACTTCAAAGGGTCAGGGTTTTGTATACAGAAGCATTGTCAGATTGGAAGAATCGCCTTCGGCTGTTCAGGTATTTGGCCAATAGGAGGCAATAACATGTTAATTAAGATGCCCTGAGCTGTCTGGCAGCCAACAATCATCCCTTTTCAGGTTTGGTGAAATGCCCTCAGCCATTCCCAACAGGTGACTACATGTGTGACTCAACCTTGTTGAGTCCCCAAGTTCCATCAACCTTTTGATGAAACTCTTGCAATTATGACATGCTGGAATTGGCTTCCGGCAGGTGAGGATTAAAACAAAAAAAGTACTGGGATGAATTAAACTAGTGTCTGCCTTTGTATGTCTTCTAGTCTTTACAGAAGCTCAGCAAGTAAATTTAGAACATGTTGTGAACAGTTTTAAAAAATAAAGTTTCTTCTTTTCAGTCCTAAAAATCAGTCATATCAAAACCCCATCTTATATTTATTTCAAATAAAGAAATGTTTTTTGTAAAAATACTAGAGGCCCGGTGCATGAAATTTGTTCATGGGGAAGGGGGGTTGTCCCTCAGCCCAGCCTGCACCCTCTCCAATCTGGGACCCCTCGGACATCCCTCTCACAATCTGGGACTGCTGGCTCCCAACAGCTCGCCTGCCTGCCTGCCTGATTGCCCCCTAACCACTCCCTTGCTGACCCGATCGATGCCTAACTGCTCCCCTGCTGGCCAATCGTCCCCAACTGCCCTCCCCTGCCAACCCAATCGTTCCCAACTGCCCTCTCCCGCTGGCCTGATCACCCACAACTGCCCTCCCCTGCCTCGACCAGCCTCCTCTGTGCTGTGCAGAGCCGCGTGACCCCCTGGCCTCCACTGTGCACGTGGCCATCTGTGGTGGCCATCTTTTGGCAGCCATCTTTGTGGTGGCCATCTTGTGGCAGACATCTTGTGATGACGTCGTGTGCGAGGGCATGAGGACCAACTAGGCCAGTGGTCGGCAAACTCATTAGTCAACAGAGACAAATATCAACAGTACAACAATTGAAATTTCTTTTGAGAGCCAAATTTTTTAAACTTAAACTATATAGGTAGGTACACTGTTATTAACTTAATTAGGGTACTCCTAAGGCTTAGGAAGAGCCACACTCAAGGGGCCAAAGAGCCGCATGTGGCTCGCCAGCCGCAGTTTGCCGACCACGGACGTAGGCTTCTATTAGTATAGATAAGGAACCCAAGTACCCCACATAATGGGAATAAAAGAGACTTGGAAGAAGGTTGTTTTGCAAAGTCATGTTTAATATTGTGCAGATGATAGAGAAATTTATGATAAGCTTTTGGGTTACACCAGTGGAGAAAGATAAAGGGTAACAATGTGGTGGAAGGAAAGAGTGGGTAAAGATTTGTGAGGAGTATTTCATTCTTCTATGAGAATACCAAAGAATTTCCAAAGAAATGTCATTAAGAAAAGTCAACAAATTCAAATTACTTTTTTCTTATTTGCCTGAAAGAGTAAATGTGCCCAAAGTATAATTTGCTTTTGCAGATGTGTACTCCATGGGATATTGTTTGTTTTTCTCAAGAGTTGCTACAGATGAATGGATAAAGAAGATGTGATGTAGAATACTATTCAGCCTTTAAAAAGAAGAAAATCTTGCCATTTGCAACAACATAGCTGGATCTTGAGGCCATTATGCTAAGTGAAATGTCGGACAGAGAAAGACAAATACATTATGATCTCACTTATATGTGGAATCTAAACAAGCAAATAAAAAACCTGAAAATGGCCCTAACCAGTTTGGCTCAGTGGATAGAGCGTCAGCCTGCGGACTCAAGGGTCCCAGGTTCGATTCCGGTCAAGGACATGTACCTTGGTTGTGGGCACATCCCCAGTGGGGGGTGTGCAGGAGGCAGCTGATCGATGTTTCTCTCTCATTGATATTTCTAACTCTCTACCTCTCTCCCTTCCTCTCTGTAAAAAAATCAATAAAATATATTTTTAAAAATAAAACAAAAAACCCCTGAATATGTAGATACAGAGAACAGATTGGTGGTTCTAAGAGGGAAGGGAGTGTGGGATGGCAAAATGGGTGAAGAAAATAAAAAGATACTAAATTCCAGCTATAAATTAAAGTCATGAGATGTAATCTATACCATAGTTCTATAGTCAATGATACTGTATTGTATGTTTGAAAGTTGTTTTTTAGTAAATTTTAGAAGTTCTCATCATAAGAAAAAATTTATAAGTATGTGTGGTGATGAATATTAACTAAACTTTTTGTGGTGATCATTTCACATTATATACAAAGATGGAATCATTATGTTGCACACCTGAAACTAATTTAATTTACATGCCAATTATATCTCAATTAAAATAAAATAAAAAAGCTAGTACATACCAGTTACTCGAAGTCTGTCTGTACCAACCACAACTTCGCTTTCATCAACAGTAAACAGTGATTTGCCTTCTTTGGAACTGATCTGAAACTGTTGACTCTGGACTTCTACCATTTTGGGACCTAAAGGATTAATTGGAACAGTATTATAAAGAGTTTACTACATGCAGTGTCATGATCTCTATTTTTACACATTTCATCTCATCCAGCAATAGCAAATTACTAAATATTTAGATTTTTTAACCAATAGTTTTTATTTTATTTTATGAGTTTTTAAGTTCTAAGCCTAAAGCTATTATATTGTTAAAATTAATTCCTGTCAAACCTGTGCTAATATTTATCAAATATATGTATTCATAAATTATTTAAAAGTTAATTTTTAGGTTTTTTGAAATCTGCCAAAAACAATTTAATTCTGCCACTCATATTATTTAAAATCTGCATTCTTTTGAGTATTAACCAAATAAGAATTTTATATTATGAAATGTGAGATTTATGAAAGACAATCTTATAAATGGCTCACTTTAATGGCGAAAATGACTCACACTCAGATTATCTTCTCTGCCCTTATCCTCAGAAGAGGTCCTCACCTCTTATTCCATGGTAAAAACAGACATCACCATGGAAGAACTCCCTCAAATTTCTGCCCTTACCAAACGCATTTTTGTCTTCTTCACTCCTTCTTTCTTTTTATTTCAGTGACAAAGGCATCACTTTCTCCTCCAAGTTTAATTCCTTCACATGTGCTTTAGACCCATTGCCTTTCAGATCATTACTGTATTCAGCAAACATTTAACCAGTGCTATTATGGGCCATGCACCTCATGGAGTGAATAAGATCCTATACTCATCATTTTATTTCATAATTTCACTTCGTACTTTCAATTTTTCTAACCCTGGCAGCATAATGGATTAATCTTTCTAAAACACAGCTCTCACCATTTGCTTACAGAATTACAAGTGTTCTCTAGTTCTTTTGCATGTTAGCTTTATATTCTTATCTAGAAAAGTAAATTTATTGAGAAAATGAATAGCTTATAGTTTTTGTGAATGTGTCCCTGTGTTCCTCATTAAAGTTGATGGATACCTGCTAGAAATTAAATAGAAGCTTTTCAATTAATATGTGAATCCATTTTGGACATGGTCACCAATGTATTCTTATATTATTTTATTAATTTGTACCTCAAAACCCTTCACTGATCCTTCATTTAAGAGTGTGTGTTTGAATAGAGAAACCAAGATGGCGGCATAGGTAAACACCTGAAATTGCTGTCTCGCACAACCACTTTAAAAATACAACTAAGATGAAGAACCAAGATGGCGGCGTAGGGAGTGGACCTGTGCGTGCTGCTCTCTCACAGCATCATTGAAACTACCAACTATGAGGCAAACAACCACCACTCAGAACCATGGGGAAGTTGGCCCAGTGGGAGATCTACAACTGGAAGAAAAGAAAGAAGCGCAGTGAGACTGAGTGGGAGCTACGGAGGCACCAAAATCAGAGGTACACAGTCACACGCCAGGGCGGGCTGCAAATGGATTCGCGGTTTTTTTTCATCGGAAGCGGTTACGAACCCTCGAATCCTCTGGGCTTGCTCGGGGCGGGTCTCTGAGGCCCCAGATCCCACAGAGAGAGGTGCCCACGGCCTTGCAGTGGTCGGAGAGCGAGGGAAGCTCTGACTCGCGGCTGCTCGCCGGCACTGAGGGACAAGAAGTCCTGGTGTCCCGGGGAGGCGAGGGGCGTGGAGACGCCGCCATCGCTATTTCCTCTGCGCTGGCGACTCCCTGAGACCCCGCCCTATCCTCTGGGCTGTGCCAGAGGCACAAGAGGGAATGACTGTGCTTTTACAAACTCTCAAATCCACTGAGCTGGTTCGGGCTGGTCTCTGAGGCCCCAGGCCCCAAGGCGAGAGACGGCACGGCCTTCCAGCGGTCAGAAAGCGAGGGAGGCTCTGGCGCTCGGCTGCTCACCGGCACTGGGGGACGCAAAGTCCTGGTGTCCTGGATAGGCAAGGGGCCGCTGAGTCTCCACCCCGGCGACTCCCTGAGACCCAGCCCTACGCAATTTACATTCCCATCTGGGCTGTGCCAGACTCACAAGTATAAACGCCTTTGCTTTTGCAAACTTTCAAATCCACTGAGCTGGTTTGGGCGGGATCATGAGGCACCAGACCCTATGGGGAGAGGCAGCACTGAACGGTGCAGCCATCAGAAAGTGAGGGAGACTCTGTCGCACAGCTGCTCGCCGGCACTGGGGGACACCAAGCCCTGGCAGAGATTCAAGGGGCCGCGGAGACTCAGCCAGTGCTATTTGCTCCGCCATGGCGACTCCCTGAGACTCAGCCCTAATCAATTTACATTCCCATCCAAGCTGTGCCAGGTGCACAAAAAGACCCACCTGCGCTTTTGCAGCCTATCCCAACAAATTGCAGACTTCAACTTCTCGCAGCCATGGGAGACACACTCAAGAAGCAGACCCAGGAGAACGAGGATGGTGTTGCTAATGGAAGAGACCTGTGCGTGCTACCTCACACAACAACATCGAAACTACTCATATATCAGACAAACACCTATCATACAGAACCATGGGAAAGTGGCCGAGCGGAACTCTACATCTGGCAGGATAGAAAGAACTTGACACTGATTAGGATGTGACGC
>NW_005871055.1:15964141-15965226 GCF_000147115.1 Myotis lucifugus
GAGGCACCAAGTACAGACGACAACCCAGCAGGCTGCAGATTTCAGCTCCTCGAATCTGGGAGGGACACAGTCAGGGGGTGGAGTCGGGTTCGGGGCAGGCCGGGGCTGGGCCCGGCTGGGCCGGTGCTGTGGAATGGCTGTACCAGCAGGCGCACAAACATGCCCACCAGTTCAAGTCTCGCGTGGGGCGTTGGGAGACGGCAGACAGGCAGTCTGTGCACTTGGTGGAGGGCGTGGTCCAAGCAGGAGTGCTGGATGTTCAGCCACCAGGAACGCCTGGAGATTTTGTCTGGCGGGGAGCCACCCGGCAGGGGACAGAGGGCCAAACTTCGTGTTTCCCTGGTGAGGCTGGGACGGCCCCGGTGAGGTTGGGACAGCCCCGGTGAGGTCGGGACAGGCCCGGTGAGGTTGAAACGGCCCCGGTGAGGAGGTGACGGCCCCAGTGAGGTTGAAACGGCCCCGGTGAGATTGAAATGGCCCCGGTGAGGTTGAAACTGCCCCGGTGAGGTCGGGACGGCCCCGGTGAGGTTGAAACGGCCCCGGTGAGGCTGAGATGGCCCCGGTGAGGTTGAGACTGCTCCAGTGAGGTTTGGACAGATAATGGGGACCAGTATAGACTGATGAACAGGGTTAGATGCAGAGGCAGAGCAACATTGAACAGACTGTCAAACTACAGTGGGAAGCCTGGAGAGGGTTTGGGGGCGGGATTAAGAGATCAACCAAAGGACTTATATGCATGCATATAAGATTAACCAATGGACACAAGACACCGGGGGGGGGGGGGAAGGGCCCGGGGAAAGGCCAGGGGGGGGAAAAAAGGAAACATTTTTATAATCTTTTTTAAACTTTTAAAAATTAAAAGTTTTTAAAAAAAAAAAAAAAAAAACTTTCCCCCAAAAAAAACCCCGGGGCCAAACGGTTTCCCGGGGGGGTTTTCCCAACATTTCAGGGAGGACCAAAACCCTTCCCCCCCCAAATATTTCCAAAAAAAACCAGGGGAAAGAAAACTTTCCCTCCCCTTTTTTTAAACCCGGATTTCTCTTATAACCAAACCCGAAAAAAACCACCCCATGGAAAAAAAATTC
>NW_005871055.1:15965448-16004434 GCF_000147115.1 Myotis lucifugus
CTTTTTCAATCGGGAGGGAGACACACGCTCCCGCGTCTCAACTCCAGTTCTGCGCTAGTCCTCTGGGGACCCAGACTCATACAGGGAGAAACTGGACTGTCTGGCAGCAGGCGGAACTCGAGGGCGGCTTTCTCTCAAAGGTGCTTGCAGCGATTACCGAGGGACACTGAGAGCTGGGGCCTCTTAGGGAAGGACTGAGGATCAGCCATAGCTGTTTGCTCCGTCCTGTTGATTCCCTGAGACCCTGCCCCACCCAAGCTGTGCCCAGAGGCTTTTGCATATGAATGACCTGGCCCTTTGCAATCTAAAATTACCTAACAAACTGCAGCTGGGTCAGAGAGACCCAGAACTTCCAAAAGAAGGCCCAAGGCCCCACAGCAGCTTGCATTGCTTCACAGCTGGGCCTCATCTGGACACCTCCAAATCCCAAACAAAGAAGAGGAATCTGCAGATCTCTTCATAGCTCCTGCTGGGTAGCCTCGGGCAGAGGCTAAATTAGCACCTCCTTAGAGATCCAAGAGCCAGTGTACCCAGTGTTCAGAGTGGGACCATCCAGATTACAACTCCTCAGATCCATAAGGGGCACACTCAGGGGGCAGACTCAGTGAGCACCAAAGCCCCACTGAAGCAAGTCTTGCCCCATAAGGGTGTCTCCAGCACAGAAGTTCTCCCACTGTAGACACAGCTGATTCTCACAGCAAATTGCCCTGGCAGTCAATTCCTCCCAGTGATACCAACTACAATCAAGGCTTAACTACAACAAGACTGTGCACAAAGCCCACAAAGGGGTGCACCAATAGTGTCCACCTCAGGTAATTGGGGAGGCTGAGCTACTGGGCCCTATAGGACACCTAGCACAGAAAGCCACTCTATCAACACAGGGAAGCATAAAAAATGCGGAGACAAAGAAACAGGTCACAAATGACAGAAATGGAGGAAAGCAAACGACTGGATATAGAGTTCAAAACCACGGTTATAAGGTTTTTTAAGAATTTTCTAGAAACTGCCGATAAATTTAATGAGTCCTTCAATAAATCTAGTGAGACCCTCGAGGATATGAAAAAGGACCAAATAAAAATTAAGCATACACTGAATGAAATAAAGAATATTATACAGAGATCCAACAGCAGACTAGAGGATCGCAAGAATCAAGTCAAAGATTTGAAATACGAAGAAGCAAAAAACACCTAACCAGAAAAGCAAAAAGAAAAAAGAATCCAAAAATATGAAGAAAGTGTAAGGAGCCTCTGGGACAGCTTCAAGCGTACCAACATCTGAATTATATGGGTGGCAGAAGAAGAGGGAGAGCAAGATATTGAAAACCTATTTGAAGAAATAATGACAGAAAACTTCCCCTACCTGGTGAAAGAAATAGACTTACAAGCCCAGGAAGTGCAGAGAACCCCAAACAAAAGGAATCCAAAGAAGATCACACCAAGACACATCATAATTAAAATGCCAAGAGCAAAAGACAAAGAGAGAATCTTAAAAGCAGCAAGAGAAAAAAAGTCAGTTACCTACAAGGGAGTACCCATATGACTGTCAGCTGATTTCTCAACAGAAACTATGCAGACCAGAAGGGAGTGGCAAGAAATATTCAAAGTGATGAATAGCAAGAACCTACAACCAAGATTACTTTATCCAGCAAAGCTATCATTCAGAATTGAAGGTCAGATAAAGAGCTTCACAGATAAGAAAAAGCTAAAGGAGTTCATCACCACCAAACCAGTATTATATGAAATGCTGAAAGGTATTCTTTAAAAAGAGGAAGAAGAAGAAGAAGAAGGCAAAGATAAAAATTATGAACAACAAGTACATATCTATCAACAAGTGAATCTAAAAATCAAGTGAATAAAAAATCTGATGAACAGAATAAACTGGTGAATATAATAGAATCAGGGGCATAGAAAGGGAGTGGACTGACAATTCTCGGGGGGGGGGGGAAGGGGTGTGGGGATGCAGGAAGAGACTGGACAAAAATTGTACACCTATGGATGAGGACAGTGGGGGTGGTGGGGTAAGGGCAGAGGGTGGGGGTGGGAACCTGGTGGAGGAGAGCTATGGGGGGAAAAAGAAGAACAACTGTAATAATCTGAACAATAAAGATTTAATTAAGAAATGATAAACATTGTTTTTTTTAAAAAAAAAGAGTGTGTGTTTGTGTGTGTGTGTTTGTGTGTGTGTCCCTTATAAAGTGGATTCATTTTTTCCTCTTTTATCTTCTTTCTCTTAAGGAAGCCTGCCTTAATTTTTTTGATAGTTGCTTGTATTTTTGCTCTTTTGAGCTTTCACTCAGACTCAGTCACCCAGTGATTCAGTGTCATCATATACCTGGGTCACTGATATACCTTATGTATAAACGCTGATTTTCATTAAATGATGAATATACAGTTATCTTCAATATACAGTTATCTGAGTTTAAAATTAAGAAGAAAAAAATTTGAAATTATTTATCCAGTAAGAGTTCAAATAGTTTTGCTTGCTGGAGATTTATATAACAATTTTAGGAGGCTTTATTAAGTAAAAGGTGTTAAATTAATGACTTTTTCTGTAATCATTGTTTTATATATATTGATGAAATCTTCAACAAATGAATTTAGTTGCCTAATTTTTCTTAGTAACAAACCATATAAGCATTTGCTTAAATAAAAGAAAATGTAGTTTCTGTTAAACACAAATTTATTGTATTTTTTTTATGCTCAAGGTCCTGTGCTATAAAAATTGAGGATATATAAGTGAGTGAGATGTAGCTCACAGTTTATAAGTTCATAGTTTATAAAAGAAAAAAGCATATAAATTTAGTTCCAGGACAATTTGATAGATGCCACGATACTAGCATGGACAATGTTCAATGAGAACCTCGACAAGTAATTGATGGTCCACCCTGGGGGTCAGAAACAGAACGCTGGGGGAGATGATATCTGAATGGACCTTGAGGAAACACTTTATGGTTCCCTACTGAGGGAGAAGGAGGCACTCCAGTAAAGGGTACTATTTAAATAAAGGTACAGTAGTGAATAAAGTTTCATTTTAATATTATTAAAAATATAGACATTGAATGTTAAATTTAAATATGTTTTCCACTTCAGAAAAAATTGTTCTCCAAAGATAACAAGCCCAAAATAATAGGGATAGTAATCTCTTAAAATAATTAAGTTTATAATTGATCTTTTAACTCTTATTAATAACCTACTAGTTTTTATAACCTAGCTGGACATGGATTAGAACTGAGCAAGTAATCTTTTGTAGAAAAGGTCTTTAAGAAATAAAATTTAAATTCTATCTTGGTGATAAGTAAAACAGCTACCTGGTAAAATTAATTTTTAATGTAAGGAATGAAATAAATAAAACATACAGGAAATAAATAAAGGAAGGTTTTATGATCTGATGAATTTGTGAAATTGGCTTAGGGTTTGTCTAGTGAAAATACAATCAAATTCTTCCTGTCATACAATATGCCTCATTAACAGCCCTCCCCACTCCACTGTGATTGCTTGAATTTAAGATAACATCATTTCAAAATAAATATCAAATCTCACAAACCCATCTGAGTACAATTTGCATACTTCTGAGTGTGTCTCATTTTTTAGCTAACCAGAATGAGTTTCTGTTATTTTAAATCAAAAGAAAATTAACTGTAGTGACCAGAGCTGAATTTATAAGGTAAGATTCTATTATTGTTGCTTATGATTTGATATCTTTTAGTTCAACAGGGTCAAATATATGGTGATGGATGATTATTTGACTTTGGGTGGTGGGCACATAATGCAACATGAAGATTATGTATATCATAGAAATATACACTTGATACCTATATAAATTATTAGCAAATATCACCCAAATAAATTTAATAAAAAGAAAAGAAAAAACATAGTTCAAAGATTTGAAATGCTAGCTATTAGTGCTTGCTTTTCAATGCTTGATTTCTTTTGGAATTTAAGACTTTTGGTTTTGACTGTATTGATTGCCATTTTTTTCGGTGGTTTAATGGTAAATAATTATTCATTTAATTAAATGGGGTTAATTTGGCTAGTTCACATAAGTTACATTTTAATATCTGGATTGGCTAAATTTAACTTCTTTTAGAAAATGTGAGGCTGGAATGACTTTGATTGTCAGAAGTCATCTACTGAAAATAATCTTGGATTTGGTGAACTGAGTTATAATCCTTAGCTCAGGGTTTTCAACATAAGAGGCTTTCCAACCAAATCTATAATAATAAAAGCGTAATATGCTAATTAAACTGGATGTCATTTGGACGTCCTTCAGATGAAGCCGAAGCGGTAGGGGCCGAGCCCCTTGTATGAATTTTGTGCATCGGAACTCTATTATTTAATAGAAATTACTAATTTTAGTGATCAGGCATGAAACTAAGGTTAAAAGTCAAGATTTGAGGCTAACAGTTTAAACCAAAGTAATTCCAATGGGAAACTTTTTTCCCCAGTAAATTCTTTGTTGTCAAAAATGTTAACTATATTTGCAATAGCTGTAACAGTTACTGGCATGCCATAATTTAAGGAAATCTGGTTAGAGAGAGGGAGGGCTAGTGGAAACACTCCTGGCTGAGAGAAACAAGTCCTGGGGTCATTCCTGGTTTGACTTTTCTACTAACTAGCTGTTCCTTCTGGAGCAAATTAGCTTTTTTAGTGCTTCAGTTTTGTTTCGTTTTTTTATTCATGAAATTGGTAACAGACTTCTATTATTTCTAATTCCCTTGGACGATATATGAAAATCCACATTTAACCAAAAATTAAGTGAGGAAATGAGGATTTGTTTTAAATCATTTTTAAGAATATAAAAGGAGTTATTTACTTTTGTAATTTCTAAAAAATAATAACACTTATATGTTATTAATTACTTCGCAGCATATAGAAACTGGTACATAGGCATTTGATAAATGTTTGTTGAAATAATGGCAAAAATGGGCAAAATCCCGCAAACATTTTAAAGCTAGTCATTTAAAGAGTTTTAAGAAATGATTGTAAAGATAAATTATAATCCTATCTAATAAAAGAGAAACATGGTAATTAGCGTACGACCGCTACCCTTCCCATTGGCTAATCAGGGCGATATGCAAATTAACTGCCAACTAAGATGGCGGTTAACCGCTAACAAAGATGGCGGCTAATTTGCATACTGAAGGCAGGGTAGGACAGCGCAAGCCGCCATCCAGGCCCCCCGTGAACCATCGGGGCAGGCGGGGACCGGGGCCAAGGCAAGCGGTGCCAATTGCTTCCCCCACCTACCAGAGACAGGGGGCTCACTCCCATGTGTGATCTGGGGGTAGGTGGGGGCTGGGACCAAGGCAAGCGGTGCTGATTGCTTCGCCCACCTACCAGAGACACGGGGCCCACTCCCATGTGTGATGGGGGGGGGTGGGCGGGGGCTGGGGCCAAGGCAAGCTGTGCCGATCACTTTCCCCGCCTACCAGAGACAGGGGGCCCACTCCTGTGTGGGACCCGGGGGTGGGCAGGGGATCAGCAGCATTGCTTGCCTTAGCATGAGCCCCGCCCACCCGCCGGGAGCCATCCAGCCCAGGGCCAGGAAGGCAGGAGGCAACCCTGGAGCACTGGAGCCACCTGGCTCTCCCAGCTGTCTGCTTCATGAATCCCAATTTTCCGCGGAGGCGACGGCTGCAGGACCCAGAGCGGGAGACAGGGGAGTGGGCCAAGCGCGGCTCTGGCTCAGGCTTGATGGAGGGCACCGGCACGCGGAGGAGATCTCCCCAGGGTCAGTGACTCCCCCTGCTGCCGGGGAGATCTCCTCTGCGCCGGTGCCCTCTGTCTAGCCCGAGCCACACTCAGCCTGCTCCCCTGGCTCCTGCTCTGCGTCCTGCAGCCGCTGCCTCTGGGGAAACTTGCGACTCATGAAGCGAGGGCGGTGGGGAGGAGGAGGCACCTAAGAAGTCCCCAGCTGCTGGCGCCGGGAGCTGGGAACTTTGTGCCAGGGTGCTCCCAGTGGGGCCATGGCAGAGGGGAGCTGGGAATCTGGCCACCACCGCCGCCGCCCCCCAGCTGGCTACTGCTGCTGCTTTGGCTGCTGGAAGCTCCACTGCTGCTTGGGGTCCAGGCGCAGGAGGCTGGCCAGGGGCCTGGGCCAGGTCAGCAGTCCCAGCAAAACAATGGTGAGCGGGGCCTGAGCCCCGACCGCCCGCCCGGACACGGGGCCCTCTGAGAGAGAGAGAGAGAGAGAGAGAGAGAGAGAGAGAGAAGAGAGAGAGGAGCGGAATTTGGCACCCCGCATCCCTCCCTGATCAACCACTGTGATTCAGGCCAGTGAGGGCTGCCTTCAGGCCGCAGCTCCAGGTCCCTCATCCCCACCCCAGGCCCAAGAGCACAGTGCTGGGCAGAGGCACCCAGTGGTTTGGGAATGCAGCGCAGCGAGGGGCCCACAGAGGTGGGGGGGGGCTGTGTTTACACCACCAAGTTCCCCACTTCTGCCCTGGCCCACATCCCTCCTCCTTCCCCTCAGAGGCTCAGCTCCTGCCTACATGCTTGCTGGGCAGGCCCAACTGCACCAGAGAGTGAGCTATGGCAATCAGGATGGCCACTTCCTGGGATGGGATCGCCAGACCACGGGGATTCATGAGGGCGATGAGGCCCATGGGGCATGCACAGCCCTCTGGCAGTGGGGGTGGCCAGCCAAGCCGAGTCTGGCTACAGTGGGGCCAGTGGGAGCCCGAGGCCATCCCAACCCCCACAGGTCCTGCGCAGACGGTGGCTCAGTGGAGAGTGGTATCTCCATGCATGGTGCCCAGGGGCGGCTGTGAGCTGCTGCAACCCCACCCCACGCTTCAGGGAGAGGGAGAAGGCTCGCAGCCACCAGCACCCACCAGCACCCTAGGCTGCACCTCCTGGCCTATGCCTCAGCCTGCCAGGTTGGCAGGGTCCAGAGAAGGTGAGCTGTTCCCTTCCCCCAGTGGTAGAACAGGGAGGAGAGTGCTGGGTGCAGGGAGGGGACCTCAGCTGGGATCCTCCTGGTGTGGGCCCGGGCAGGGGCCGGTGCAGAAGTACCAGGGCACAGTTGCTTCGGTGTCTCGGTGAAGTTTGCAACTGACCCAAGGAGGAAACCCGAGAGGGGAAAGGCCGGGAGGCATGAATTGCCAGCACTGTAGCCACTTGAAAACAGCTCCACTTGGAATGTGAGGTGGTTGTATGTTCAGCTGAGAAGTGAGGGGGCTGAACTCCACCGTCGCTGGGCTCCTGTCAGTCCGAGGCCCAAGCGTCCACCACGACAAGGGGAGAACAGAGCGAGGGGCCCAGAGGAAGGGAGGACAATTGAAGAAAACCATGTCTAGACTTTCCCCAGCCCTCTCCTTCTTTCTGCTGCCTACAAGAGCCCCAGGACCGGCCACAGTTCTGTGTCCACCTTTTAGTCCCCTATTCTCCAACTGCAGAGGAAAGAAATAAGGAAGGAGTCTGTGCTGACTTCAGAAAGTATCTATATACCTGTATCTATATACAGAGGGAGGCCAGACTTCGGCTTAGGCCCGCTCCTCACAGGGACATCAGTAGGACATCCTGTGAGGGCTCCCAGACTGTTAGAGGGGGCAGGCTGGGCTGAGGGATGCCCCCCGTGTGCACAAATTTTTGTGCACCGGTCCACTAGTACTATATAATTAATCAAGAGCATATCACTTGACTTAGACAAGTTTCAAGAACATGTATGCCCAATAAGCTCAAGTTCATCTCTAGATACACTGAGAATTTCACTGGACTTAGTGATCAAACAAACTTCTAAGCAAAAGAGAAATACAATTAATTTTGTGAAATAAGTTATAAAGATTAAAAGAACATAAAATATGGAGTTCTTGTATTAGTATAATAAAAAGAAACCATCAGGTTTACACATGGCTGTAGTTTCCAATGTAACATTATTCTGTTTTGTGAAAACAGCCATTTAAAAGAAGAAACACGTGTGTTTGTTTGTTTGTTTCCACTTCCTGTTGTGAGCAGACTTTACGTCAGCTGGGTCCCAAGGGCTTGGGGTCTTACAGATTGAGGACTTAATTCCAAGGTCATAGCAGGACATGTGAAGTTCATTGCCAGGACTGTGGTGGTATACTAAGGGAACATGGAAGGGGCATACAGGACCTTAAACAGAATCCTCAGCGTGGATGATGTTCATTGAGGACATCAATAGATGCAGGTACTATGAGAAGCTTTGTCACTGAAGGAACTGAAGGAAGAGGTAGAACTATGAAATTTGCTGGAGGATCTACAACATGGAAATTACTTGCAAGATCAATCTTTTGATGTGAGAGAATTGGAGGGATCCATGGAAGGGCTGCTGAGGCCTGCGGATAGTAGGCCCAGTGTGAAAACCCCTATCCAGGTGTGTCTTCACTTCTTTTCTTTCTTCAACTCCATTTTCTCTTACAATTTCTTGCAATAAACTCAATCATACATATAAAAACATTAAATAAGTAAATAAATAATAAATAAATAAATAAATAAATAAAAAGACACAAAGTTAACCAGCTTGTGATCTATTTTCCCATAATCAAAAGGGCCATCTAATTTCTTAAATTTGGCAAACATATAGAATGCTGATGGTGTAGAGAATGTATACATTTTTCTTTTACATGCTGGCTTACCCTTTTGTTATTTCTTTTATACATTTTTGTTTTGCCTGAATCCTTTTTCTTACCATGCAAGTTTTTATGTGACTTCACTCCCATGTGACCTTATTCTCTGGTCTTTTCTGGTTGGATAGATTTGCATAGCCTGGCCAAGGGCATTCAGTTGAAGATAAGTCATGAATTTAGAATTAATGGAATTAAAAGACTAAATTGGTTGGTGTTGAGAACTACAACTAATCAGATGAAAAACTGGAGAGGTCCTGGAGGTCATATAAAGTTTGAACAGATGCAGCTGTAATACCCAAGGGAAAGAGGCAAATATACACTGGGAAGCAGGGGTACATGGCAGAGAGGGGGAGAGGGACATATAGGGAGGAGGTAGAGAGAGAAGAAGAGAATGAGGGAGAGAGAAAAAACAAATACTTTTGGGTCTCAGCCCCTGGTCTCTGTTTTCTGAGGCCAACTACTTTGGTTATTTTTCTTTTGTCTCTGTGAGATTCTTTTATATCCTGTAATAATCATTATGTTTCTTGTGGTACCTTGAATGCTCCTCTATTTCTTGGAATCAAAATAACTTTAATTAAAATACTTCAGACGGTTGTCCCCTGATGCTACTTATTCTCTGTGGTCAGCACAACATGATATTTTTCTAAATTCATACATTGATTGTTCATAAATAACTTTGAATTCTTTAGAAGAAAAAAACAAACTCATTAATTTAGCACACTGTTCATGGACCACATATATGCAAAGCACTGTGATGAAGCCTCACTCACCCACTTTTAATCTTCCAGTGACCTCCCCTTCAGAGTTCTGTGCATTTACAGTCACATTCTGAGTAGAATGTAGAAGCAGAGATGAGTCCTAGAAAGGGATTTAAGAAATTAGCCAACTGTATATTATTTATAATGATTATATCTTTATATTTGTATATAAATTTAAGATTCATATAAAATAATTTCTCCATCATCACAGATTTATGTTTAGGACATGATATACTTTAAGAAGATAAATCAGAGAATGGTTAGCTCTTCTATAAGAAATACCATGTTACTTTTATTTTATTTATTTATTTTAAAAAATATTGTTATTGATTTCAGTGAGGAAGGGAGAGGGCAAGAAAGATAGAAATGTCAATGCTAAGAGAGAATCATTGATTGGCTGCCTCCTGCATGCCCCCTACTGGGGTTCAACCTTGCAACCTGGGCATGTGCCCTTGACCGGAATCAAATCCGGGACTCTTCAGTCCACAGGCCAACGCTCTATCCACTGAGCCAAACTTGCTAGGGCAGTACCATGTTACTTTTAAAATGCTAAGGCTTCTCATAGTTGCAAAAGAACTTTTAAAATTTGTTGGATGACTATTTTTTTGAGCTCTTTGTTGGAAGATAAAGAAGCTTTATGCTCACATTAGTGCTTTATGGTTCACTCAGAGGAAACCAAATGTGTTCCAAAGTTGTGGGGGGAAATATGATTTTTCAGAAGTAAAGAATTATAGAAGTGCTTTGTAACTCTATTAAGGGCAGAAATTCTCCAACTTGCTTTGTGAAAGCAGATGAATTTACCAGCATTTCATGTTTTATCCAATTATGTAACCTTAATACTTGTTGTTGCATTGTTATAAATAACTAGGGGCCTGGTGCATGAAATTCATGCATGGGCGGTGGGGGGGGGGGGGGGGACGTCCCTCAGCCTGGCCTGCACCCTCTCCAATCTGGGATCTCTCTCACAATCCAGAACCACTGGCTCCTAAGTCAGTGATGGCGAACCTTTTGAGCTCAGCGTGTCAGCATTTTGAAAAACCCTAACTTAACTCTGGTGCCGTGTCACATATAGAAATTTTTTGATATTTGCAACCATAGTAAAACAAAGATTTATATTTTTGATATTTATTTTATATATTTAAATGTCATTTAACAAAGAAAAATCAACCAAAAAAATGAGTTCACGTGTCACCTTTGACACGCGTGTCATAGGTTCGCCATCACTGTCCTAAGTGCTCATCTGCCTGCCAGCCTGATGGCCCTAACTACTCTCCCCTCCTTGTCTGATCACCCTAACTGCCTATCTGTTCTCCCCTCCTGGCCTGATCCCCCTAACTGCCTATCTGCTCTTCCTTCCTGGCCTAAACCCCATAACTGCTCACCTGCTCTCCCTTCCTCTCCGCACCTTCAGACCCCAGCACAGGAGTGTTGAGAGCTCTCCACCGAGGCCCCGCCCCCATCCTGACACCCCCCTCCAGGCCAGGCAGTGCCAAGGGCCTGCGCACACCTCCGTCGGGGGGGCTGCCCCCATCCTGATGCCCCCTCCAGGCTGGGTGGTGCGGTGGCCTGTATGTGCCTCTGCCGGGGAGGCTGCCCCCGGCAGCAGCCTCAAGTCCCGGTGGTGCAAGTCCCCGCCCCCGTCCCTGCCCACCAGCTCCTGTGGGCACACAGCCTGTTGAACGGTCATGACTGGGACACCGTTAGGACCAATTAGCATATTACCTCTTTATATATATATAGACTAGAGGCCCGGTGCACGAAATTCATGCACTGGGGTGGGTGTCCCTCAGCCCAGCCTGCCCCCTCTCACAGACTGGGATCCCTCAGGGGATGTCCTACTGACAGCTTAGGCCTGCTCCCCGTGGGAGCAGACCGGCCTCCCTCTGCAGGAGATGACCGGGCTGATCAGGGGAAGGTGCCAGCCCCATCACCCCGATGCTGCTGCCACTGCCAGTCACTGCAGTTGCCACGGTGTTTTCATCAACACAGACTCTAGTCCCTTCACCATGAAAAAATGACAACTTTTAGGCATTTTCAAGATGTCTTTCATAGGATATAACATTTCTTTCTTTCTTTCTTTCTTTCTTTCTTCCTTTCTTTCTTTCTTTCTTTCTTTCTTTCTTTCTTTCTTTCTTTCTTTCTTTCTTCCTTTCTTTTATTCTCACCTGAGGATATGTTTCCATTGATTTTTAGAGAGCTTGAAAGAGAAAGGGAAAGACAGAGAGAAACATCAATGTGAGAAGGACACTTCGATTGGTTGCCTCTTGCATGAGCCCTGACCTGGGCCCCGGCCAGGGAGGAGTCTGCAACCTAGGTACATGCCCTTGATCAGAATCGAACCCGGACCCTGTGGTTGGCAGGCTGAGGCTCTATCCACTGAGCCAAACCAGCTAGGGCAGGATATGACATTTCTTAGCCCTTTCAGCAGCAGGCCTTAGTTTTTTCCTCCAGGAGTGTGGTGGAAAAACCCTAGATCACCTTGTTGGATTCTTATTACCCAAGTTACCAAGAACACTGTGAGTGGTGGCGTACAGGGAGCTTAGCCAATGAGAGGTCAGAAAAGGTGTTTCCTCTTCAGCTCACGCACAGAGGCCCCCCTGTGTTGTGTCTGCTGAGGTGGGGGTGTGCTCCAAGCCGCGCGGCGGCCACTGAGAGCACACCCCCAGCCCTGCATTGTGTCCGCTGGGCTGAGGATGTGCACCGAGCTGTGTGTGCTGCCTGCCCAGACGCCCTCCCTCCCTCCTCGGCTGGGGCATGGATGCTATGGGCACCTCCATCTTTGTGACAGAGTGACAGTTAATTTGCATATTGCCCTTTTATTAGATTAGATTAGCATGATAATAAGAGTTAAATATTTACCCACAATTTTAGCATCCATTTTCTCATTTTATCCTCCACATTTAAAGTAGGTACCATTATTTCTGATATATAGATGAGGAAATTGAGTTCAAAGAAATAAATTACAGCTCACTGAAAGTCATAGCTAGCAACTGACAGTTCTACAACAGAACCAGATCTTTAGATGCTGACTTCCATGCTGTTTTCTACCATTCCCCTAGAATGGGAGGAGCTGCGAGGTCTACTCCTGTGCCTAGACAAAATAAGCTATCTGGGAACCACTAGGGCTGTCTGATCCAATGGGCACTCTCAAACCCTTTTATTTTTCTGCCTTCCACTGCAGATGTTGGAAAAGCTAATTGCTTTCTCAGCCTGTCTTGTAGCTATGGGCACCCAAGTGACACAATTTTGGTCAATGAGATATAAGCCAAAATTTGCTGAGGGTGGGCTGGGGGTTTTAGGCAGGATTTTGCTTTTCTGATGAAAAGGATGCATGCATTGGCACATTTCCTTGGCCACATGCCTTGAATATTGCCTAGCAGATACCTAGTGACCGGAGGATGGCGTCAACAATGGTGAGTGTGAACTGGTGTCTGAGTTGCCCCTTCTAGCTTTTAGGTATGTGAGAATACAAGTTCTAATTAATTTATACCACTACTAGCTACATTTTCTGTTAGAATTTAAAGCAGAAATTGCTCTGTAACAATATTAACAACAAAATGATATAAATATTCCCTCTATTACTTAACAAAAGCTCTTATGTTGAATTACATTTGCACTTTAATCTACATTTTATAAGCCCATTCAAATAATCAAAAGGACCATTTTTTAAAAAACTGCAATGTTTATTGAGAAATGTGGGGCAATTCCATTTTATAGGTGAGGAAGCTGAGATCTAGAGATTGTGAATGAGTTTTTCAGTTTTCATAATTAGCTAGCGATATCCTGTAGACAAATTCTATGCCATTTGTAGAATGATAGAAAGGTAGAAAGTAAATATTTAATTTTGCCATTCATCTGAATTGAATTCTGATTGTATTTATTAGGCAAAAACAATGTATCGTTCAACATTATATTTAGATTTAGGAGGTAGATAAAAGAGCCATAGAACATAATATCTTTTCTCCAGAGTGTGTGATTTAGATAAGGAGCTATGAGAGAGATGCATAAAAGACCATTAAAAATTTAAGAATGTATTGGTAAGGCCCAAATGTAGATCACAACAGACATAAGAGTTCTCAATAATCCTCTTTGGTCACTTCATATATAGATATAATTAAACAAGTACTTCAAATTGGAACCTAATATGAGAATGGCAGAGGCTTAGTTAGTCATTGAAATAGTATTTGTATGTTAGAAAGTCTGCCAAATAGTCTGTGGAAAAAATATATTTGTTGTCATACAGTTATTCAAATTATCACCTTACCATTCTTTGAATGTCTAGAGCAGTGATGGCGAACCTATTTCACGCGTGTCAGAGGTGACACGCAAACTCATTTTTTTGGTTGATTTTTCTTTGTTAAATGGCATTTAAATATATAAAATAAATATCAAAAATATAAATCTTTGTTTTACTATGGTTGCAAATATCAAAAAATTTCTATATGTGACACGGCACCAGAGTTAAGTTAGGGTTTTTCAAAATGCTGACACACTGAGCTCAAAAGGTTTGCCATCACTGGTCTAGAGGATCATTGGTGGTGTCCCCTCTACAATTTTTGACATTAGCCATTTCTGTACTCTCTTTTTAATGATTAATCTAGTTAGAGGTTGATTAATTTTGAATGATCTTTTGGTTTTTGGTTTCATTGGTTTCTCTATTGCTTTTGTTTTCTTTTTTAAAAGTTCTGCTTTTTATTCTTTTATTTATTCTCTTATGTTTGGTTTAATTTGTTCTTTCTTTCTAGCTTCTCAAGGCATATGCAGAAGTCATTAATGTTCTTTATTTTTAATATAGGCACTTAGTACTATAAGTTTTCCTCTAAACACAGCTTTAACTACATACTCCCAAATTTAATATATTATGTTTTAAATTTTTAATTAGTTAAAAATACTCTTTAATTTCTACTTGATTTCTTTTCTGACCCATGTGTTATGTATAAATGTTTTATTTAATTTCCAAATATTTGGGAAATATTCAGATATTTTTGTGTTACTATTGTCTTATTAAAATTAATTATGGTCAGATAACATATATTGTATGATTTCAATACTTATATATTTATTTAGATTTGTTTTATAATCCAAAAAATAACATTAATAAATATTCCTTGTGCATTTGAAAATAACTTGTATTCAGCTGCTGGTAGGAGTGCTATGGAAATATTAGTTATATCAAATAGGTAGATAGTTTGTTCAAATCTCCTATATCTTTATTGATTTTCTGTGGGTTTCTTATATCAGTTATTGGCAGAGGCATGTTGAAATCTATGACTATAAATTTTAATAATTTTTTTTTCTTGAAGTTCTATCAGCTTTTGCTTCAGGTATTTTGAAGCTCAAATATTAGATATATAAATATTTAGCTACATAAATGTTGATGAATTTATTCCTATGTCATTTGAAATGACCCTCAGTATTTCTGAGATATTTATCTCTTGCTCTGAAATCTACTTTGTCTATTATTAACACAGTTGATCCTTAAACAACATGGGTATGAACTATGAGGGTCAATTATGTGTGGATTTTTTCAATAAACACTGTAAACGTGTCTTTTTTTCCTTATAATTTTTTTCTAGCTTACTTTATTGTAAGAATACAGCATATAAAACATCTTATATATATTAATTGACAGTTTATGTTTTCAGTAAGGCTTTTTGGTCAACAGTAGGTAGACGTCTTGTGCATCTCATCCTGAAGCCAGACTGGAAATAGAACTAAATCAGAGAACATCCACCCAGAATTAACAAATTAGACACAGGTGAAGAGACAATTTACAACAATAAAGGGCAGAGGATGCCTGGAGACTTGTAGGAATGGGGACATGGGTTTGAGACGGGCAACCAGCCAGCAGGCCAAGAAGATAAGGAGGAAGCTGCGTTGCACCAAAGCTATGTCCATTGGTGACAGTCATAACATCCAACTGTGAAAAGGAAAAGGTCACAGGGCTGCTGACTGCCAGGGAATCTGGACCCAAGACCACAGCTGCAAAAGGCTGCACCATGAAAGGTGAAAGGTGCCCCAAGCAGCACAGTGCAGTTTCATAGTAGTTTTGGTTTGGTTTTGTCTTTGCTTTTATCCTCTAAACCCAGAACACATGACTTTTCCATTGCAAAACTCACCCGAGGCTTTGGCGCAGACTTGAGGTGTCTGGGGAGGTAAGCAAGGCAGGGAGACATGGCCAGGAGTCCTGCACTGGGACATTCTTAAGCTTCCAAACCTAAGTGGCCATTTCTCCCCAGAAGAGCTAGCCCCTCCCAGTAGCCTCAAGGCAGGTAATAGAGCCTGCCACTCCTACAGTTTGAGCTTTACAGAGGAAACAAAAGCAGAGGCCAAGGTTATGGGCCTGAATAGTCCCAAGGAGCCCTCAGTGACTGGATTGGAAGAGGGGCCAGTATGCCCTACTATTCTGGGAACCAAACTGATAAAAACTCCAGGTTGCCAGCCAATCCCATTGGTCTCCATATAAGATCTCTGACCAACCAAGGCTAGAGTAATATATTGGGCCACTCATGGAGGAATAGCTCTGAGTCAGGAAAAAATACCCATCTTATTCTCTGAAAGCAAAACAACACCAACCCCACCTAAAGCCCTGTCAGAAAGAGAAGCTTGAGTGATTAAGACTGACAGTTGGCAGGCAGACAAAGAGGGCAGATTGGCTCTGCCTGCTTGCACCAAGGCTTGTGGAAACAGAGACAAGCAGAGAGCCTGTGGAAACAGACACAAGCTGAGGACCTGTGGATCGCTTGGAGCTTCAAGCAGGGTGCAAAAAGCCAAAAGACAGGGCCTGACAGTGGCCAGCACCTAAGTACCTAACAGGAAGCCCAGAATTAGCAGACAGAAACAGAAGAATGGGGTCCTAAACCAGCTCTCAGGAGGCATTAAAACTCTGCTGAAACGAATGACACTTTACTTTTTTATTTTTTAAAATGTGTTATTTAAATTTTTAATTTCATCTTATTTTATTATTTTTTTATTTATTTTTTGCACCTTTTTCTTCCTCACTTCTTTTTTTTCCCTCCCATTTTTCTTCTCCTTTTCCCATCTTAGTTTTCTTATTTCCTTCCTTTTTCCTTCCTTTTCAAAAATAGAACTTCTTTATCTGCTTTATTGATGTGTTATTATTCTAGTCTCTGTTGGTTTATTCATAAACCAGTTAATAATGAGGATTTTTTTCAATAGATGGAGTTACACATATGTTGATATATATGCAATTTGATATGTATGCTATTTTGAATTGACAGCAAACTTCAAAACTTCATATGTCAAATTTGCTGAAGGTTTTAACATCATAGATATGTTTACACTTAAAAATGTCAAATTTCGTGCCAAAAAAAAGAGCATTTGTGGGAAGTTTTAATTCATTATTTTATTTTGAAGAAAAGTGCTGCTGAAAGTTATTGTATACTTCGGGAAGCTTATGGTGAATATGCTCCATCTCAAGATACTTGTGAACGCTGGTTTAAACGCTTTAAAAGTAATGATTTCAATGTGAAAGACAAAGAATGTCCAGGTCAACTGAAAGTTTGAAGGCCAACAATTACAAGTATTATTGGATGAAGATGTGTCAAACTCAAAAACAACTTGCTGAAAGGTTAAACGTTGCTCAGCAAACAATTTCTGATTATTTATAAGCAATGGGAAAGATTTTAAAGGAAGGAAAATGGGTGCCACATCAACTGAACGAAAGACAAATGGAAGACCAAAAAGTCATCAGTAAAATGTTGCTTCAACTGCATGAAAGAAGGTCTTTTTTGCATCAAATTGTGACTGGCGATGAAAATGGATTTATTTTGAGAATCCCAAATGCACAAAATCATGGGTTGATCCAGCTCAGCCATCAACATTGACTGCAAGGCCAAATCTCTTCAGAAAGAAGACAATGCTCTGCGTTTGGTGGGATCGGGAAGGTATGGTGTGTTATGAGCTTCTAAAACAGGTGAAACTGTTAATACTGATTGCTGCCAACAACAAATAATCAATTTGAACCACACTTTAATCATAAAATGACCAGAATGGGCCAGAAGACACAGCAAAGTAATTTTGCTTTATGATAATGCACCATCACACACTCCAAAACCAGTTAAAGACACATTAAAAGATCTTTCCTGGGAAGTATTAACCCACCCGCCATATTCACCAGACCGTGCTCCTTCAGATTACCACTTGCACCGATCAATGGCACATGCACTTTCTGAGTAGCACTTCAAAACATACGAAGAAGTGGAAAATTGGGTCTCTGAATGGTTTGCTTTAAAACAAGAAAAGTTCTATTGGAACGGTATCCACAAATTACCTGAAAGATGGGGAAATGTGTAGCTAGCAATGGACATTACTTTGAATAAAGCATTTTTGATGTTTCTCTTGAAATTATTGTGTTTTCTTTGATTACAAAATCCGCATTATTAACTGGTATACCTATATATCTAATTTCCTCTTCCCTGCTCCGACTCCGTTTCCCCTTCTCTTTTCTTTTTCTTCACTACTCAATTTCTTTTCTTTCTTCTCTTTCTCTTTTCTTCTCCTAATTTTTTTACTTGTTTCACTTGCTAAATGTAGGTCTATCTGCTCTCTCCTCCATTCTTCTTTTCAAAAAAAATTTTTTTTAATTTTTTAATTTTTTCTTCCAGTCTTCTCATTTCTTTTCTCCATCCTCTATTCTAAACCGTGGTCTTTCCCATATTCATCCAATTCCTTAACTGTATTTTCTCTATTTAAGCTCTGAATCCACAGATTCTTTCCCCCCTTTTTTTCTGGGTGTTTTTTGTTTGTGCTTTTTGGTTTATTTGTTTGTTTTGTTGTGTTTTCTCCCCATATTATTTCTTTATTTTTTCTCTTTTTTTTCACTGTCATTCTTGCTCTCTTTCCTCTTTCCTAATTCTCTTTTCTCTGGTGGTCACTTTTATTGGGGTTATAGGTGACTTATCTACATTCCTGTTCTGTTCCTTCTGTGTCATGTCTTGTCATGTTGTATTTTGTGCTGTTTATTCAGCATCTCCATAACGGTTGGCACAATGTGGTAGGGAGTGAGCCACATAATCAGACACCCTGAGAGGAGACTCCATTCATGAATGGAACAATAACATTCAAGATCCAACTATATCAGGAGAACCCAAATATCTCAAGTAGGGGGCCTCCCAAAAACACGCAGACCAGGAAACATGAGAGACTGCACCAATGGGTCCCACAAAACATCTACTACATAAGACCAATTCAAAAAATCTGGGTGGCATAGCAGTTTGATCTAATACATAGAAAAATTACAAAGGAACAGCAAAAATGGGGAGACAAAGAAACAACCCCCAAATGAAAGAAAAGGAGGAATCACCAGAATAGGAACCAGATGAAATGGAGGCAAGCAATTTGTCAGACAAAGAGTTCAGAGTAATGGTTATAGGATACTTAAAATGCCTGGATGAGAAATCATGATGTGTAAGAATAAAGTGGAAATGAAGAATGACATAGCTGCAATAAAGAGCACAATGAAAGGTTTCAACAGCAGACTAGAAGATGCTGAGGACCAAATCAGCGAGTTAGAAGACAAGGTCGAAAAAAACACCCAAGCAGAGCAGCAACAGGAAAAAAATTTTAAAAGCAGGAGGAGAGTCTAAGGGAGCTCTAGGACAACAAGAAACAAAACAACATCTGCATCATAGGGGTGCCGGAAGGAGAGAAAGCTGAGCAAGGAATAGAAAAGCTGTCTGAAGAAGGAATGACAGGAAGCTTCCCTGACGTTGGGAAGAAAAATCACACAAATCCAAGAACCACAGAGAGTTTCAAACAAGATGAACACAAAAAGACTGACACCAAGACACATTGTAATTAAATTGGCAAACATCAACGACAAAGTAAGATTCTTTAAGGCTGCCAGAGAGAAACAGGAAGTTACCTACAAGGGATCTCCCATTAGACTATCAACTGATTTCTCAACAGAAACACATACAAAGTGAGGCAAAGCAAGGAATTGAATTCAAGAATACTCTATCCAGTAGCGTTAACATTCAAAATTGAAGGTTGAAATCAGGAGCTTTGCAGAAAAAAAAAAGCTAAGAACATTTATTACCACTATTACCACCAAGCCAACAATGTAAGAAATGCTAAAGGGACTGCTATAAAATGAAGAAATAGAAATGGAAGAAGGAACACAGGCATAAAGAACAAAAGTGGCAACAAAAAAGTACTTATATATAATAACCTTAATGTAAATGGATTAAATGCTCCAATCAAAAGACATAGGGTACCTGAATGGATAAGAAAACATGACCCATATGTATGTTGTATACAAGAGACCCACCTCAGAACAAAGGAATCACACAGACTGAAAGTGAAGGGAAGGAAAAACTTTTTTCAGGCAAATGGAAATGAAAAAAACAAAAACCTAGGATAGCAATACTTATATTTGACAAAATAGAGCTCAAAGTGAAGGCCATAACAAGATATAAAGAAGGCTACTTCATAATATTACAGGGATCAATAAAACAGGAGGCTATAACTCTGGTAAACATATATGCATCCAATACAGGAGCATCTAAATATATAAAAAACTTCTGGAGAATATCAAGGGAGAGATCGACAGCAATACAATCATAGTAGGGGACTTTAATACCCCACTGATATCAATGGATAAATCATCTAGACGAAAAATCAACAAGGAAACAGCAATCTTAAATGACACTCTAGAACAGATGGAACTAATTGCTATTTTCAGAATATTCCACTCCAAAGCTACAGAATATACATTCTTCCCAAATAAATATAAGACATTTTCAAAGATAGACTACATGTTAGGACACAAGCTAAGTCTCTACAAATTCAAGAAGATTGAAATATCAAGCATCTTCTCATACCACAATGGCATGAAATTAGAAATCAGCTACAGTAAAAATCCTAAAAAAACAATCAAGTACATGGAGGCTCAATAGCATGCTATTAAACAATGAGTAGGTTACCAAAGAGATCAAAGAAGAAATAAAAAACATCCTGGAAACAAATTAAAATGAACACACAACAATACAAAACCTATGGGACACAGTGAAAGCAGTCCTGAGAGGGAAGTTCATAGCACTACAGGCCTACATAAAAAAAAAAAAAAAAAAAAAAAAAAAAAACCAAGAAAAACTGGTAATAAGTTATCTAACACTACAACTTAAATAATCTGAAAGAGAAAAACCCAGAACAAGTAGAAGGAAGAAAATAATAAATATCAAGGGGAAGTGAATGACATAGAGACCAAAAAACAAACAAACAACAATACAGAAGAAAAATAAAACCAAGAGCTGGTTCTTTGAAAGGATAAACAAGATTGATAGACCTCTAACCAGGCTCACCAGGAAACAAAAAGAGAGGACCCAAATAAACAAAATCAGAAATAAAAAAGGTGAAGTAACAACTGACCCCACAGAAATACAAAGGATTGTAATAAAATACTATGAACGATTTTATTCCAACAAACAGGACAATCTGGATGAAATGGACATATTCCTAGAAAAATACAACCTTCCAAAACTCTATCAGGAAGAATCAGAAAACCTGAATAGGCCGATAAATATGATGAAATTGAAGCAGTAATAAAAAATAAAAATAAAAAACTTCCAGCAAACAAAAGCCCTGGTCCAGATGGATTCACGGAGAAGTTTTATCCAATATTCAAAGAAGAACTATCACCTCTACTCCTCAAACTATTCCAAAAAATTCAAGAGGAAGGAATACTTCCAAACTCTTTCTATGAGGCCACCATCACCCTAATTCCAAAACCAGAAAAAGACACTACAAAGAAAGAGAACTACAGGCCAATATCTCTGATGAACATAGATGCTAAAATCCTCAACAAAATTTTAGCAAACCAGATCCAGCAATACATTAAAAAGATCGTATATCATGACCAAGTGGGATTTATTCCAGAGATGCAAGGCTGGTACAATATTCACAAATCAATAAATATGATATAGCATATAACAAGATTGCAAGACAAAAATCACATGATCATATCAGTCAATGCAGAAAAAGCACTCGACAAAATCCAACACTCTTTTTTGATAAGAATTCTTCAGTAAAGTGGGAATAGAGGGAACATATCTCAACATAATAAAGGCCATATATGACAAACCTATAGCCAACATCAAACTCAATGGGCAAAAACTAAAACTGTTCACCCTAAGGACAGGAACAAGACAGGGATGCCCTTTTTTACTACTCTTGTTTAATATAGTTCTGGAAGTCCTGGCCATAGTGATCAGACAAGAAGAAGAAATAAAAGCAATCCAAATTGGAAAGGAGGAAGTAAAACTGTCATTATTCACAGATGACATGATATGGTGCATAGAAAAGCCTAAAGACTCCATAAAAAAACTACTAGATTTAATAAATGAATTCAGAAATGTAGCAGGATATAAAATGAAGACCCCAAAATCCATAGATTTTATACACCAACAGTGAACTCTCAGAAAGAGAAACAAAAACAAAAACCAAAAAATCCCATTTACCATTTCAACAAAATAATTAAGATACTTAGGAATAAACGTAACCAAGGAGGTAAAAGACCCATACTCTGAAAACTACAGGACATTGAAAAAAGAGATAGCCCTAGCTGGTTTGGCTCAGTGGATAGAGTGTCAGCCTGCAGACTGAAGGGTCCCGGGTTCAATTCCAGTCACGGGCACATGCCCAGGTTGCAGGCTCGATCTCCAGTAGGGGCCATGCAGGAGGCAGCTGATCAGTGATTCTCTCTCATTATTGATGTTTCCATCTCTTTCTCTCCCTCTCCCTTCCACTCTGAAATCAATAAAAAAAATACTGAACACATTTATCAACATAAATGTGGCCTCAGTGTATTAAAAAAGAAAGAAGAGCCCTAACCGGTCTGGCTCAGTGGATAGAGCGTCAGCCTGCGGACTGAAGGGTCCCAGGTTCAATTCTGGTCAAGGGCATGTACCTTGGTTGTGGGCACATCCCCAGTAGAGGGTGTGCAGGAGGCAGCTGATCGATGTTTCTCTCTCATTGATGTTTCTAACTCTCTATCCCTCTCCTTTTCTCTCTGTAAAAAATCAATAAAATATATTTTTTTTAAAAAAAAAAAAAGAAAGAAAGAAGAGATAGAGGAAGATATAAACAAGTGGAAGAATATACCATGTTCCTGGATTGGTAGAATCAACATCATTAAAATGTCCATACAACCCAAAGCAATCTATAGATTCAATGCAATCCCTATTAAAATACCAACAGACCTAGGACAAACACTCCAAAAATTTATATGGAAACAAAAAAGACCCCAAATAGCTGCAGCAATCTTGAGAAAGAAGAACAAAGTTGGAGGAATCACAATGCCAAATACCAAGTAATACTACAAAACCATTGTACTCAAAACAGCCTGGTACTGGCACAAGGACAGGCATATAGATCAATGGAACAGAACAGAGAACCCAGAAATCAATCCAAACCACTATGCTCAATTAATATTTGGCAAAATAGGCAAGAGTATACATTGGAGCAGAGACAGTCTCTTCAATAAATGGTATTGGGAAAATTGGACAGGTAAATGCAAAAAATGAAACTAGACCACCAACTTACACCATACACAATAATTTACTCAAAATGGATAAAAAACTTAAATGTAAGATGTGAAACCATAAAAGTCCTAGAAGAAACCATAGGCACCATAATCTCAGACATCTCTCATAGCAATATGTTACTGATACTTCTCTAGGACCATGGTCGGCAAACCACGGCTCACGAGCCACATGCAGCTCTTTGGCCCCTTGAGTGTGGCTCTTCCACAAAATACCACATGCGGGCGAGCACGTACAGTGCGATTGAAACTTCGTGGCCCATGCGCAGAAGTCGGTATTTTGTGGAAGAGCCACACTCAGGGGGCCAAAGAGCCGCATGTGGCTCACGAACCATGGTTTGCAGAGCAGCAGTTTGCCGACCACTGTCCTAGGACACTAGAAATCAAGGGGAAAATAAACAAATAGGACTACATGAAAATTAAAAGCTTCTGCACAGCAAAGGAAACCATCATCAAAATAACAAGAGACACCCACCCCACATGGGAGATCATATTTGCCAATGACATATCTGATAAGTGGTTAATCTTCAAAATATATAAGAAGCTCATACAACTTTACAAAAGGAAGATGAACAATCCAATTAAAAAATGGGCAAAGGACCTAAACAGACATTTCTCCGCAGTGGGCATACAGAAGGCCAAGAGACATATGAAAAAATGCTCAAAGTCACTAATCATCCAAGAGATGCAAATCAAAATGACAATGAGATATTACCTCACACCTGTCAGAATGGCTATCATCAATAAATCAACCAACAACTGTTGGCAAGGTTGTGGAGAAAAAGGAACCCTAGTACACTGCTGGTGGGAATGCAGACTGGTGCAGTCACTGTGGAAAACAGTATGGAGTTTCCTCAAGAAATTAAAAATGGAACTACCATTTGACCCAGTAATCCCACTTCTAGGACTATATCTTAAGAAACTTGAAACACTCATCAGGAAGAATTTATGCACCCCTATATTCACACAATCTCACTCATATGTGGAATCTAATGAATCAAATAAACTGATGATCAAAAATAGACCCAGAGTCATAGAAAGCATGAACAGACTGTTGAACCTCAGAGGAAAGGTAGGGAAGGGTGAGTGGAAAGAGATCAATCAATGAACTTGTATGCATATATGCATAACCTGTGGATACAGACAATGGGGTGGTGAGGGCCTGGGGGAGGAGGTAGGACAGGAGAGGGCTGGAAGAGGCTAATCAGAGGAAAAGGAGAATTTGTGTAATACTTTCAACAATAAAGATTAAAAGGAAAAAAAAGAAAAAGGCACAGAAAAATGGAAAAAATATCCTATGTTCATGGATTGGAAGAATCAACATAGTTAAAATAACAATAATACCCAAAGCAATATACAGATTTAATGCAACCCCCCATGAAATGCCAATGTCATTTTTTTTTAAAGAAATAGAGCAAGCAATCATCAGATTTGTATGGGACCATAAAATAGCCAAATAGCCAAAGCAATTTTAAGAAAAAATAACAAAGTTGGAGGTAACATGCTCCCTGATTTCAAATTATGCTGCAGAGCTACAATAATCAAAACAGCATGGTGTTGACAGATAAACAGACACACATATCAGTAGAACAGAATGGAGAGCTCAGCTATAAAACCACATGTATAAGGACAGATAATTTTCAGCAATGGAGCAAGAAACACACAATGAAGTAAAAATAGTCTCTAATAAGGGGTTCTGGGAAAATTGGAAACCCACATGCAAACCAATGAAATTGGATTATAGTTTGTCCCCCTGTTCAAAAATTAATTCAAAATGAATCAAAGTACTAAATTTAAGATCCAAAACAACAAGTAACATAGAAGCAAAATAGGTACCAAACTTATGGACCTTAGTCATAGAAAACATTTTATGAACTTTACCCCAAAGGCAAAAGAAGTAAAGGCAAAACTAAATAAATGGGACTATATCAAATTAAAAAGCTTCTGCACAGCAAAAGAAACTGACAGCAAAACAGGGGCAGCCAACCAGACAGGAAATGATATTTGCAAACAGTAGCTCTGACAAAGGTTTAATTTCCAAAATATTAATTTTATGAGTATTCCATAGGAGCTCATAAAATTCACCAAACAAACAAACAACCCAATCAAAAAGTGGACAGAGAAGCCTGGCCGGCATGGCTCAGTGGTTGAGCATTGAACTATGAACCAGATGGTTACGGTTCGATTCCCTGTCAGGGTACATGCCCCAGTTGGAGGCTTGATCCCCAGTATGGAGCATGCAAGAGGCAGCCAATCAATGATTCTCTCTCATCATTGATATTTCTATCTCTCTCTTCCTCTCTGAAATCAATAAAATTACATTTTATTGATATATTTTTATACTGGACCTGAAAATACACCTCTCCGAAGAAGACATACAAACAGCCAATAGATATGGTCATCCTCACTAGCAATTAGGGAAATGCAAATCAAAACTACAATGAGATACCACCTCACACCTGTTAGAGTGGCCATTATCAACAAGACAAGCAATAACCAGTGTTGGAGAGGTTGTGGAAAACAGGGACCCTCATTCACTGCTGGTGAGAATGTAGACTGGTACAGCCACTATGGAAAACAGTCTGGTGATTCCTCAAAAAGTAGAGAATAGAGCTACCATACAATTCAGTAAAACCTCTCCTTGGTATATACCCAAAAAACTCAAAATCACGCATTCTCAAAGATATATTCACCACTATGTTCATTGCATCATTATTCACAGTGGCCAAGACAATCAAAGTGGCCTGAGATAAAGGACTGGATAAAGAAGACGTGGTACTTATACACAGTGGAATACTACTCAGCCAAAGAAAGAATGAAATAGCACCATTTGCAACAACATGGATGGACCCTGAGAATATTATGCTAAGTGAAATAAGTCAGTCAGAAAAAGCTAAGAACCGTATGATTTCACTAATTTGTGGGATATAAAAGTGAAACTTGTGAACACAAACAGCAGAGTTGAGGTTGCCATAGGGAAGGTGGTGAGGGGAAAAGAGAGTCCTAATATATTGTGACAGGAGAAGATTTGACTTTAGGTGGTGGGCACATAGTGCATTGGAAACCCACACCTGAAATATATATCTTCATGTTGACCAATGTCACTCTAATAAATTTAATTAAAAAAATAATGAAAAGTATTATTTTTGTTTACCCACATATTTAACATTTCTGATATTTTTTATTCCCTTGTGAAGATTGATATTTCCATCTAATATCATATTCCCTTTGCATAAAGTACTTCCCTTAATACTTCCTGTAGTGTAAGTCTGCTAAAATAACATTGTTCAGCTTTAGAAAGTCTGAAAAGATTTTATTTTGGCTTTGTTTTTTAAAGATATTTTTGCTAGGTTGGGTTGGCTTTGTTTTAGTACTTTAAAGTAGGTGCTTCACTGTCTTCTGGTTTGAATTATTCCTGACTAGAAGTCTGTTATTTCCCTTTCCTCTTCTTTTCTTTTCCTTTAATTTCTTTTCTTTTTAATATGCAATTGTCCTATTCCTCTGGCTGCTTTGAAGATTTATCTTTATCTTCAATTTTAAGCAATTTATTTATGATGTGTCTTGATGTAGTTTTCTTCGTTTCCTTTGTTTGTGTTTCATTAAGCATGTTTGATCTATGGTTTAAAGTTTTCATCACACTTGGAGAAAAAGAATCATACTCCACCCCAGTATTTGTCCTTTCTTCCCTCTACCCTCCTTCAAGGATTCCAATTACAAATATATAAGACCCGTTCACATTGTCCCTCAGTTCACTGATACTCTGTTAATTTTATTCAGTCTTGTTTCTCTGTGTCTCATTTTGGTTATTGTATCTATTGGATGTTAAGATTTCAACATATTGACGTTTTACAGCAAAAATCATTATTTTATAGATTTTTCAAGGTTTTTAGTTGGTTAATGAGAGAAGGTAAATCTGTTCTCTGTTATTTCTGCCCATATGACCTGTTCTGATTTTATAATTTGTTCTTTTAATGAAAGCTACTCAAAAACAGATCTACTTCCTTGAGATTCTTGATTCTGCTTTCACAATCATTTTCAGATTGATTATTTTTACTTAGTTGAAAACTATTCTTTTTTATAGTGTTTTATTTGATAAGTTTACCTTATGTGGTTTGAAGATTTAGTCTCAAGCTCCCTATGTGGATTATTTTAAGTTCTGCACTTACCCTGCCTGTCAAAAGGCTTTAGCATTGTTTCTATTCAAACTCCGGGGTCTCTGTTTTATAATAGTGGCTCAGGGCTCATGTCCTCAGTGATATTCAGGTCCTGATTTGGCATCTCTGTGATTTCCTCCCCACAGATATGCAGCTTTATTCAAGCTTGGGCAGTAGTTGCAAATATTTTCTGCCTTTCGTTGCTGTCTCATGCAATGGATTTAATTGAGGTCTCTGTCATGTTGATGCTACTTTTGTGGGCTTTGCCTGTAAGCTATCCTTACCCCCTTTCAGGGTTGTGAACTTCAAAGACAATCATTTTACCTCTGTGTGCTTGTTTCATTTAATGTATGACCATATTACATATTTTTAAATACAACCTTTTGTTTTATCAGATATAATTGCTATGTGTTTGGGTTAACAGGCAGGGTGGATGGGTTTAAATTATAATCCCCAAGCTCAGTCTTGACAAGATCTCATGTAATAATTTTGAGGGGCCCCCTTTTCATACTGCTAGAGGCTATAGTACCATGTTTAATTATATTTATAAAAAAAAAGTTTTCTCAGCCCAGCAATACAGACAAATGAATTTTGCAAATTCATAAGGCAATTTCTGTAAGTTTATGAAAAATTACTTCCTAGACTCATCTTTGAAAAGGAAACTTAACTAATATATCAATGAACATGAAAATCACAAGACATCATTTTATTCAGTTAATCCTATTATTGAAAGTCATATTAGATACAAAATACTTTATCCATAATATTCTAAATGTTTGTGTAGTTTTGTGTAATGATTGACATATCACTTTAATATGTGATTATCTAAAACAATTTACATAATTTTACTCCTTGGTTTTTTAAAAGTATACTGTAGATGAAAGAGTCTAATAAGATATAACTAAAATTTCAGTGCCTTAAGAGGCTAACACAGAAGGGTAAACTAAGTCTCCATAAAACCCAGAGAAGAGATGGTAAAACTCCTCTTTGGATCCTGTCTGGAGTCACAGCTGGGAAAAAAAAGATATAACTAAAAGTATTATTAATTCCAGAATATTAAATTTGCTATGATCTAATCACCTGCTTTTAGTCACCAGGTTATTCTACTAGCTTTAGCTTTTAAAAATATGGTAGGGGATCAGCCAACATAACTCTGAAGGAAAAGAAGCCTAAATTCTAATATGTAAATTCTTTTATTCTCTATTTTTTAATATGTAAATTTTTGTTCACATCTGATTTTCCTTTTTATAAAAGATTGCATTAATTCCCCATGTTTCTATATAACAGGGCTGTTTTACACTGAAATACCATTATGATTGATGTAAGTGTACTATCTGAATAAGCTCTCAGAATCAGGTTCATATTATAGGTCATTTGCCTGCTCCTACTGTCAACTGAGATATTTCTAGTAGTGCCTAATAACTACTTATGTGTCCTGTACTCTCTAGGATCTCTCCTTTGCAGTCAGTATTTCTGTGTAAGTTTTACACCATATCATTTTGCAGTGGTAGTAGAGTTTGGTGATTGTTCTGATGTGTAGTTTAGGAGTGCTTTATCTCTTTTACAAGACCAAGTGTTTCTCAGTTGTTGGCTTTTTGTTTTCTTTCTAATTGCTCTGGAATAGTTGGTACAGACCCTGCATGTAGGAGATACTGACATATTTTTTCATATCTAGAAAGATGGGAGAAAAATGACTTACAATTTATATGCTATAGTTGGACAAAGTTTTAATATTTTATTTAGCTAATATCACCTAATCAGTAATCTAGCAAAATGTTTAACTCTACTACGAAGTCCATAGTATCACATAAGGTAAAGTAGAACATAGTACAAAAATTGACTATATTTTGTGCTTGGCTCTACTTGCTATAAAATTCATAGAAGTAAATGAAGATAATACTGAGGCAGATTTACTTTTAAAGTCACACAATTATTTAATAGTGATATTTAATCTCTTAATGAAGAATCCTACAGGATCACAATCAGTATAATTAGTATAATTAGTATAGAACATACCACTATGACACTAATTTCTTTCTATTCTTCTCAGATAAATCTTAAATGCCTTGAAAGAAGTGTATTTAAATTAGTTGCACTAATAGAAAGAAATTTAGATTGTTTTTGATAAAGGTTTTCATTACCAAACTTTACTTTATTATGGTTTAAATGACTGAGACCACCAAATTCAGATTTGAAGTGCATGAAAATGGAGTCTTTTTAGAATGTAATCCTATATAATAACAGCCTAATATGCTAAGTGTTCAGTTGTTCGTTCAACCAATCAAAGTGTAATATGCTAATGAAATGCTAAGGCTGCTCAACTGCTCACTATGATGTGCACTGACCACCAGGGGGCAGACGCTCTGACTGGTAGGTTAGGTTGCTGCTGGGGTCTGGCCAATCAGGACTGACTGAGTTGGGCTGGACATGCCCTGGAGCCCTCCCATGGTCCCTCCCTGGCTGGCCAACCTCCCGCATCCCTCCCCAGCCCCGATTTTGAACCAGTGGGGTCCCTGGGCCTGGCCTGTGCCCTCTTGTAATCCAGGACCCCTCGGGGGATGTCGGAGAGCTGGTTTTGGCCAGATCCCACAGGCCAGGCCGAGAGATCCCACTGGTGCATGAATTCATGCTTGGGGCCTCTAGTATTAGAAATAAGTTCCACAGCCTTAGAGCAAATCCATTATAAAGAGTTTATCGTGAATGTATGTACATGTATACATTTTATTTTATTTTTAATTTATTGTTTAAAGTATTACAGATAGTAGTACATATGTCTCCTTTTTATTTCTCCTCAGAAATTTCTGTGCTTAACCATTATTTGTTTTTCATAAAACACAAATGATTTAAATGTTTCATCATTGTCTTACCACTCTGGAGTGTATTTCTTTGGCATACAAAGGAAATAAAAATTCTGATTCCCCTTCCAGGCGAAGCCCATCTTTTGTAACACGCAAGTGACCCATTCCTGTCTGTTAAAAAGATGAAACAATAGAGATTTTGTTATGGTTTTCTTTTTCCTTTCTTTTAGTATCAGCTTAAATTACATATGCATTTTCATGAATTTCCTATCAGCACTTTTCTGTATTTCTCTCAAATACTTTATTTAAAACTTTAGTTATTTTTATTCAATATACAGTATTTTATTGTCTTGTATAAATACAACGGCCCACTTAGGAACTACATATAAGATTTTAAGAATCTCTTTACCATAAATACCCAAAAGCTCACCATCATGTAAGAAAAATAATTATATCACTACTATTTTAAAATGTTTTAAATTTGATGCAATAAAATGGACTCTTTTGAGGTGTACAGTTCTAGGAGTTTTAACACATGTAACCGCAACACAATCAGGATATAGAACAATTCTATCACCAGCACACCCCAAAACAAATACTTTTTGAATGAAGGTTTCAAGTGTATCATTAAGTTCACAAAATAGCCAATATTTATTGGGCATTTCTTAACTAAAAAAGCAATAAAGGAGGATGTGGAGATCTATTCAAGCTGTCTGCTCTTCAGGAGTTTTCAGTGTTAAAGGACTATCAGAAAGAATAGAAAACTTAATTCTGGAGATAACATACCACCATCATGCTACTAAATCTTGTGGACATTTGAAAACTTCATTTCCTTTGCATTCTCAACAGCATTCAATACTGTATCTATTTCTCCTTGAAATACTATCCTCATTTGATGTCCACCATCCCGTGCTCTCCTAGCTTTTCTCCTACTTCAGGAAACACTTTCCCCCTTATTACACATTCATCCCTCTCTACCCAGCCTTGACAGCTGACTTTCTCAGGCTCAATCCTAGGCCCTTTCCCGGTGTTCTCTCTGGCCACACCCTTGGCTTCCACTAGCATCTCTCTTCTGAGCTCCATACCCAAATATATGGTTGCCAATCTGTCCTCTCCTTTAGAATGTCTCAGAAGCACCTAAATTAAACTCATTGAATCTTTATTTTCCCTCTCTTCCCCCAAAATAGACATGGATTTAAAGGGGGGGGGCAGCAGAAAAGCCAAGAGAATGAAATAAAGACATTTTATACAGTAACAAGTGATTGATTTCTAGGACAGAGATATGTTACTCTGAACTGATGCCATAGACTTCTCTGGTTGACAAGCCCCATTCACAAGAACCAAAGTCAATGTGTGATTACATAATCTGGACGGTTCGCTATCTGAGGACCATCTTTATGGTACTCTTCCCAAAGTTAGGTTTGGGAGCAGTGGTTTTCCCACTGTGCTTGATGGAAGCACCTCATGCTGCGGGGCTTGGGCCAACCCCCACCACAGGCAGGGGAGCCCTCTGGAGTCTCTCTTACAGGTGTGATTCAGTGTGCAGTTAGTTTGAAGAAAGGGCTCAAAGTCTCAAAAGTTGATAACAGTCTCTCACAGGATCCAACCATGCATTTGCAAAGCATGGTTTACAAAATTAAATCAACATTAGAAATATTATGAGATCCATCATGTGTGGATAAGTAGTATAAGCCCTGACAATTGTTACTTTTATCTTTTCTTGTACAGTAAAACCTCGATATAATGGACTAATTCAGTTGAGGGGGTGTCTATTAAAGTTGAAAGTCCATTATATAGTAAACCAAGTTTTCTGAATGGGTATGTTAAAAAATTGACAAATTAGTTTACCTGTTTTTACATATGTAAATATATTTGTGTAATTATAATTATGTATAAAAAGTTTAATTTCACAGAAAAGTTTTCTAAATGTATTACTGTAACTTTAAATTTATACTGAATAGGTCTAGTAAAAGCATGCATTCAAGTCACCACAATTAAATGCACATAGCTTGCGCATGGCTTGGTGCATGTGGGAACACCTGCTAGCAGGTGTTCAAACAGCTGTAGAGAGTCACACCACATGACTACAGAACCAATTTTGGGGCATGATGTGATGTGATCATGTGCTAATCATTCGCCTGACACTATTTACAAACAGTAACTCTTGGATTTAAGTATGCAGACTATAGTAGTTGTAGATATGTAATATTTATGTTGGAAAAATTATTATAGTGTTTTTTCCAATATATGGCCTATTCACTAAAATTTGTTCAAAATAACAGTGAATTAATAATGACAAATAATCTGTTAATTTGATTATAAGCAAATCTTGGGTTAAAAGCATTTTAAAATTAACAGGGTGTTAATTTTCACATATGACATAGGGACTGGAAATTCTGTTAAATTGAGGTCAGCAAAATCAAGGGCTTACTGTAATGCATGGGCCTGACTTAAGCTTTGATTACCCAGGCATCCACTTCAAAGACAGCTATTTCCAATAAACACTACAAGCCACATGGAGCCAGGCTGCCTTCCCCACGGCATCTCTTGTTTTAGAGATCTTGGTTAATTGCAATAAGTGACCACTTGGGCTACTTGTTTTTGTGGGTTTTTTCCCTCTTCCTGTGCTTTAAATTCCTGCTCCTATATTTTAAATTAACCAATAAAGAGTGGTCCAGGTGAAACCCTAGGCCCCCAGCCTCCATCCCAATAAAAGCAGAATCTCAAGATCCTGTGAGCTCTCGACCTTGCTTCGTGGTCCCAGATGTTCTGTTGGATTTCCAGGTCTAGTTAAGTAACAAAACCTGTATCATTTCAAAGTTTTCTGATAGTTATTACTGAAGGGCATCTTGCAATCCTAAGAACTACAAGGGCTGGTCCAGCTACAACATTGGTAATCGATGATAGGCTGAGCCATACAAACCAGGATAATAATCCACTTTTTAGCAAACAATTCCATCAGGAATTTTATATCCTAGAGCAGTGGTTCTCAACCTTCCTAATGCCGCGACCCTTTAATACAGTTCCTCATGTTGTAGTGACCCCCAATTTCATTGTTACAAATTGAACATAATTAAAACATAGTGATTAACCACAAAAACAATATGTAATTATATATGTGTTTTCCGATGGTCTTAGGTGACCCCTGTGAAAGGGTCGTTCGACCCCCAAAGGGGTCGTGACCCACAGGTTGAGAACCACTGTCCTAGAGGTAACCAAAGTGAAGTTTTTAAATGAAAGGTTATCATGGTGGTACGTGGGCAGAATAAATAGTCATCTCAGACAGTGGATAAAGAAAAATTGAATTAATTTAAAGAAAGGGACATTAAGCACTGAACCAAGGGGACATTGGGTTGATGATGGCTGCCCCCAGGAGCTGGAGTTTCATCCTTATGCAGTCACTGGTGGGAAGCTCTTATTGTCTGTCATCAGTGGGTTTGGGGGCTGAATGGGTGGGCTTGGAATGCGGATGGAATGCAGGTGTGCAATCAGGTGTCTAGGACAGTATCAATTTCTTATATGGTCTGATTCCAAGTGTCCACCAAGTTATTTTTTCTGGTCTTGTTCTCCTAAGGCAGGAAGCTTACAAATGGCCATTAAAGATCTTATTGTCCTATAGTCCTAACATTTCCCTCCTCTATTTGTTAGTAATTATTTTTATGGAATCAGGCGAAAGGTCTCTATCTTCTACCAGTCATCCTAAGAAACAAGGCCTCCTGGTGCTGTTGGCAGGGTTATATGAATAAACAGTTACCCCACATATCAGAAACCAACCAGCCGGCAACTTAGTATGTCCATTACTATAAGGGAGGGTGACATTGTCAGAATAGTTTATATTGTAGATACTGAAAGACAATAACTAGAACACCTGGTAAAGATGCTGCATATAATTCTTAATTTTTAACATCATGATCTACATATGCATCTATTCCTAGAGCAGCCTGAAAGGGTCACCCATATGTTACTTCATAGGGACTAAACCCAACCCCATTCAGGGAGCTACTCTAATCCTGAGCAGGGTGATTGGCAACACCTGATTACAATGTAGATGAGTCTCCTAACATAGATTGCCTATACAGTGGGGCCTTGACTTACGAGTTTAATTCGTTCCGAGACCGAGCTCGTTAAGGAGCTCGTTAACTCAAATTACTCTGTCAACTCAATGCAAAAAATCAGCCAAGAGACAGCTGGTATCTCAAAAAACTCATTAGTCGGGACACTCGTAAGTCAAGGCCCCACTGTATTTTTCTTTAGGGAATAGTTCATTTTCTATTTTCCCTTAAGATTGGGGGTGGTATGCTGAGTGGAATTTGTATATGATAGCTAAGGCTGAGGAAACCTGTTGAGTAACTTGGGAGGTAAAAGCTGGTCCTGAGGCAGCCCTGGCATCACTTGTCTGGTTTTGCTACTTTTCTGGGTCTGGAGCTGAAATACACCGGAGGCCTAGATGTTATCTTTAGGGAGGAAAAGGTCAGAGAGTCTAAACTGCATGACCAGTGATATGCAAGGGGAGAAAAGGTTACCCTGGGGGTGAGGTTCTTGTTTTCCCAATTTTGTCCCTTGCTAGGCATCTGGAGTTTTCTTCTCTAGTGAGTTTCTATACCTGGCCCATTGTCCTTGCTCTGGGGGTCTAACATTAAGATTATAAATTCTAATCTGATGATATACTGCTTAATTTCTGGATTCAAGAGAATAAATGCTGCCTGGCCGGTGTGGCTTAGCAGTTGAGCATGGACCCATGAACCAGGAGGTAACAAACAGTTCAATCCCTGGTCAGGGCACATGCCCGGGTTGAGGGCTCCATCTCCAGTAGGGGGCGTGCATGAGGCAGCCCATCAATAATTCTCTTTCATCATTGATGGTTCTCTCTCTCCCTCTCCCATCTCCTCTCTGAAATCAATAAAAAAAAATTTTTTTTTAAAGTGAATAAATGGAAAAATTGTACTTCGGAACATGGCGGCTGGCAGGACTGGAGAGAGGGACAGTGTGAGTAAGTGAGGGAGTGAGAGGGCGAGTGTGTGTGTGTGTGTGTGTGTGTGTCTGTGTGTGTGTGTGTGACAGTACTCTCATGCAGAAGCCTTGGTCGGGGAGAGGGAGGGTGCGAGCTCCCCTGGCCAAAGAGCCCCTGCTGCCACCACAGGCACTCCCCGCTGGCTCTGGCTTGGAAAGCGAGCCATCTGAAAGGAAGCAGCAGTGGGTAGGTGCCCAACCTTGCCACCACCCAGACTAGCCACAGTTGGGCCTGAACCCATGTGAGAGTGCCCCAAGGACACAACCCCAGGTCCACGCACCTAAGTACACAGCAGCAGCAGCAGCAGCAGAGAGAGCCCGAGCCTGCCTGCCACAGACAACACCTGGCCGTGAACCTAAGGGAACAGCAGCAGGACCCTATGCATCTGCAGCTGACAGCCACGGGACCCCTCACTATGGGCACAGAGCCTCTGCTACTGCTACAGCCACTCCCTGGTCACAGCTCCAGCTTGGAGAGTGTGCCACCTTGAAAGGTCTACAAGGTCCTCTTTGGGAGGAGGCTGCGAGGAGCAGCAGTGGCTATGCGCCAAGCCTCACCACCATCTGGACAGACCCCGCCCTGGTCCCCGTGTGCCCACAGAGGTCACAACCCAGACTCGAATGCCTGTAACAGACACCCGTGAGGCCTCTGCATGCCTGGCACACACCCAGCCTGAACCCATGCGCCCAATGGAACCCAGCCTGGACACTGTACCACCACCAGGCGACCACTATTGACCCTGCAGGGCTCTTGCCCCTGACATGTACTCAACCACTGCCACCACTGCCCTAGATTCCTCCCTCCAAGAAGGACAGGAAGTGGATGTAGCCTCGCCTGAGCTGGAACTATTAAACTGAGGACCGGAGGAGACTGAAGAGGCTGCAGATATGTAGGTGAGACGGGAGGGCCTGGGACTGAGAGAGGAAGACTCAAAGGCACTGTCTGTGGAGACTGCAGAGTGGGTGCAGCAGTGGGAGCCTGGGGCTGAAGTCCCTGGATAGAGTAGCACTAGCCCTCTGCCATCCTGTAGCCTGGGAAGCTCTTCTGACCAGTGAGGAGGACCACACAGTGGAGCTCAGGGCCAGCCTACATTGGAGGGGTCTGAAG
The DNA here is from genome assembly GCF_000147115.1 of Myotis lucifugus. Classification (NCBI taxonomy): domain Eukaryota; kingdom Metazoa; phylum Chordata; class Mammalia; order Chiroptera; family Vespertilionidae; genus Myotis; species Myotis lucifugus. The sequence continues at coordinate 16,001,425 of NW_005871055.1, forward strand.
GACACACTTAACATTAAACCTGGAGGGCCCTCTAATACTTGAAGGAACTTGTGCAGGTGAGCAAAAAGGGCACTGGACAGTAGGTTCAGGAAGGAGATCAGCGCTGCCCACATGGAACACAGGGGAAATCCCCTCTTTCCCACTGGCAAAACAGCTGCTTCTGACCTGACCTGCAGTGACCTGAGACAAGGGGGAACACCCCAGGGCAAAAAATCTGTGCCCCTGCAGGTAACAGAGAGGAGGTACCAGCAAGCCAGAGCTGAGGCATTAGGAGAGGAAGGGCCTGCCCCCTCCCCCCACAAGCCACTGGCACCACACCCAACAGAAGTCTGATCAAACCATCCTGGCCAGGACCAGGATATCCCCACAGAGCCCAGCATCATGGGGAAAGGGAATACAGCTTACAAAAGGGACAATCAAGGTGTGAGACACAAGGCAGACCCAGCCTCTGGGCTAAGGAGTCCCCAACCACTGGACTACTAAGGGCTTCAAGTTGCCCTGGGTCAGAAAGGGACAGTAACTCATATTGACCTGCACCAGAGAAGCTCCCAGGGGGCCCAGGATAGACACACCAAGGGACCATATTCAACATCAGAGCAAAATCCAAGGAGCTCCACAAATAGCAGACTCAAAGGTTTTTCAGTGGGTGTGTGTGTGAGGTTTTGTTTTTTGATCTGGGTGTGTGTGAATGGATGTTATTGGTTTTGTTTTTTGTTGTTTATTTGTTGGTTTTTCCCCCTTTTTTTCTTTCTTTTCTCTCTCTCTCTTTTTTTGCATATCTCTAATTTCTCCCATCCCTTTGATTCTATTCTACTTTTGCCTATTCTTATTGTGATTAATTTTCCTTATTTTATTTTGATTTTCTCTTTTTTCTCGTTATTTCAATCTTACATTTTCTATCTATATCCTATATTCATTATCATTATATTTTAAATTCATTATTATTATTTCACTTATTTTCTGTTTCCTTTTCTTTTTTCTCCTATACCAGTTCTTTTAGCATCCTCCTTGTTCCCATATAGCCATTTTTCCATCTTATTCTTGTTTATATCCCCCTCTAAATCTTGGATTGTGTGTCTTTTAGTATTCTTTTTATTTCTTCTCTTTGCTTTGCTTTCTCTTTTTTTTTCCTTCTCAGTATTTCCTGTTGTTGCATTGAATAGCTTGATTTTCATATTTTTTGTTTGGTCCTGTTGTGTCTTGTTCTGACCTGATAGAAACAGTCCCAATTACAACAGGCGAGCCCAAATAATGCACAGAATGGGCATTCCTAGAACATTCAGCTCAGGTGAACAAAGAAACTGCACCACTGGACTCCTCAAGACACTTTCTTCATAAGGCCATCCCACAAAGATTGGAGGGCAGGGCATAACAATTCTATCAAACACATAGGAGAAAATACAGAGAGACAGCTAAAATGGGGATACCAAGAAACATCCCCCAAATGAAGGAAAAGAAGGAAACTCCAGAAAAAGAAATAATGAAATGGAGGTAAGCAACCTATCAGACTTAGACTTCAAAGCAATGGTTATAAAGGTGCTTAAGGAACTTATTGCAAATTACAAGAGTATGAAAGAGGACATAGAGGCCATGAACAAAATCCAGACAGAGATGAAGAATGATATATCTAACATCAAGAACACACTGGAAGGCATTAAAAGTAGATTGGATGAAGCAGATGATAGAATCAGCGATTTGGAAGACAACATAGAAATAAATACCCAATTTTAGCAGCAAATTGGAAAAAGAATTTAAAAGCAGGAAGATAGCTTAAGGGAGCTCTGGGACAACATGAAAAGTAACAATATCCATTTGATTGAAAAACCAGAAGAGGAAGAGGATGAGCAAGGAACAGAGAACCTATTTAAAGAAATAAAGATAGAAAGCTTCCCCAACCTGGTGAAGAAAAATGTCACACAAGTTCAGGAGGCACAGAGAGTTCCAATCAAGAGAAACCCAAAGAGACCCAAACCTAGACACATCATAATCAAAATGGCAAATGTTAAAGACAAACAAAGAATCTTAAAGGCAGCAAGAGAAAGAAACATACCTACAAAGGAGTTCCCATTAAAATGTCAACTGACTTCTCAATAGAAACACTTCAGGCCAGAAGGGAGTGGCATGAAGTACTCAAAGTAATGAAAAGAAAGGCTAAAATCCAAGAATACTGTATTCAGTAAGGCTATCATTTAAAATAAAAGGTTAAATAAAGAGCTTTCCAGAGGAAAAAAAAGCTAAAAGAGTACATTAACACCAAACGAGCAATATGAGAAATGTTAAAGGGACTGCTTTAAAAAGAAGAGGAAGAGAGAGAGGATCATAGCCATAAACAAAAGATACACAGAAACTGAAAGTGAAGGGATGGAAAAATATCTACACTAATAAAAGATAAATATTCAAATTAACCATCACTCCACCACTCCGCTACACCCACAAGCCATGCCCACCAGCCAATCAGGAGCGAGTATGCAAATTAACCCAACTAAGATGGCGGCGGCCACGGAGCTGGAGCTAACAGGAGGATTGGGTTGCCCCTGGCGATGGAGGAAGCCAAGCTTCCTGCCTGCCCTGGCCGGCCCTGGGCTCCACTCAAGGCTACAAAGTTTCAATTATAGAAGATAAATAAATCCCAGATACCTGCTTCCAGACCAAAAGGAGAGGCTGGCAGCTTGGGTTACTGGGGGGTGTGGCCATCCTGAAAACGGCCATCAGCCCCTCACCCAGGCTGGCCAGGCACCCCAGTGGGGCCCCGCCCCACCCTGAAGGGGCTGTGGCCAGCCTGAAACAGCCTTCAGCCCCTCACCCAGGCTGGCCACACCCCCATGGGGTGAGGGTCCCCGCTGGGGGGCTTGGCCAGCCTGCAAAAAGCCATCAGCCCCTCACCCAGGCTGGCCAGGCACCCCAGTGGGGACCCCCCACCCTGAAGGGGGTGGTGGCCAGACTGAAAATGGCCCTCAGCTCCTCACTTAGGCTGGCCAGGCACCCAGTGGGACACTACTCTGATCTGGGA